>NC_090924.1:866282764-866585794 GCF_040938575.1 Ambystoma mexicanum | reverse complement strand
ACCGTTAGGCAAAGACAATAAAACAAATTTGTAAACCAAGTGTGTGCTAGAACAACGGTCCTAGAATTGGACCTAGAAGAGAACAAAAAACTGATTATCATAAACAAAAAAGTAACTGCTAGAATTACGAGACAAAACTAAACAGTGTAAATCAAAATACAACATGTGACATGAAAAACTGCAACAATAACATGTAAGATGAAACACACCGTTGGTGTCAAATCTTAAAATCTCTATTGTAATGTTGAGACATTTACTAAAGTTCTAAGTTCATAACAGCTATAAATGCCTTATTAAACTTGTGATAGCATTTTCACAAAAAAAACATTAGCCCAACATGTTTCATTCCCATTGGCCTTGGATAGGATGAGTAACGGGAAATTCTTCAGGGGGTGATGTAAAAACCTCAGGTACCATGTCAATGACTAGTAAGATGGCGTATACATATTGTGACACTTGATGCACAAACGAGGAGAGCAGTTCATTAGGGATGACTTCTTTAACTGTGAAGCAACAACCTAATGAATGGAAGGGACAACAACAGACCAAATCAGTTGGATGTCTTCAGAACAAACACTGGTAATAGTGGTGTGTATACCTTTTAAATCTGTTTGCAGATAAAAGGCTTACCTGACTGCCGACTTATAAGTAGTAGCAGGGGTAATCATACGGTCTGCTCGAGTGGGAGATTTTCTCTCTAGAGGAAAGGAGGGCAACAAGGAGCTTAGTACAAATGGCTAAACTAGCTAGATCTAATTAGCCTAGAAAAACAGCTATTTTTGGTTACAAATTTTAAAATGGGAAACAAAAAACTTTGAAGTTTAATGTGGCATCGCAATCAGCAATATTAAGTCAAGATCACAAAAAAGATTTATACATGAAGAGTTGCTGATTGTGTTAGCTCTCTTATTAAACTTACAAAAACCGGTTGTGTGTAAATTTTTTCTATGGGTCGCAGTTAACGTTATCAGAAGAACTAAAAAAAGACAAATCAATTGGATTGTTTGCCATGGTTCTGCGAATGTTTAACACTAGCATTGCAAAGCAAAAATGCACTAGACTAACGAAGACCAATAAAGTTGGAACAGTGAAGCAAAAGTCGAACGGATAAAACACACAAAGCTGACCTTTTCATGTGTCCTTCGGTCTTTATTTCACACTCGAATGCGAGTTATTGGAATCACCGCGGTAGCAGCAGCATATGCGGAGCAGTGTTTAGATGGAAACTTGCCCGTTCCTTAATCGTCCTAGTGGCAAAGACAAAACCACAAAACGCGGGATCAAACCAACGCGAACGTGACATCGTACGATTACCAGCACAACAGTGCGAGGGTCACTCTGAACGGCATGTTAACTTTTAGAATGACAACATTTGTAATGTCGACCTTTATACTTACGGTGTGATGTTAGAGCTGGGTGTAATTATTCTCCGAGTCTCTCCTCAGTCGTGTGTCTACAATAAGACCACGTGACTGTCTTTTACTGCGACGCTTCTAATACTCGACGGCTGAGGCATAGAAACTAACAAAGGCGTTGAACTTCAACACCCGTAAATGTATAAGCCGAGGGCCATCTTAGAAGGGAGAGCATGTTGGTTATGTTCTTGTCATAATACTCTCCATGCGGCAAACCAAAACACGGAACAACCCGATAATGCCCGTTTGAGATTATTTATTTCTTAGTTGCAACAGCCCGCCACGGTTTAGATGGAACTTGTCAAGATAGTGCAACATATTTCGTAAAGCTTACGGTACCCAGTTGAACGCTTATCTAGTACGAGATATGTACTATATCTATGCCAAGGAAACGCCTGCAGAAAACAAACGATGACGACAGAACAGCAACTAGACATTACTTACGGCTATATTTCAGAAGGTAAGACTCGAACTGATATTGTGCCAGAAGAACACCTTGGAGGGACCCATCGCAAAAGAGAACACCAGAACATCATAATAACTGTCCTGTCTATATCTCAATTGGTCCCAATCGATGGACTCATTGAGACCTGTCTCTACAGAATTACAAAGATAGATCCATCTTTGTTCGGTATCGAACAACTTTCTCTTGTTAGCCATTGTATTTTCTTTATGTCGTATCTGCGACAGAACACTCCATGTAAATGACTCTGGAGTGTGATCCATGGACAAAAAATGACCCACCATGGGGGCTGTAGTGTTTTTATTTCTGATGCAACTTTTGTGTTCTGTAATCCTCGTTTTAATTTTACGTTCTGTCATTCCGATATACATTTTTGGGCAGGGGCACCAAATCACATAGACTACCATCTGGGAGTTACAGTTGGTAAACTGTTTTTGCTGCCAAGGTTTTCTCAAACCTAAATCAGTCTCTTTTGTGTGTTTTGTACTCGAGCAACAACTACAGTGACCACAAGGAATGTGTCCAATGGGTTTGGGCAAGCCCCAGGACTCAGCCAAGGTCAACTGGGGTGTTTGAAACGAAATGTCATTTCTAGTGACCAGATCTTTTATATTTGGGCCTCTTTTAAACGCACAAAGTGGTTTTTTAACCAGCATCTAGAATATGCCAATTACGCTTGATAATAGCGTTTACTTTATTAGAAAGTACTCACAAATACAATTTGGTCATTATCTGATGACTTGTTGTGGTATTCTAGGAAGGCTTCTCTGTTGTTGTTCTTTGATGACCAGTTTCTCCAGGAGCTTGCCCAGGAAGAGGGTGATGGAGATTGGGTGATAGTTAGCCAGGCAGGAGGGATCGGCAAAGGGTTTCTTAAGAAGAGGGTGCACAAGGGAGTGCTTCAAGGGGGATGGGAAGACTCCAGTGGCGAAGGAGTGATTGCAGAAATCAGCCAGGGCAGGAGCCAGGGAGTCGATGTGGTCCTTGATAGTTTTGGAGGAACAGGGGTGACTTGTCTAGAAACCTCATCTGCCGAGAACAGGAGAAAGGCAGAGAAGAAGGGAGGTGAGGTGGCTGCAGAGAGGCCAGAGGAGGAGCAGGGAGTGGGGGGAGGTGGGGCATAGGAGGAGAGAGAGGACAGGATGTCTTGAGTTTTAGAGATGAAGTGAGAAGCCAGTGCCGTACAGAGGGCCTGGGAGGGGATAGGTGAGGTAGAGACTGTGGAAGGATTGGCTAGTTCCTTGCAGATTTTATAGAGTTCGGCCGAGTTGTTTGATGCCGCAGAGATGCGGGCTTGGATATGGGCTCTCTTCTTGGTTAGGACAAAGAGCCAGTATTGTCTTTGGAGCAGGCGGCAGGCCAGTTTGTCAGAGGATGTACACAAAGCACGCCATTTCCTCTCGGCCACCCTGCACTTGCGTTTTAGGGTGACAAGGTCCGAGTCGTACCATGAGTTGCACTTGGCTTTGGACTTCAGGCGGATTCTCATGACAGGGGCAAGGATATCAAGAGTATCAGATATAGCAGAGTGGAGCATGGAGATGGCTGTGTCAGGGTGAGAGTCAGCCATAGGGGGAGGAGGCGGCGGCGAAAGCCTCAACTGACACGCGCTTCATGGGTGGATGACCGAGAAGGTGGGTGGCAGTGCTGGAGGTGGCTTGGCCTGGGGGGTAGGGAGGGTGAGGTGGGAGGAGAGGAGAAAGTGATCACTCCAGGAGAGAGGGGTGGAGAAAGGGACAGAGAGGGGAAGGTCTGAGGAGATCAGGACATCCAGAGTGTGTCCTGCAGAATGAGTTGGACCAGAGGGTAGAATAGTAGTGAGAGAGAGTCGCAAAGGTTGCGAAAGAGTCCAAAGGGAGGACAGGAGGCATCCAGGTGGATGTTGAAGTCTCCAAGAAGGAGGAGAAGGAGCTTTGACACTCTCACGGTTATGTATTCTGAATTTCTAATAAGAACTGTGGTAATGTACTCAAATATGTCTCTGTAAGTCATGTGTTTCATTTTAATTCATCTGAAGAGTTTTTATGATGAATCTCTTCATAAAAGTATGATATTTCTGAATATATATTGATCATAGGTTAGGTCCATTTTTTCAGGACTTTCTAACTGCATAGGTGTGTGTTTTCTTGGTAAATGAATTGAAGAACCTTCCTTTATGATAATAATACATTGTATATGGGCATCCATGTATCAATCATCTAGGTGTGCGACAGAGTGCATAAACAAACTGTGTTACAGATGGCATCTGGCACCACAAAGACTACACAAAACAAATGTGATGTATTCTTCCACTTGTTGGAGGTGTTGTTCTGAGGAGGGCTCCCTGCTACATATGCTGTGAACTTGTGGAACGGTGGATCATGTTTGGAAGGTGTCGCAAATGAAAGATATCACTGGCCTGCAAACGCCAATGGACCCTATGATTGCACTCCTGGGAGATATGGGGGATGGCATATTACCTTTGTCTGGACCTCTGGAACTTTGATTGGGCATTTATTGGTAGCTGCTAATATCATGATTACTCACAATACCCCAAATGTGGTGGCACAAGGTCTGGGGCAGCCTAGTGGGTGAAAAGATTACTGCAATGTGTAAGGGTATATATACAAAATATTTATCTACGTGGATGCCCTTTATTGAGTATGATAAGGTTCCGACGTTAGCAGCAAAACCACCTCTTCTTAGGTGATTTTCATTGTTGTGAGTGGGTTGGGGGTGATGTGGGTCCCATTACGGTCGGTGCTGGGAGGGGGGCTAAAGATCTGTTATAGGTGTGTATACTGCTTTGGGGAGGATGAACAGGAGGTATTACAGAAATGTTAACTCCGGGACATGGTTTGGCGCAGAGGAAGATGCCTGCCTAGCGCTGCATCTCCCACCCGTGCTTTAAGAAAACATTCCATTCCACAATGCTGGCTACACTTTTATTTTCTTATAGATACCTGAATGTACTGGGTATTGCTGGCGGCGAGGTCCGGTCTCACTTTAGTGCCTTTCTGACGGGGTATTTATGCTGGCTGGGAACCTCCGGTCCTCGTACCAAGAATAGCTGTGACAGAAACCCGTCGACACTGAGGTGAAGCTCGGCATTATTTCCTCATGCAACGCCACAAGTTACACACAGAAAAGGCCTGCTGGGTCATCTTCATTGCCACCTAATGCACATTAAAAAATACAGAGAGGAGGCCACCAGGGGGTGCACAGGTAATGGCTGCCTGAACGCTGTGCTCCCTCTGAGGCTGGGCTGTTTCAGGGGATTGAGCCCCCCCCGGAACCCTCCAGGTGGATTCACTTGGCGGGATTGAGCCGGCAACCCCTCTGTGACGCCCCTGCTCGAAAGAGCGAAGCTCGAGGTCCCCGGAGAGCCAGAGTACAGGCCATGATGGAGGAGCGGCAAAGAGGACATCGGCCTCTGCGCCAGGAGAGGAGGAGCGGTCCACCGAAGCGGGGGAGTCACGCCAGTGAGCACAGACCCCTGTATCAATCCGCCCCCACGGGGGGAACACACGATCTTGGAACAAGATTCGGACTCTCGCCGTTTCCCTCCCCCCCATATCAGAGTGTGTCCCTGGAGGGACCGGCCCTGCGGTCAGAGAACGCACGTCGCCCCGGTCCCGGCATCCGAGGCCTGGTAGGCGAGGTATCGGGGCCCACACCGCCCGGAGTCTGCCGAAGTGAGCGGGCGGGCGGCGTGCCTGGGAGTGGGGGCCCCCACGATACACCACGCTGAAGACCAAGTTGCACCGGGCACACCGCCCCCCCCCGCAGCCGCTGCCCCCCCACCTGAGTGGGCCCATCTAAAGTGGGCCCATCTAAAGGCACACAAACCCGCGGAGGGCCACTACAGAGCAGTTGGGCCCATATTATGGCAGTCGCTGAGGTGTGAGCACGACCCCCCTCCCCTGAGGGGTCCCAGGGTCTCCGCGACATGCACCCACATCGAGGACAAGCAGAGGGATAGTGATCACCCGCGCCGGACCCAAGCAGGTGGTGGCCCCTGGGCCCATCCCCAGGGCATGTGCCCACCTGACATCTCCCAGGAGGGGGAAGGAGGCATTAGACAGAAGCGGTGGGGAGGTGCCGGCGGTACCCCCACTCTGAAAAATACCACCAACATCGGGGAGAGACCCAGGTGTGAGGCCCCCATCCCGTGCTGGTGGGGCGTGTGCCCACCTGGAAGCTGCCTCCCCCACAGAGGGGCGTCTACCTCCCATGGGCTCCCCCCCGAGACACCCCAGTCCGGACACCACAGGGTGGGGCCTGGAGGAGACCCCCCAAAGCCCCTGGTGCACGGCAAACCCTGCAGTGGGCACATCGGAAGACCGTATGAGCTGGCAAGAGACCCTGCAGGCATTCCGCTACAAGGAGATTGGGAGTAATACTGGCAGCCCTACCCACACTGGGGACATGGCCCAGCCAGAGGCCTTGATGCAGTCCGCGACAGCGATGGAAAGGGCTTCGCCTCTATCCTACAGGAAATCAGGGAAATGCGATCAGACATCGCTCAGAAATTCAAAAAGACGGACCAAAGGGTGGACAAGGTCCAGGACAGGCTTCTACAAGTGGAAACCAACCAGTCGACATCAGCATCCCAGGAGGTTCAAATTGATATGAGGCTAGCGGCCCTGGAGAAGAGGGATGAGGAAAGGGCCAAGCAGATGGATGACTATGAAAACAGGGAAAGGAGGAATAACCTTAGATTTTTCGGGATCCCTGAGGTGGAGGGGGAGATGGAGAGAGACTTAATCCGAGTGGTGAGAGACATTATTACCCTCCTGTTCGCAGAAGGGATGACCACAGAGCTCACGTTCGACCGAGTGCACAGGGCTGGGGAAAAGGCAGGGAACCCCCGGTCAGTCCTGGCCCGGTTCCACTATTATACGTAAAAGGCTAAGGTCCTGGAGGAAGCAAGGAAGGCGGGGGTGATCACCTACAACAACGCCCAGATCACCATTTTCCAAGACCTCTCCGCCTACACTTTGGCCAAACGCAGAATGTGCCGCCCCCTTACGTAGCTGCTAAAGGAGAAGGGGGTGCGCTACAGGTGGGGGTACTCCTTCTCCCTGGCCTTCGAATACATGGGCCAACTGACGATGATGGTCACGGAAGAGGACATAAGGGGAGCCATCCAGGATTATGTGGCGGATCCTACCCCCCGGAGGGGCCCAGTTGGCCCAGAGGTGATTGACAGGGGCGTTTTCTGGCCAGTCGGGTGCCAGGAGAAGGAAAACCAGTTCGAGGAAATATAAAAAATTGAACACTCTGCCGCCCGCAATGGAAGGAGAGCATATCGACTCAGAGGGCTGACGATCGGGATGCCCCGTCCACCAGCGGATCGGGAATGGAAGTTCTTGAGGTTCCACTAAATGCTTAGTCCCCCTGAACAGCAAGTATAATGGGGGCAATCGATGGGACGAAGCACTGAGGGGGGGGGAGAGAGGCTCAAAGAAACGAGCATTGTACTAAATGCCTGGCCGAAGAGGACAGGCTGGTGGTCCGGCCAAATGCCAGCAATGGCTGAACTTACTGGCTGGACGCCGGGAAGGGGGGGGTCACAAGTTGGTTGGGGTTGTTCTTTTAGGGATAGGGATCGGGGGCAGTTGGGGTATAGTTATAGTTTTAGGGCCCCCTGGGAGGGAGGAAGGGGGAACCAAAGAAATCAAGAGGCAAGACAAAGGGAGCGAGAAGGGAGCAACGATGTGATGAAGTTGACCAAGAGAGAGGGAGACCTAGATTAGGGCTGATAGTCTGCCGGCCCTGGGAGTGGGTACCCTGAATGTGCAGCGTCTGAACACCCCCACTAAGAGATCTCTGGTTTGTAGAGAATTCAGGAGGGCAAAGCTGCACTTGCTTTTCTTGCAAGAGACACATTGGGCAAGGGGGAAGTAACCCAAAATGAGGGGGGGAGGAATTGGAGAGGTGCTCTGCGCATCTCACAGGATTAAGAAAAGGGGAGTCGCCATTATATAAGCGAGGGACGTAGGCTTCGAAAAAGAGGCCACGCTGAAGGACCCCGAGGGCCGCTATTTGTTGGTAAGGGGATTCCTATAGGGCACCCTCCTAACTTTTGCGGTAGTGTACGGCCCGAATGGGGGCCAAGCCCAATTCTGGGAAGAAGTGAGGGACAGGCTCAAACTTTTCGTGCATGGCACGGTGGTGGTGGGGGAAGACTTCAACATGGTCCTGGACCCATCCACAGATAGAAAGCATGTAGGTCCCCAAAGCATCAAGTCTGCTGATGAAGCATGGCACGAATCTTCCAGAGGGTTAACTCTGAGCTGGGCTTGGTGGACACAATTCCGACTCCCAGGACGGATGACCCCTCATTTACATACTATTCCGCCATCCACACCTCGTACTCCAGAATTGATTACATCCTAGTGGACGAGACCCTCCGCACATATATCGCTGGTCATAGGGTGGACCCGGTCCCCTGGTCGGACCATGACATGGTCCGCGTCACTATAGCGTAGGGATGGTGCAAAGACCGCAGTGGTCGCTGGAAATGCCCTACTAAAAGATGAGGTCCATGCCCAGGAAGTGCTAGATGCTATAACGGAAATCTTTGAGATAAATGACAATGGGGAGGTTGGTACGCACACATTGTGGGACGCCTTCAAGGCAACCCTAAGAGGAGTTCTCATCAAAATAGGAGCCCTGAAAAAAAGAGAGAGGGAGGCCCAGGAGAAGACCTTGAGGGAAAAAATAGCCCGACTCCAGCCGGGGGGTCAACCGGATCAGTCCCTTGAGCACGACCAGGTGACTAAAGGACCTCCTCCTACACAAAACAGAGAGGAGCCTCCAGCTGGTCAAGCAAAAATATTATGACAAAGGGGACAAAGCGGACAGCATCCTGGCCTGGAAGCTGAGGGAGGTCCAGAGAAGTAGAATGGTGAAGGCGGTGAGGAACGCCCAGGGGCCAATGGGTTATGATACTCTCCACATAGGAGACGCCTTCCGCCAATATTATGAAAAATTGTATGCGTCAGAATATGACGGGGCGACGCCCAGATAGAGGACCTCCTAAGCTCCATCCAAGTCCTGGCCCTAACGAGAGACATGTCGGTGGGGTTGGAGGGCCCGGTCACCGAGAAGGAGATAGATAAAGTGATTAGTGGGATGAAGGTGGGGACTTCCCCCGGGGAGGATGGCTTCACAGTGTATTTTTACAAAAGGTTCCGCTCCACCATAGTCCCACACCTGGTGAGGGTTTTCAATTCCGTGCTGGAGGGGGGCATTCTCCCCAAATCCATGATGGGGGCCATAATATCAGTGCTGCCCAAGGAGGGTAAGGACCCCGCAGAATGTTCTTCCTACCGCCCCATATCGTTGTTAAACATTGACGTGAAGATCCTGGCCAAGGTGGTGGGGAGGCGGATGGAAGGGATAATGCCAAAGTTGGTCCATGGGGATCAGGTGGGTTTCATAAGAGGGGGGCAGGGGTTGGACAACATCCGCAAAACGATAGATCTGTTTCACTACGCCCAAGAACCTGAGCTGGAAGCATGTGTCCTCTCATTAGACTCAGAGAAAGC
The DNA here is from genome assembly GCF_040938575.1 of Ambystoma mexicanum. NCBI lineage: Eukaryota > Metazoa > Chordata > Amphibia > Caudata > Ambystomatidae > Ambystoma > Ambystoma mexicanum. The sequence goes on along the minus strand of NC_090924.1, from coordinate 866,576,381 downwards.
CTTCGACAGTGATGAATGGAGATATATGGAATTCCTCCTCCAGAAAATTTGCTTCGGGTCACACATTGGAAACTGGGTATCCGCTCTCTATAGAGCCCCCACTGCAAGGGTCCAAGTGAACGGGGAGCTGTCAGAGTCCTTCCCCCACTCACGAGGGACAAGGCAAGGCTGCCCACTCTCCCCCCTGATATACGTCCTTACGATGGAACCACTAGCCATTGCGGTCAGAGCACATTCGGACATCAGGGGGATTAGAAGAGGTGAGGTAGGGATTCCAAGATGGCCACCGGCTTAGAGTGATCGCGCTGACGGAGCTCCCCGTACCCCAAAGGCAAGTAGGTGCCCACCACCCCGCCAGCGGGCTAAGTCACATTAAAAATTGCCCTCCTTGTGACTGTATTTGAGGGAACGGGAAGCGACGAGTGCCGGCAAACTGACCTCAGGGGCTCGGAGAGAGATGGCTGGCAGCTACCGGCGGTCGGGACTCCCTAGACCCGATCCTCGTGGAAGAAGCAGATCCCTGGGGCCCGATCCCCGTGGGGAGGCTGAACTGTTGGGGCGGACCCCTGCCCGGTGGAGGACCCGTGGGGGGCCGCCCCCGAAGAAGCTGCGGGTCTGGTGGGGAGAGCTCCAGCCATGGGGCGAGGACGCAGGAGCCGCAGCGGAGGAGCCGGAGCTGCACCGTCGCACGGTCTTTGGCCGGGGCCTCGGGGGGCGGCGGAGCAACTCACTCGGGCCGGCCCTGCTGGCGAGGGTCTATCAGTCCCGCGCGCCGTCCCCTGCAGGGCCTCGGAGGACTCGGTGGGATCTTGGCGGAGTGGGAGCCCGGGTCCGGTCCCCGGCCATCTGGGGTCTGTCTTCAGATCAGTCATCGCTGGAGAGGTGAAGGGAGGACTCGGCGGAGGACGGTGAGTGCGGCGATTTGCGGCTCCCTCGGGGGAGGAGGTGAAGATCTTGAGGCCACTGTCACACCGAGGAGAGTGTTGCCCCCGGGGGTGGTCCAGCGGGCCCAGGTGCTGGGCTGGTGCGGCAGATGGGAAGCCCCCCAGAATTGAGGCAGTAAGCCGCGAAGAGTCCCTGCGGCATTGGAAGTACTGGTAGCAGGGAAATTTGTTTTCTGACTGCCTGAGAGGCCAGAGCTGGAGTAGAAGGACTCTGGCGGCGGACCCCGGGTGGCGGGGGAGCCTGGAGGGTCACCCCAATGGGAGGAAAGAGTGCGGGAGAACGAGAGGCCCAGTCCCTGCGAGGGGGCCTTCCTCAAGAGCATCTTTGGACAGTGGCTAAGAAGACTGTGGAGGGGGTGCAGGGGGGCATGACTACGAAGGCCAAGGGTAAAGGAGGATGTGCCCCCCACAACACGAGCGATATGTCCGGTGCCCACCATTCTTTGTGGTCCCCACAGGACATTAGAGCAGGAACGAAGAATGACCAAGAGGGGGCAACAGTCCTCACCCCATTGGAAACTGAGCGGGAGTCTGCTTTGATGTCAAAACAAGACTTCTTGGGCGAGGTACACAATTTGCAGACCAACCTCGCTAAAACGTTCCAGGACGAATTTCAGCTCATGAGAGCGGACCTGAACGAGGCCCTAGGGGAGATTCGGCAAGAAATGCGACAGCTGGATGAAAGAACCGATCTGCTGGAGAAAGGTCTTCAGGATGTAGATAAAGATGCTACCGCCAACAGTGAAGCTATTGAAAGACTAGACGTGGCCACTCGGAACCTGGAGGCTCAGGTCGAAGATTTGGAAAATAGGTCCCGTAGGATTAATATCAGGGTGAAACTGTTGCCGGAATCGGTTAAGGATAAGGACCTAAAAGGAGTGATCCAGACTATCTTTGCGGACATACTGGGTATGGACTCCCCGGAACAGGTGGAGCTAGACCGGGTCCACAGGGTGGAGAGAGCTCCGAAAGGAGCAGCACCAAGGCCAAGGGATGTGCTGGCGGTCTTTGCCAAGTACGCACAGAAAGAGGCAGTCCTTCGGATGGCACGGCAGAGGGAACCGATAACATACCAGGGCCAACAGATAGCTCTCTATCAGGGTTTGGCGGACTCACCCTAAATTGGGGTTGCAGGGTGGGGGGGAGATGGGGAGGGAACCACAGCTACCATTGGAAAGGAGCGAGCCTGGGAAGATGGCGGGACAACGAGGAGGAGGGTAGAAGAGGAGGGAAGTCTTCCGCGCCCGCCTCGGGAGGTGCAGGGAGGCGTTCTGACAGGCTTTTATGGGTAGTGAGCAAGTGAGCGGAGGAAGGGGCCAGAGACCTTGTTAGGGCCTTCAGGTGGCTAACGCATAACGTGAGGGGGCTGATTTCCCCCCTTAAAAGGAAAAAACTGGAGCAATTTACTAGGTCCCATAAGCCGGATGTGCTGGCGCTGCAGGAGACTCACCTGCTCCGGCAGGACCAGGGACGCCTGCGCTTGAAAGGCTTCCCGCAGTTACTGTTCGCATCAGGCCCAACAAAGAAAGGGGGGTGGCCCTGGCCTTCGGGAGAGGGATTAAATTTAGACTCCAGACATCCTTAGGGACAGGGACGGGAGGTATATTATGGTTAGGGGGGAGATACAGGGCTTGTATTATACCATCGCTTCAGTGTACGGCCCTAATACAGGTCAGGATCAGTTCCTGCGGGAAACTCTGAGTACCCTAGAGAACTTCGCGAGAGGGCAAGTGATATAGATGGGAGACCTCAACCTTGTTTGGGATAGAGGGCGGGACAGATCACGGCGAGAGAATGGCGAGAGAGTGGCGCGGTGGCGTTTCCCCAATTAAAGGAAAGATGGGAGGAGGCCGGGCTAAGGGATGTTTGGCAAGCTCTTAGGGGGAAGGAGAAGGGGTTTACCTTCCTTTCTGACGTCCACAAAACTCAGTCACGAATTGACTACATTGGGGTGTCTGCCAGCTTGCTGGGAAAGGTGGAGGCTGTGGAGATGGGTCCTCTGGGGTTAGCAAACCACAAGGTAGTGCAGATGACCATGCATATCAGGAGGCGTGGCCGGGGGTGTGGAGTTGGAAGTTTCCGGGGGAACTTTTGAGGGATCATGTGTTGAGGGAGGAGATCAGGAGCAAGATCCAGGATTTCTTTGAGAGGAACAATGGATCGGATACCAGTCAGAGTACGAGGCGGGACGCTTTCAAGGCGACCTTAAGGGGGGAGCTCATTGCTATGAAGACGGAGAGAAACAGGCAGCTGAGAGAGTTGGAGTCTCAATTGGAAAGAGAGGTCGAGGCGGCCAGGGTACGGGTACAAGAGACCCCTACGAGGAAGGCCTACAGGGAGTATAGGCTGGTGGAGGGACAGTTGGGGATCTCAAGGACTAAAAAAGCGGAAGACGCTATGTTGAGGGTGCAGCAAGGATTCTACGCCAAGGCTAATAAAGCGGGCTCCCTTCTAGCCCGCCTCCTGAGGGGGCAGAGGGAGCAGAAGGTTATATCGGCCATCAAAGATGTTGAAGGTAGGAGACTCACGAGGGCTGAGGAGATACGGGAGAGGCTAGTGGAGTTTTATGATGCATTGTACTCTTCACAGGGCCCGCACTCTCAACCGCAGAGAGATTTCCTGGAGAACCTGCTCCTCCCACAAATATCTGGGGAGGAAGTTGAAGAGCTGGGCCGTCCCATCACCGAGGACGAGGTGCGGTCCCTTATCGCGTCACTCCTGCTTAATAAGGCCCCCGGGCCCGATGGCTTCACGGCCTCTTTTTATAAAACTTACTCTCACCAGCTGGTCCCGCATCTAACAGAACTATTCAACACGTTTCGCGGTGGAGGCAGGATCACCCCTACAATGGAGGAGTCCAAAATCTCCCATGTCCATAAAGTGAGGAAAGACCCAGATGATTGCACCTCCTACCGCCCAATCGTTCTTATCAACACAGAGGCAAACATTTTCACCAAAATATTGGCAAGGCGCCTGGAAAGGTATCTGCCCTCCCTTATCCACCAAGACCAGGCAGGATTTGTGCTGGGAAGGCAAACTTCCAATAACATCAGGAGGGTGGCCCACCTGGTGAAGTCCCGTAAGACAAACACTCCGGCGATCCTGTTGGGCTCGACGCTGAAAAGGCGTTCGATCGGGTGGAGTGGTCGTTCTTATTTCAGGTGATGGCGAAAATGGGCCTGGGGTCGGGGTTCATAAACATGGTCGCTGCCAATTATAAAAATCCCACCTCTCGTATTCTGGTGAATGGAGAGATGTCTAAGCCATTTCGATTGCGGCGGGGGACAAAACAGGGGTGTCCCCTCTCTCTGTTGCTTTACACAATATATCTGGAACCGCTTCTTCAGGCAATACGAGAGGCGGACGACATTTGGGGGATACCATTCGGGGGGCCCAGCATAAGGTAGCAGCTTTTGCGGATGACAGGTTTCTTTCGCTAACAAATCCGAAGGGGTCCATCAATGCCAGCATAGACCTACTTGCCAAATTTGGGGAAGTGTCCGGGCTGCGTGTCAACCTACAGAAGTCAGAACTAATGAACCTGTCCCTGGGGGAAGGGGAAGCGAAAGAGACGAGGGCGCTCTCTCTGTTTAAGTGGAGTCCGACTGGGCTTCGTTACTTGGGGGTCAGGATAACGCCCTCGTTGTCGGGCTGGTTTGGGGCAAACTATGAGCCCATATTATTGGCAATATAAAAGGATTTAAGGAAATGGGGTGCCCTAGGATTTCCTGGCTGGGGAGGGGGGGCGTTCTAAAAATGGTTATTCTTCCCATTCTATTATATTTGTTTCAGGCCATTCCCTTACCGGTCCCAGAAACCTTTTTTTTAAAATTAGATCGGGCGATCAAGGACTTTGTCTGGGAGGGCAGGAGGCCACGTCTGTCCAAGCGCTTACTAACGGCTTCTAGGGGGAGGGGGGACTGGCTTTCCCCGATTTTCGTCGCTATCACGAAGCCGCGCAGCTCAGAGTGATCAGGGAATGATTTTCGGCGGAATATCTCAAACACTGGGTAAAAATTGACAGGGCTGTTGCTCGGCGCCATTTGGGGGAAGTATTTTGGCTCCCACAGAGATTGAGACCACCCCATCTTTACCTAAGCGCAATTATGAAGGGAGTGGTGGATAGCTGGGATAGGGCAGTGGTTAGGAGAGGAATCATGACCCTCCCCTCTCCGTTTACCCTGATCTTTAAAAATTGTGACTTTACCCCAGGATTGGAGGAAGGGGTGTTTCGAAAATGGGAGACTGGGGGTTGCAGAACCCTGAGGGACATGTTCTGTGGGGTAAGGGTTCAAACGTTCGAGGACTGTAAGCGGGAATACGGGATAGGGGAGGGGGAGAGACACCGATACTTCCAGATCAGGCATTGGGTAATGTCTGCAGAGGTGAGACAGGCTGCGACCCGGGATTTAACTCAATTTGAAAGATTTCTAACGCATGAGGGATCTAAGGGGCTAATATCCGACCTCTATAAGCAGCTAGAGCTTACCAACTCGAAACCTTCCTGGGCGGATATGAGGAACTGGGAACAGCAATCGGGAGTCAGTTTAGGGCTTAAGGGCTGGGAGATGTTGTGGAGACAGATCCCGAAGCTGGCAAAAGCGGTGCAATTACAAGAGGCATGGTATGAGTATATATACAATTGGCATTATACCCTGGCCCGTCTGCATGGGATCTATCCGACTACATCAGGGGAGTGCTGGAGAGGGTGTGGGGGAGAAGGTACTGGGGCTCACATATGGTGGGATTGCCCAATGCTCCAGCCTTTCTGGAGCGATCTCGCACAGGCCCAAACCCAGGTCTTGGGGGATGGCGGCTGTTACGATCCCCGGGAGATACTTTCGGGTAGGGGTGGTCAAGAGGAGGTGGGGGGGAGGCAGGGTCATTCCAAGGCGAAAGTGATCTCTATTTTGGCGGCGATGGCGCTCATCGCACAGAGGTGGTTGTCTCCCTCGATCCTGACGGAACAAGATTGGCTAAGGAAAATGTGGGACATTGTCTCGATGGAATGGGCTACATATGCAGTCAACAACAAATTGGAGAACTTCTCAGCTGAGTGGGGAGAGACGCTGGCCTATCTGAGAGTGGAATTCAGGGAACAATGGTGCCCTCAAAGACTCAAGCTACTGGATATTTATGGTTAAGGGGGGGACTGTCTGGGGGAAGATTCGAGGATGCTGTGAAAAGGGTTGGGAGGGGAGGGGGGTTACCTTTGTTTTTTGTGTTGGCTTGTTCATTTTTGTGTATTACGATGAAAATAATAAAAAAAAGTTTGAATAAATAAATAAATAAATAAATAAAGAAGAGGTGAGGTAGAATTCAAACTGTCCCTGTTTGCGGATGACATCTTAGCCTATATGGTGGATCACGGCTCCTTGCTCCCCCCCTTCTTGTCCTTGGTGGCCACATTTGGGCGCTTTTCGGGGCTGAAAATCAACACAACGAAATCGGTACAGCTCCCAATGAGACCACAAGACCCTGAGCTAGACCCCCTGGATAGGTTCAACGGGATTGCAGTGGGGAAGGTCTCCAAACGTTATCTGGGCGTCAAGCTTACTAGGGACCTGTTGAAACTCGCGACCACCAACTATGATCCCATAATGGCAGGGATCACATCAGACTTGAGGAGATGGGGCAAGATGATCCTGTCTTGGTATGGCCGGATGACGGCGGTTAAGATGAATGTTTTACCAAGGCTTCTGTACCTCTTTACGGCACACCCAACCAGCGTCCCTGACCAGACCTTTAGAGACCTACAGAACCCAGTACGAGATTTCATATGGCAAGGGAAAACCCCGAGGACTGGGAGGGCCATCCCAACCCTACCAAGGGAGGAGAGAGGGTTTGGGTTACTGAACTTTCATCTTTATTTCCACGCCGCCCAGCTGCGTGTCCTCCTGGAACACATTAAAGAAGGGATGGGGACATACTGGTCATACTTGGAGGACATGGATACCCATCCCCGGAAGTTTTGGGACCTCCTGTGGACCCCGCGCAAGTCAATCCCGAGAAGCCTGAGAACCCACCCGACCCTAGGAGTACTTTGGGAAATCTGGAAAGAGGGCCCACAGACTGCTTATCTTACCTCATGGCCGTCCCCGATGACCTCTCTCTGGGGCCATCCTCTCAAACTGGGTAGTAGGGGGTTCCGGAACTCTCAGGCCTGGTCAGACATGGGAATGGAATGGGCGGGGCAGACGTTCAGAGAGGGGGAGTTTCTACCATACCAAGAATTGAGGGACGCTCTCGGACAGGGGTCCCTTTCCAACTTCGAATACCTCCGCCTCAAGGGTATACTCTGCGACCAGTCATGGGGTTAAAACTTGAGGAGGCAGCTGACCCCCTTCGAGAGGCTCCTGGATACAGCAACCTCAAGGAAGGGGGCTGTTTCTAGAATGTACAAAATTTTGAACACCATCAACCTTCCGCGGAGGAGGAGTTTTCGCTCATTCTGGAATGACCTGGCAGGAGAGGTTATTTCAGAGGATGCTTGGTCTAGGATATGCAAAATTGCTTTCCAAGGGAACTTATTCACCTCAGACATGGAGCATAATTTTAAGATTCTGCAGGGGTGGCACAGGGACCCAGTGAAATTGTCAAAGATGTTCTCAGGGGTGTCCCCAAGATGCCCAAGGGGATGCGGCCAAGTGGGCACCAGGAGCCACAGGTGGTGGCATTGCCAAAAAGTCCAGGACTTCTGGGGGAGGGTGAGGGCCTGGATTGCAGAGGTATCAGATGAACCTCTCCCGCTGAACCCTCTGACGATGCTGCTGGGCCTCCCCCCAGAGGAAACGGAAATACATAGATACCCAAGGATGTTGGAATCAATGTTGAGGGTGAGGAGGGTGGCCCTGGCACAAAAGTGGAAGAACCTGGAATCCCCCTCCAAGGAGGACTGGTTGAAAAAAGTAAAGAACAAGTTCCTAATGGACAAATGGACTGCAATGGTAAATAACGATTCTGGTTCATTCCTACCGAACTGGTATGGGGTGCAGCAGACCTGGGGATGGGACGTTCTCTGACACCAGGCCGTTTCCCTGGATTGAGAGGGGGGAGTGGGGTCTGAGATGTGCTGTATACAAACCGAGGGCCCACGGCCCGGGGGATGGCGACCCCAATTCAGCCGGCAAAAATGGTCACCATTCACATCATCTCCTAAGTACAGGATACGAAGAGAACATTTTGTGTCTCACAAGATTAAAGTTCTTGTTTGAGCGCAGGGATTGGGGGAGGGTCGGTGTTGGGGCAGGGGGATGGGGAGTGGGGCAAGGGTTTAATGGGCCAGCTGATTGTATACATTTCAAATCTGCATTGACCCTGTTTGTAACGATAAGAAAATGCTAATAAAACCAAAGTTTGCATTTTTTTTTAAAAAAAGACAGTTATAAAAGCTTACTTTTCTCTGCAAAGGCATTTCCTTTTTCAAACTAAGAACTCTGCTCGGATACTTCAACGTATATTCATAGCTATTTATTATCGTCATTATTATGGCCTCAATGAGAAGTGGTGCCAAGACTCTATCAGGCAATAAGGAAACCTAAGCAGCTGCCCTCCTTGCCACTAATAAAAGAACAAAAAGTGAATTGTCTCCCCCTGTTTCACCTACGGAGGCTAACATGGATATTTTACTACAAACGATAAGGTCGCTTAAACATTTTATAGAGTCTACAAATAATAAGCTGCACCAATTGGATGACAAATGGAGCACATTTGAAAACAGAATGAAGGAGGTTGAACACAAAGTGAGTTCTGTGGAGGATATCTCCCCAAGAGTTCTTCTCCTGGAAAAATCTGTTAAGAACCTACAGAAGCACAATGAGGAATTAGAAAAGAAAGGGAGGCATAACAACCTTTGTATTTCGGGCTTACCTGAAGGGTTTGAGAAAAGCAACGCCATTTTATTTCTCCAACAAATGCTTCCAGCTATGCTTCACGCTCCACCAGATATCACCTTCAACATTCAAAGGGCACATCGTATTGGCCCTGTGAGATCTTCTCATCCTCTTCATCCCATGCCACGGACTCTAATTGTTTTACTGTTGGAATATACACAAATACAACTTATTATAACCAAGGCAAAAGAAAAGAACTCCCTCAGTTGGCATGGCAACAGAATCTTTATCTCTCAGGATGTAGCTAAGCAGACTGCCCAGCGAAGAAAGGAATTCCTTAGTTATCGCCCAGTGTTAAAACAACTCAACGCAAGATATGGCCTCTATGATCGATGTTCATTTAAGGTCACCATCAATGGCAGAACCTCACTCTTCGATGATCCTGCTGATTTAAAGGCTTTTATAAGATCCCTAAAAAATGACAAGATGGATACTATATTATTATTATTATCTTTATTGTTTTGATTTTTATAAACCTTTACAAAATGATTCATGAAACTCTTTTTACAAAATTTTTTAAAATACACAAATTAAACCAATACAAGCAAACTTATCATACTCATTACAATCCTAAAAAAACTAAAGTATATACCTTAAGATAATAATTTACTTTGTTACTACAATCAACCTTTCTTAAAATTACCAAACATTAAAAGACCATATTACATCACATTAAAACACGTAAAACTTCATCATTATAACAGTACTTATAAAAGGTAAATCAGAACATATCTCATGCAATCCTTCAGTTCATTTCACGTATTTCAGTAATTCATGTTACATCACATATTATCCTCAAGAATTCATTAACTTGTATTTTCATTATCGTTGAGTTACCATGAAGCATCTCGTACCAAATATTTTCTCTATTTACATTTGATGTATCATTAACAAACTTTGAGAAATATTCAATCCTTTGCTTCATCAGGCTTGGAACAATCAATAACAGATGTAATAATGATTCCTTTGTATCAGGTATATTGCAATGTCTGCAAGTTTTATAGACCATCTCATTTTTAGCACTAATGCTTTGTATCTCATAGGTATTCAAAACATTAAACCGGTATCTCATTGTTGAATTACGAAAGGATCTTGATGGATATTTCACTAAGTATTTCTCTGGTACTGCATACCATTTCCAAAATGAGATTAACTGTGTATATAAAGACGAATTTAGACCCACCACATTGTTCTCGAGCCAGTCGTATGCTTTTATCAATTTGTTTACTTTCCGTGGGTTTACTATTAAGGTCTCATTTGTAAGTCTGAGATCCAATAATTTCTTATCGCATAACTTTTTTAGATCTTTCATAAAAACTCCATCTAGATCCCAGAGTTTGATACAATGTATTCGTTTCTCCAAGAAGACACTTACGCACTAAACTTAGTTTTTTGCGATATACTATACTTTGTAAAGATGTCAATCCTAGTTCATAGCGTATCATTTCTATAGGAATACATTTCGGGAAGTGTCTCAATACCTTACGCCATATACATGCTTCAATGTTTTTTAGATTTGGTAACAAATAATTTGAACAGAATTCAAGGCCATAAGCCAGTTTTGGGATTGCTTTTGTGCGGTAGAATAGAATACAAGCGCTTAAAGTAAATTTTCCATATCTCCTTTCTATTATTAACATTTGATTCCCAATGCATAATGCTTTCATTTTGAGTTCCTTCTTCATGTAACTAAGTTTATGTATACTGGAGAATGTATAACCCAAATATTTCAATATCGGTTGATTTTTTATTTTTATACCACCACAAAACATTACCAGAGATTCTTGTTTCAGTGGTTTGGTCCCTGTTTGATAAATCACCATTTTGTTTGGGTTTATTAGCAGTTTTCTTCCATTTATAAATTCTTCAATAGAAATCATCATTCTCTGCAGACCAATTTTTGTTCCATCGAACAGGAGAAAGTCATCTGTATATGCAACCCACTTTATGGTTGTATTACCAATCTTCGGGGAGACTAAACCGCTTGTATCCAGAATTTTACCTACCTGGGATACATATAGATTAAATAATGTAGCAGCAATCTACAACCCTGACGCTGTCCATTGTTCGGAATAATTTGTTCTGATAAGTCACCTTTATTACTTAGGTGTACTTTCAATATGGTATCTGTATATAGCATTATTATGAGTTCTAATAGACCTTTATCCATTCCTAGATCATCAAGAGTCCTCCACAGTATATGCCTATCAACCTTATCAAAGGCCATGGAGAGGTCCATTGATGCAATATACAGGGCATGATTACCTTTTGTCTTAGCCTTCTCCTGCAGACTTGTTACTATCAAACCTCCCATATCCGTTCCCATTGATTGTCTAAAACCTATTTGTCTTATATCCAGGATATTATTGAGGTTAATCCATTTATTTATTTCTTCCAGGACTATTGCAGTAAATATTTTTGATTCAACATCTGATCGCATAATTGGTCGGTAGTTTAGAGGGCTGAGTCGGTTACCTTTTTTCAATATTAGGATTGCATACGACAACTTCCAAGATATCGGAATAGTTGTATCCCTTATGATCTGGTTAAATAAGCAATTCAATAGGTTGGCCCATAAATCACTATTATGTTTTAAAGTAGTGTATGAAAAATTATTTGGGCCAGGGGTGGACGACACTTTTGCCTTTCTAATATACTTCAAGATGTTCTTTGTTGAAATGTCCAAAACCCATGGATGGATGCTATTATAGTTGATCTTTTCCTTCACATTCGAACAGTTATATAAATTCTCAAAGTATTTCACCCATACGTCTCCCGCTATGCGTAATTTCAGTGCCATTAAAGAGTGACCAGATTTTGCGAGTACTATTACCTTCCATAGCTGATATCATTGCTTCACCATCTCTTTGAGCCATATGTGCTCGATGGGATATGATCCCATTTTTATATACTTGTTTACAGTGCTTGATTTTTTTTTATAATTTCGTCTGAGGTATACTTTGATTTTTTTTATACTACGCACCTCTTTACGCAGTTGTGACTTTCTTTCCTTTATTTCTTTATCAAACACATGAATACTCTTACGTACTATTTTTTGATCATATGTTTTCCTTACATTTGTTCTGTCTAATGTTTGTTGTATATAATCTTTGAAAGTTCCACCGGAATAGGTTACCAATTTCCACTCAAGCGGATAAATCTGATAGTCATGTAATAGCAAAGAATTAACCTTTTCTAGGTTATGACTGGTCCATTTAACCCTATTTCCTGTTACATTAATTTCCAAGCGTACATCACATAAATCTGTCATCAGCTTTTGTTTATACCAGGGAAAACATGTTGATATCATTGCATGATCGCTTTCCTTAATATCATGAACTTTCAGATTACATCTAACTTCAATAAAATGATTGCTGACTATTATATAGTCTAGAATTGAATTCAAACCTCTAGATTGCCAAGTAGGAGTGGTGTTATACGTTGGTTGCATTCCCCAATTTGAGGCAAATTCCAGCCATAGGCAACCTCTATATACTTTGTTTGTTGCTGAGATAGAATTAGCTATTAATGATGCTAACACCCAAGTAGCGTCAGGAATCTCTAGATTGCAGTCGGAGTTCAGATCACAGGCTAATAAAAGTGCCCCATTGGATATAATTCAAGCCAGTCCGCTATCCTGCAATTTAAGTAATCCAACAGACCGCTAAGCTGTTCATTCGTGCGTGACACTGCATTCCAATAAATATTAATTATCATAATATCTATATCTGTTGGAGTTGTTTTTAATTTAAAGGTTCCATTTATCACGCAATCCCTTATTAGCTGATTGGACATCATGGTAATATTTACATCCGATCTGTACGCCATTAAGAGCCCTCCACTGGGGTGACCAGATGAGCCTTTATTCGCTTTCAGATTTATGGCACCATAGCCATCCCACAACAAATTTCCAGTTGCCAATGTCTCTTGTAATAATACAAAGTCGTACTCCTCTAGTGAACTCACAAGTTCCTTATTTGTAACCATTTGTGAGTAACCCCTTGTATTCCAAGAGACAATGCTAAAGTTCTCATATTGGCTAAAGTGGTTTCTTCACCGATTTTAAATGCTCTATCGATTCTCTAAGTGACATTGCTAGAGACCTCCATTCCTGCATGTCGATCAAGTGAGACCTTGCTTCCACTAGTGCTGTTCTATCGTATTCTTTATTTTCCGGTATCTGAGCTCCACTTCTATCATTACCTGAGACCACTGGTACATGTGTGTTAAACTCCTGATTTTTAGGAGCATCATTACGCACAACATCCTGAAATTGCAGTACATCAAAGCCTCTTTTCTGTAAGGCTCCCGCCTCCTTTAATATTAATGTCCTTACCAGTGGTGAGTTTATAATCAATCTAACATAATCATATATCTCATTATGAATGAAATCCACAAGTTGGATATCAGCAGATGATATTAATCTTAATTCAGGTATTTCGCTAAATAAAGATAAGAGGTAATGTCTGTTAAGTGAGCTCGGTCCTCCTTCATCAAATACATAGTATATTATAAGGCTTGGTACCTTCCTTTGGAAAGGCAAGACGTCTTAGATTTTGTATTACAGGTCTCTTAGCATCGTTGTTCCAATGATTGGAATCATACTCTGATGCAGATGTATATCCACCATTTTGCGTGGAGTTGATTACAGGCTCCTTATGTAACAAATAATCGTTTGTTCTAAGTACTTTAGCAGAATGATTTACATTAGTCACCATGCGTTTTGCTTCACTGAGTTTCTGATTCAAAATATCTTCTATGAGTGTACTTATGTCAGCACTATTTAATTGTGTCATTTTTGCCGCATTAGGACTAGACATCTCACGATCAACACTTATTTTTTTGTGTGTATTATTGTCTATGGCCTTTTCCTGTACTTGCACAATATTAAATACTTGTAAATCATCTAGTCTGCCTTCTAAACAGCGTTCACTAGTGCTGTTCGTACAATGCACATTGCTTTTTGGTGTATCCATCATATTAGACTTCTTGCTTTTTGCTTCGTTACATTTTTGTTTCAATAGATCTTCAATAATTAAGCTTATAGCTTCACCATTGAGTTCGGAATTTTTCATGACAATATTATTCAGAACCTCCGTAGGTATCATTACATTTATTGTTACTTTGCTGGGATCTTCATTTACTATGGAGTTACTGCATTTAGATTTAACCGCTGATTCCATAGATTTATTTTCAATTATCATTGCAGAAGTGCCAGTTGATACATTTACCCTTTTATATCCATGTGGAATGTCATTTCTATTTTCAGTGTTAGAGACCAGCTGAATGTTGGTTACCACGGCTTCTGAATTAATTTTATTAACTGGAGTGTTTGGTCTGGATGAAGCCTCTGGATTTTTGAAGATGTCAAAGATGTCTTGCACACCTTTTTCAAGCGCACGTAGATTACTATCTATCCTTTCCGAGGTAGCTTTATTCTTCATTACCTCATAAAGCATAGATGTCCCCTCACTGTATGCATTCTCATCAATGATACCAGTCACATTTTTAGTAGATGGGTCGTTAGTGACAGTGACGCTGTTCTTACTTAGGTCTTGTACGTTCTTTCCTTTATTTGTTGTTTGGCATTCCGGCCATACTTTACGTATATACACATTTCTCAGGAATTTACGCGAGGTCATATTACTAGCCTTTGTAATTTTAGCCAGTTTTTTTCTTTGTTTTTTCTCTTTTCTTTTCGATATTTTCTAAACAAATGTTGAGTTTTCATCGTCACTTATCACAGTCATGCCACCATTTTCCGTGTTGTCAACTCCTATATCTTTCCCAGATACATCTAGTGCTGGTGTTATATTCGCTTCAGGGATGGTGTGTGTTGGATCTTTTGTTACATACACGTTTGTTGTTGAGTCATTTATTTTTAAAGACTCGCTTGCCAGTGTGTCATCGTACTTATTTTCACTGACTGCTCTACTGGGATTAATTGACGAGCCATTGGAAGGATGCATATAAGTTTGCTTGTTTACTGTGGTCACTTCACGTGTTTTATTCATCAAATCGTTGATGAGTTCAGGTAAAGCTACAAATGCCATCACCATTTCTTTTAGTAAATTCGTGTGCATTTTCAATTCCGACAGAATTAGTGAATGTTTCTCTGTATTTAAAGACTCTACATCAACTTCAGTGTTTATGTTACCAATCAAAGGCTCAATCACAGCTTCAGAAATCATACTCTTATCTAAATGCTGTGACATAGCTAGCAGAGAGTTTTCAACTGAATGAAATATTTGTGGAGTATCTGCATACTTATGAGTCACACTCTCGTTTTTTCCAGACTTGCTAGCCAAACCTGCTAGTTGAGTCATCCCATTCACAACTCCATCCTCAGCAAACAGTGATTGTGAGCTTTCACTCAATTGAACATTATCACTATCATCAGAGATTTCAGCTCCTAATCTCTCTTCTAGTGAGTATTGCTGAGCACAATCAAGAAGTTCCTCCGTTAAGAAGGGTGAATCAGATTGCGAGGCTGCAACAGCACGCGCAACACTCATGCGAGTAGCCATCTGATTGATAGGCAAAGCTGGAGCCAACTGTTTGTTGATTACTGATTTCTTAACACTCATGATTTGGACAATATATCTCTTTACCTCATTTGATTGTAAATGTAATATTCAAGTCAAAACAGTGTAAGCAATTAGTATATATACTTCTTACCAGCCCCACCAGCCTAAACAGGCGAAACAGGCCACTTGAGAGGCCACTTGCTGAGGCGTGCACGCCTCGTATTTTTATGGGGTCCTCCCCTTCAGTGGGCGTGGCCTATGATAACAGAATAGAATCTGTATTAATATTGTGAACAAATTATGTTATATATATTTATAGAAGTCCTTAATATATATATTATGTATTCACCAAGTCTTTGTCACGTGTTCACTCGCAAATTGCGTTCCTTTCTTCCTGCATGAAAATAGATGAAACTTCCTTTTGTGTCTACCCTATGTGTTTTACCCTGGTGCACTTTGTATAACCGCAAAGGTACAGATCTCTGAATTTTATTTCTATGATGTTTATATGCCTCATTAATTGCCCTTGAGTCATTATGATGGGTTTTCGCTTTGTCTCAAGGAATGTTAAGGGTATAAATAACCTAATTAAGCGATATAAAATTATTGCACACCTTAAGAAATGTAATCCCTCTGTTGCCTGCATTCAAGAGTTGCATTTGTCCTTAACGGAATCCATGAAACTTAAGTCATTTTGAGTTCAAGGGCTTATCTCTAGCCCTGCCCTTGGGAAATAAAAGGGTGTTGCGATATTAATTAACAAAAGTCTTCCCTATTAGTTAATTAATCAGGGCACAGATAATGAAGGAAGATGGGTTTGGGTAAAAGTGCAAATTGGAGCAGATGCAATATCCATTATGACCATTTATAGACCACACAGCCCCTGATACAGGATTGTGGGATACCTGACAAAGAAATGTCTTACAGTCTAATCTTCCAACCTTATTGTTTGTGGTGGTTTTAATAATATTCTTGACCCTTTTCCTGACAGGAAATCTAGATGCATTTTTTAAACTCTGCAAATCCCATGACTCATTCATTAGTTGGATAGCTGAATAAGACCTGAAAGATACTTGGAGGCTCTCTCACCCAACGGATGCTGAATATACCTTTCATTCCCTCTCACGTGATACTCTTGCACGTCTTGATTACATTTTTGCTGCTAAATCCCTATCAGGTAAAATTATTAACTCTCAAATTGCCAATATTATCATCTCTGATCACGCCCCCATTATAGAACCACATTTGATTTCCTTGATGTTCAAAACACCCCACCAGATGGCGATTCAATAATATATTATTACAAGACAAACACTTTATGCAGACAGTTACTAGTTTTATGCAGCAGTTTTTCCAGGACAATAAGGATGATGATATGTCAACGCTTAATAACTGGGATGCTTTTAGTGCTGCCTTTAGAGGACATGTCATAGCTTACGTAAGTAAAAAGAAAAAAGAAATATAAAAAGGATCTTGATACATTATTTAATTTACTTAATGAAGCTGAGAAACAATACTATTTATCCCGCTCTCAAACAAGACATCTTGAGGTATTGTCTTTGCTAATTCTAATTATAAAGCTAAGATTTATCAAACCTACAATAAAGTGGTCAAAGCTCTTGCATATATCTCAAAGCTTGAAAAGAGAAAACCTTTATTACACAAATTAAAAGCTTGCATGACATTAGTGTCACCAAATCTAATAACATCCTGCATGTATTCAAAACCTTCTACTCTAATTTATGCTCCCCAGAAATGAATACTGCACCAACAGATTTGGATTCTTTTTTCCATAAGATCAAAAGGGATTCATATCCTGAGGCCAATCTTAAAGGCCAAGATGCTCCCATCAATATCCATGGGATAACTCATGCAATTTCTAATTTATGAACGGGCAACACCCCGATCCGGATGGCTTATCCATTAATTTCTTTAACCAATTCTCTACTTCTATATCCCCTAAACAGGAGGCGTTGTTTTCCTCTTTAGTACTAGGCATTTCTGATCTGGAACATTCACTGAAGCATTATTAATTCCATTCCCGAAAGCTCAAAAAGATTCTAACCTCCCAAAGAACTGTAGACCTTTTTCACAAATTAATGTAGAATGCAATATCTTTGCCAAAATTTTGGCAAACAGAATTGAATCTCTCCTACCGAAATTAATAAAATCTGACCAAGTTGGATATGTGAAAGGAAGGCATATTTCCTCCAATGCAAGATTGTTATTTGATATAGACCTTGTGGCCAAAAATAAAACAGACAAACATGCTTATGCGGCAATTGCCCTATATGCCACAAAGGCATTTGACCGTGGCTATGGTGATGGTTTGGTGTCCCTCGTTAAACTATTATATTCGGATCATTAATCCACTATTTAGGGGTGGGCAATCATCCCATTTTTCCCCCATTAGGAGGGGTACTAGGCAGGACTTTCCTTTATCCCCAATTGTATATGTCTGATCCCTTGAACCATGAATTGAATGTGTTAGAAACCACACAACTATCGCGGTTATAGGATGTGGTAAATTTGAATCCAAGATAGCTGCATATGCGGATGATATTCTCATTCTCATGAAAAACCCTAAAGATCACCTCCCAAATTTACTTGCAGTATTAGACACCTTTTCCTGGGTTTCGGGGTATCAACTTAAAGATAAATCTGAGATTCTCCCTTTTAAAGCCTTCAGCCTCAAACATGAAATTGATTCTTATGGATTTAAATGGTGTGATAGCTCTTTTAAATATTTGGGACTTTTTCCCCCTCAGTAAGCGGCTCTATTAAACTGAACACAGATGCCCTCCTACATAGACTAAGTCAATCAACATCACTTTGTTCTCCTTGGTACTTGTCTTGGTGGGGGCATCTAGAAACAATCAAAACAATGCTCTCACCTTTTATTTTTTAGTATTTACAAATGCTACCGGCAGTGGAGTAACTTTGCTGAAAATGTTGGGGAGGATATGACATCTGAAAAAAAGGTGCCCCAGCCAAATGAATGGGGACAAAATGGTGTGCCATGAAATTTGTGGGGGACAAGCACCCCTGCCACCCCTAAAATTACGCCCATGGCTACCGGTCCTCCTTCCTACTTCCTTTTTTAAATCTGTCAACTCAATTTTGGTGGGCTTTCTTTGGGGAAAGGGAAAAAGTAAAAGAATAGCTATAAGTAAACTTTGAGCACCTTATGAATAAGGTGGTGTTATATTCCCAGATTTTAGACATCATTATGAGGCTTTAATTCTCAAAGACACGCATTCTTAGTTTGCCTCGGGTGCTTATGTGGATTTCCTTGCATGGTCCTCTTTGGAGAAAGAACTCTTTTCCCCTTTAGTATTTCTGATTTTGTTTATATATTTGATTCCACATACTATAAATTCACTAGTCTTATCAAAGCCTCTACAAATGCTCTTAGATCTTTTCTGTTCCCCAAGGCTAACACCATCTCCAAGGCTTTTTCACCATTCCAATGCCATAAGGACATTACTTTTAAGGGTAGGCCACTCTATCGGAAGCTCTAGCTAAATAAAGGAATCAGGTTTATTTACCAAATTTATCAGGGATTTCAGAAATGATTTCCATATTCCTCCATCGGAATACATTTTTTATGATAAATTGGTTAATGCTGGCCTTGATACATTTGACCACTTTACCAATAACATACTCATCCCTGATCCTGCTAGAATATTGACTTTGGCCGGAGCTTCTGATGTTAAAGCCACTCATTTTTATAAAATGCTTGGGGCTGTTAGACCAGCTGATCTTAGATGGCCTGTTGAATCCCCAATCAAACTTCTCAAGACTCCATATGGCTCCATTGAAAGCTGTTGGTCGTGTGGACATGGTTATGGATCCTATGTTCATATATTTTATGAATGTCCTTATGTACACACATTTTGGTAGAATGTTTGGGCCATATTAGAAAAGATCTTTAACATATATCTCCCTTTATCGCTTACAAATATTGAGTTGGGAAGTATTGCTTGTGGAAAGGCTGTGAATGACTCCTCTCTTCTTTTGTTTGACCTGTTCATAGCCATGCAATCAAACTAATTACAGCCAATTGGAAATCATTGCAAAGCTTAACTGTTAAAGGTTTGTGGAACAATATTTGTCATATTCACAGACTGGGACATTGTATGGCCACCCGTCTCAACCTAACCACTAAATAGGACGCTAAATGGATGCACTTCCCCAAGTACTTAAACTTTCACAATATGACAGCTCATGCCTCTTAATTGTTTATCAGATTATTATGTATAATAGATGATTTCCTTTGCCCTTGAGCAGCCTATAACAGCCTTGCTGTGTTAAATGCCTTGTACTATTAATTCTTTCACTTCTCACTTATGTGTCATGTTCGGCCTAACCCCAGGTGTGTCTGTCCTGCCCACAGTTTAATAGATTGAAATCATAAAATATTGCAGGCTTAACTCTGTATTAATGCATTGGTTAGTTGATCTCTTTCTTCATTTTATTTATTTTAATTTTTTTTTATAAACACACCTAATACTGTAAGTGCTGATCCGGGATTCGAACCTCTGTTGCTTTTCATGGTCTTGCTTTCAAGACCAGTGCATTGCCCCTGTGCTATCCTCCTTACTTATTTTTTTTATTTTTTATTTATTTTTTTTTATTATTCAAACCGTTGTTTTATTAGTTCGATCAACAAACTTTTACAACATTTTTTAAAAATATATTAGAATATATTTTCTTCTTATTAAAGATTTAAAACACTTTTTTCTATTTAATAGTTTTCCATTTGCTATAGCCCATTGGTTGGGTCTATTAAAGTTCATTTTTAATATTCTATTTCTAACATGTATAAGCAATTCATTAATTACGCATCATTAAAGATCCTTATATTTCCATATTATTGTTGGATCTTCATACAAGAAACATTCATATCAATTTGTACTAAGACAGAAATTCATGCATAGACTTAGAAAGCTGGTAAAAGATGTAAGGTTACATAAAAGCTGCATTGATCTCAAAGTTTCCCAAGATAAACAGATGATATGCAATTACAATGCTATTATCATTAACACTGAGCTTGCTCTGTTTTCATTTGGAATAACTTCTCTAATTCATTGTCTATAGACTTTAAAAGTCGACATAGGGCTAGAATAAAACTTGTTCGAGTCCCCCACATACAGTCAAGCCATAGCCATTCCCTTGATGCATCAGTTGATACACAGGAAGGTGTAATTGTTAATTTACGTGCTGACTCAAAGTATGGACAGAATATAACCATGTGCTTCAAGGTTTCCAGGGTCGCACCATCCTTACACAATCTGCACCCTAACCCTGCAAGTTGTTTCCAATGCGGGTTCCAGGTATATATACGCTCCAAAGTATGAAATTGATTCAATTTAAAGCGAAAATAGATCTCCCTGGCTTTGCTACAGGGAAATTGAATTATGTAAGGTTTATGCGGCCGTCTAGATGAACAGAAACGAGCTGCCTCTTTGTAGCCCTTAAGTGTCGCCATGCCAGTTACCGTTCTACACCAGTCATTCTCAACAATCCGATGTTTAACATAATCTGATCTGTATTGCAAATCAGCTGGTGTGAGTTCAATTTCGTTAAGAAGAGCAAGCATTTTCGCATAGTAAGTCGTGAGGGAAGATCTTTCATTTGCGATCATTATTTTACCCAAATCTTCATATAGACAATTTACAGGAGGATATAACATCCTAGCAAAGTTAGCCAACATACGCCAGTTTCTACGTGCAGAGAGGGCAGTGATACCAAGTTCCTGCCTTATCACAATATTGGGTATAGATTTGGCCAACCTCAGCGCCCTCTTCCACATACAACCTTGCAGTTGGTCGAGATAGTTGTTAATATTTACTATACACATGTCCATGGCAAAAAGAATGATGG
The DNA here is from genome assembly GCF_040938575.1 of Ambystoma mexicanum. Classification (NCBI taxonomy): domain Eukaryota; kingdom Metazoa; phylum Chordata; class Amphibia; order Caudata; family Ambystomatidae; genus Ambystoma; species Ambystoma mexicanum. The sequence continues at coordinate 866,555,132 of NC_090924.1, read as the reverse complement.
ACTCTACTTTTAAGATGTAAAATTGGAGTAAAGGAAGCAAAGAAAATTTGCAGAACTTTAGATAAACGATCCGCATTTGTGTGGAGAGGGGAGCAGCTTTTTTATTTAAAACATCCCTCCACATTGCCATAGACTGCGAGTCAGTTATGGTGTACCCCAAATAACGAATCTGGGGAACTATAGTTAGTGGGAAGTTGTCAATTCTCCAATCACGGGTGATGTTCTTCCTCTTAAAGTTCCTGAATAATACTATATTGGATTTTTCCGCATTGCATTTTAGATTGTGCGTAAGACAGTATGATGAAAATAGGTCTAATTTAATTTGCATGCCTTTAGGCGTACGATCAAATAATACAATGTCATCCGCAAAGGCCAGCCATTGAATTTTAAGATGTCCCAACCTTGGTGGATACGAAAATTTGTTTGTTCCATATATCATTAATTCCGCAAAGGTAAAGATTAAACAGCGTAGCAGCCAGATTACATCCCTGCTTAACGCCAGTGTTGATCTTTATTGGATGTGTAGTTGCACCTTCGTTGTTCGCTCTAACCAAGTAGAAGGTGTTAGTGTGGAGTTTTGATAAAAGTTGTATAATGTATAATGGTATGTTCATGGCAACCATTTTTTTCCACAATAATTCACGGATAACACAATCAAAGGCGGAGGTAAGATCTATGGAGGCTATGTATAACGGTCCTGAATCCTTGATTTTGTGCTTAGCTAGAAGATGTGCCATAATTGTGGCATTCAGGGGCGTGCCCATCCTTGCACGGAACCCAATCTGATATTTTGACAACATTTTTCGCTCCTCAATACACGCTTGCAATTCCCCCAACAGCAAGATGGCAAACACTTTCGCAGCGGTATCAATCAGTGCTATAGGACGGAAATTGCAAGGTTGAGATCTTGCACCTTTTTTATAAATTGGCACAATAATGGAATTTAGCCATGATGGAGGAGTAAATGAAGTTGTCAACATGCCATCAAACAGTTCTTTCAAAATGCGAGCCCACATGGCTGGGTGCCGTTTGAGAACACACGCGGGGATCCCATCTGGGCCTGCTGCCTTCGAGTATTTAAGGGAAGATATCGTGTTCACTATACTCGATGTATTCCAAGGTGCAAAGGAAGCAGGGGCCAAACGGGTCCATTTAAATTCAATTTTGTCAAATGTATGCGGGAGGGCAAACTTTTGTTCAAAGTAATCCCGCCAGGCCTGTGCCGATATCGAATTGGACTGGTCAGCGGGGAGTATAGTAGTCCCTGCCCTGAGCAGACCCCAAGTAGAACGTCTATCCCTATGACAAAGTGTGTTAAACATTTTTAAGTTATCCTGGGTGTGTATAAAGTGTCTGTGATCTCTACATTTATTGCGATAAGTGTTCAACACACTTTTTTTTTCAATCAAATATTGCCCCCATGTAGTTGAGGTTTTGAGGAGTAACCGCAGAGCTACCCTCTTAACTCTTTTTGCTTCAAGAATGAACTTAGAATTCTGCTGAGTCGCACACCGAATAGGATGCGGTGCGCTAACCCTCAAAGATTGCAGTATCTCAGATATTACGTTGGATATAATGCAAGCTTGTTGGTTTGAAGTATTCTGATCAGTAAAGGAACTGTGATGTAATTGCAAGTGTAGAGCGATCATGTCATTTACCTTATTACAGAGTTTGTTATCCCATCGAAGTGACAGTCCTGGACGATCACATATCAAGTGATCTTGTTGCGGATCGATGGAGAGGTGAGTGACACATAAGTCCAAGTTTAGCTGTAACATATGATGGTCACTACAACTAGGATCATATATTGATATAGTGTCAGAGCGCGCCTGGAGGCCTCGAGATGTGGCAAAATAATCAATACAGGTAGCTCTATCTCCTCTTCGCCAAGTATGACAGTAATCACTGCAGGAGAAAGGGAGGATATCGAGTTCCCAAGATTTCAGATATTCCAACCACAATCTACCTCTATGGCGCGCTTGAATGAATAATCCAGAATTTGCATGGGCTAAGTTGACTACAATACAATAGGCATTAAAATCCCCTCCTAGAACAATCTCACATGTAGGATGTCGAGTCAAGACCTCATCAAAACGTGTGTCCAATTCTTGAAAAGCATCTGATTGATTGAGTGTTACTGGGTTGTGGTATAAGGATACTACTAGAAGAAGTGTTACCGGCGGGCCCCAGAGCAAAAGCAAAGCAGCCAGCATTACATTTGCATGAAAGACATCCAATACCAATATGTTTAAATGTATATTCAAACAGATCGCCAGCCCACCATAAGGTCGACCATTTGTACTACGCTTCGCTCTAGTTTGAATAACGATAAATCCGGGCAACAAGAGTTCATGTACACACATGGTTTCTTGACATAACATGATGTCGCATTCAGTTCCTAAACACGGTTTACAGAACCAAGATTTAAGATTGTTAAATCCGCATGAATTCCAGGATAGAATAGCTAAAACTACAGGCTACTTAATGAGGAGTATTATTCAAGGCTGAGTTTTGGGTGTTTTGGAGAGCAGATAACCATGACCAGTCCTTATTGGAGTTGGATAAACTTACCAATTGGGCAATCACTTCTGTATTTAGACCAGTCACTGGAGCCCCAACGGCCATATTTGGCAGTTGTAAAGGCGGGGGCGCCAGCGGCGTTTCATTGAATGCAATGGCATCGTCAATTGAATCGAACTGATAAAGCATTAATCCAATGAAACGTAACTCTTCGGTGAATTGCACAAGGAGATTAGTGATGATGGCTGATTGCACCTTGCATACCATGCGATGATTTTGAAATGGTGGCAATGTAATCCATTCAATGTCATTAGAGTGCAGTGTGCGAAGCCCGGGTATACGATAGAAAGCTTGCATTAAAGCTGAGCGATTGAGTCGCTTTGTATCATTGCTAAATGATATAATTTCCCAGCCTATAATGGTTGTGGAATGCTTGGTTGGTTCCCCTAGTGCCATGGATCCCTCCTTATGCCCCTCTAGGGCCGCCCCGTGGAGGTTTTGCTTAACCCATGCACCCTTTGTGTCAGGCAGGGGGGAGATTTTCCTAGCATCCCCATGAGTAGGGTCAGAATGGGAAAGTTTCAAGAATTCATCACTGCATTCGGGCAACTCAGCGGCAGTCATCGGAGCCCTCACCATCTCAATGGCATCATCGAGAGCCCCTTCTACCTTTCCTATTTGCAATGTTTTATTCCCAATTGGTTTAAAGAAGTTAGGTAGTTGTGTCTGAGATGAAGAGTGTTCAATCTCTTCAATTCTAGACTGCGGCATATGGAGAAGAGATTTTTTGGAATTTTTATTAGAAATATTTTCTCCTAGGTCCGTCCCATTCCCCGGGATTTTCATCGTAGCAGGCTTAGTCTTTGAGTTGACTGCAGTGCTATTCACAGATTTTGTTTTTTTGTATCACTTGGTTTTAAGTTAGAACGCAATTCCTCTGTGGATGTTTTTAGGTCCTTTTTTCGATCAGCTTTTCTTTTCAAGGCACGAAAGAATAGCCTTTTCTCCTTCCTTGATATAAAGGACCGCTCCGCAGGAGGGGGAGAGTTTTGAGCAACAACAGATTTCCTATGTGGAGGTGTGGCTGCAATTGCAGCAGGTATAGGATCAGATGGGTTGGATGTCTCAAATAGTTTAGTTAACGCCGAAGGGGTATCTGGATAAAAAACCTGACCCCCATCAACGCAAGTTTGAGAGAGCCTCATACCTTCCTCCCCCTGACTAGGTTGAAGAAAAAATAGGAGCTGCTCTATTTTTTCAGCGTGGGATGCCACCGCCTTACATAGCTGGGCATGCGTAAGGATGTGGCATGTATTCTCAGGTTTAGGGGCAATTAGTGTTTGTGCAAAGGATTGTGGAAAGGCATATGTAACCTGGGGAGGCATTGTGATATTAAGGTCACTCCCTGGAAAATCTAGAGCATCTGTTTGAGTATATGCAGAACTATTTGCTGGGACCTCTTTTTGCGTGTATTTGAGATCACCTAGTTCATGTCTAATGCTGTCCGCAAAGATGAAGCCTTCTAATTTGTTAATTTTTAGTAAGATTTCTGTCAAGGCGGTTTTGCAATCCCTTAATTCGTAGTGCGTGTATTCGTGTCCGCGGTCAAGTAGGTTAAGTATTCTTGTTAAAACCGGGTAAGAAGCTTCAAGGGAATGCATGTCACCAGTCGGTTCCAGAATATCGAACCCCAATGGGTTAGTCGAAGACTTTTTATTAGGGGAATGGAGAGGCTCAGTCATCACTTTGTTGGAACTAGGTGGAAACAAGGTGGGGGAGGAGGGCCGCAGAGGGGATGATGGCCACAAGCTAGACATCGGAAGGGCGGTGGGGGGGATGCCTTTATAGGAGGTGCTGGGGAGGTGTTCAAATCCACCATATGAATGGCATCTTTGCGATGAATATGTACATCAGCCCTTTTAAATCCCGGAAAGGTAACTGGTGTTGAAGGTCCCTCTGATAGCCTTACCCGTTTTTCAAGTGTGGCAAGTATTACTGGAGCTAAGAGCGAGTTATCAGAAGGCGAAGCAAGGATATCCTCAGTGGAATGAGAGGGCTCAATTGGTGCGGTGTCCATACGCATGCTCAGGAAGCTTTTACGAGATGGATTAGGAGGCAGCTTTGTGGAGGGTACATTGCATGCTAAGGGGAGAGACCGACTTTGTGCTATTTGCAGCGCCTGGTCACGCGCATATGAGAATGCTACTTCGTGTTTAATTAAATCCTGATCGGTAATTGGCCCCCAATGCACAGCTGATTCATGGCTATCCTCCTTACTTAATGAACAGTGGAGATATAACCTGTTATTTAATGTTTTCTGTTGTTCATGCTTATTGATTGAGGTGCATTATGAATGTTTATTTCACATGGCATTAGATGTGTATGTTACCAAACTATGATCTGATGTTATGTGTTCTCTTTTTATCATAAAAATGTAACAAACCAAAAAAGAAATGTTGACTCCAAAATATGAGAACTATGTTGTAACCCATGTAATTGAGAGATTTTTGTTTCTACTATTATTGTGCTGCTGTACAAAGTCTGTTAAATAAAAATTGTTTAAACAAAAAGGGCCATGGGATAGTCATGTGGCCCCTCAGGACGTCGAGGAAAACAAAGAAAACCTCCATTTTAGGAAATGAAAAAGGGGGTCATAAAGGAACCAGCCAGTAAACAATATTCACAGAGTTGAGAAAGAAAAGCCATTACCAGCCTAGCCACATGACTCACAGAGAAGGGGTAACGTGTCTGGAACATTACACGTACCTCTGCCTTATGAGTCATAAGAACGTTTAAAGTAGAACACATACAAATAGAGCAAAACTCTCATCCAGGCATTGGATAAAGCCTAGCTCTGATAAAAAATATACCCCACAAGGCAGAAAAGCTTGCAAAGAGCGCAGGGGCTACCTCATCAGGTAAAATGTGGACTTGAATATCTAACACTCACCTCCATACCTCCAATCCCAGACATGGGAAAGAAGAATGAATCCCGCATGGGAGGGGTCTCAGCTTCTGGCCAGTTGTACCTTCTAGAAAGGCCATCTATATTGTCATAGTCTCCATAAGATAGCTCAGGGGCAATGTGCTTGCCTTGGAAGCAAAACAACATGGATCAACACAGGTTCCATCCCGGGTCCATGCTTAGAAACCACTGGGTATTAAGCACGTTATAAGTAACCTATCATATCATAAATCATGGTTATCAGCAGGCCTGAGCTCAAGAGTAAAATCCAATCCCTGTAAGTTGATGGCCCACCTGAGCAATTCCGGTTTGCCCTATGTATGTATATTCACCACTTTAGGGGTTTGTGATCTATTTGATGGTGAAATCAGTGAGGTATGGGTTGGGAACTTCCAAGGGCCCACAGAATTGCAAAGCAATCGTTCTCAGCTGTGGCCCATCTAAGCGCTCTGCCATTGAGCCTTTTACCAATGAAGATGAAGGGTTGTTCTCTACCCATTTCATCTTGATGGGAGAGTACTGCCCCTAATCCAGCTTCTGAGGCATCGGTTTGTACAATGAATGGCTGGCTGCAGGCAGGGGTCCTTCAGAACAGGTGCCCAACACAAGGTCGCCATCAAAGAACCTCTGGAATTCACCTGTTGCATGCACCTTTTGGTGTATTTATTCAAAGTCAGAACTGTAATAGGAGCTTGAGGGTGCCATAGTTAGCCATGAAGTTTTGATAGTATCCAATTAGGCCCCAAAACACGGAATCCTGCCCCCCAACGACCCAACCAGGCACTTTGAAGCCTCGATAGTCAGTTGGGGCTCACAAAGCCTGCAATACCTGGCTGAGGTGGCTCATATGCTTCTCCCAGGAGTCACTGAAGACGGCTATGTTATCCATGTCGGCAACACAAGTTCTCAAGACCATGCAGGGCAACATTCCCCAGCATCTGAAAAGTGGCAGTTGCATTCTTTAGACCAAAGGGCACGAACTGGAACGATACTTGTGGGGGTGGAGAATACTTTTTTAATGTTTTCCTTGGCACAGTCTACTAAGGCGATTTGCCAGTTACCTGAATTAAAGTCTAAGGGAATTTGGCAACACCTAGTTTCCTCTGCACTTTGTTGGTGGGACCTTGGAAATTGTTGGTGTGTATTTCTCAGAGCAATCTGCATGCTTTGTTTGCTCCCCTCCACACTTGATCCTGCCTTCCCCCAAACCAACCTCCCAGATCCCAAATTAGTAGCTGTTTCGGTTCATGTGACCTAGAACAGCAGTATGCCCCACCCGCTGCCCGAATCAACTCAATCACTCTAATAACGAGCTCATATCCAACCAGGCTCCGACCACCCCATATGGCAATAGGGCAATGCCCGAACCAAAACCGTCAAATGCTAGTGTGGGCCAATTTCTGGGGTCAGAGTGGGCCACTTTTGGCCCATGTGGACAAGTTTGATGAGTTACTTCCCTACTTGGCTGGTATTTTGACTACTGTTGCTGAACAGAAATTCTTTAAATGGCACACTTTGCATTACATTTGATCAAAAAAACTCCCCAATGGGTACTATTCAAACAGTCTGTCACTGATGGGATGAATGGCCATTTGCAACTTTGGGCCACTTTTTCATTGGTGTCCGAGACAATGTTATGTCCCAGTCCGACCCTGTATCCAACGTACCTCTAGCGCTGCCCACAGGAAAGCTTTGTTGGCAAGGCCTTGGCAATTGTTGCGATTATTTTTTTTTCCTCCCCCTCTCTTAGTGCAATCCACACTTTTTTCACCCTTTCTCCTCCTTAGCCGCTTCTTGCCCTACATATGCCTGCCCCCAATGACCTCTGATTTGTTTACATTTTGAGTCGCCTAACCCGGAAGCCAAGATTTACCACAGCTCTCAGACCTAGGATGCCTCTAGTTTGCTACACCCCTACTCAAGCAGACTTACAGCAACCACCTTTCATTACAACGCCTACCAAACAGCCTAGTGTTGCCAGCTGAACCATAGCATAGCTGCCTCATCCTACATCTTGCAACCAGTTTCAAGCCATAACACTAATTTGTTCTAATGCAGCATAGTGGCAGTCAAAGCACAGCACTTTACATTCATTGCTTTTGATTTACTTGTTGAATACATAACATAGTTGCATTAATTGTATGGTGAGAACAGTTGAATCCATAGCATAGCTATAACAATGTTTGCATTACCTTTTTGATACATAGCATAGCTAAATAAACTAATCTGTTGAATCGATGGCAGAGTTACACCAACTGCACTCTGATACCAGTTGAAGCCTTAGCATAGCTACACACTTTTTATATTTTCATAGAGTAGCTATATTAATTGAAAACAACTGGATGACACAGTGACACTGCGCATATATCCTGTAAGTTGGTTTGATACTGATAAAACAAATTCAATAATCTTGCAACTAGTCAGTACTACAGCACATGGTAAATTTTAGTTTGACAAGCGGACACGTGTTTTGAGCTCTGCTCTTCTTCGAGGGCTGATTGGCCAGTATATGGAAGGTCTCAGCTGAAGTAATTTCCTTTGTCCTATACTTAGGTAAATGCGCTGACCCCACTTAAAATCTGAAAAGTAATCAATCAGGGAATCACCATATATAACTTTGCAAGTGCGGTTGGTCAAATCCTTGTTAACAGCCTTTCGCCAAAGTGATATGAGGTGCACAGTTGTTTTCACTTTTACTATTGGAGACTTGAGCAGAGGATCCATCTCAAGATACAGTCATTTGCAGCTGGTCACCCGCCACTTACAGTTGGATTTGAATTATCGTGTTTAAGCACTGTGGCTTCCAGTTCTTGTCTGCTCTTGGGATGCATAGCTATATCAATTGCACTGCGAAAGCAGGGGAATCTGTATCATTGATACATCGACTGACTGTGATACCAATGGAATCCATTGCATAGCCACACCAATTGTTTTGTATCACCTGCTGAATCCGTAGCTTAGCTACATAAATTGCCCTGTGGAACCAGGTAAACCCATAGCAACATACATCAATCCATAACATGCCTACATTAATGGCACTGAGACTAGTTCAATCCATAGTACTCTACAGCAATTGATTTTGTGATGCCTTTTGCTTCCCATTGCAAAAGTACATCAATTAACACAGTTATAAAAACTGAATTTTAGTGTCACAGATGTTCCCAGGTGAACTAAATTCCCCTTTTCTTATGGACCAGTCAGAGAGATCTACAGAGCACAATCCCCCAACTGGCCAATAGGGCAAAAGGTGGAACAGGAATTGGCGCTGCCAGACACTCGGTAGCTGCAAAGAAAAAACAATAATAGTACACAACTAATGCAAAAGGAACCCCACTGACCTACCCCGACCCCTTCCCTTTTATGACATACCTGTGATGTTGATAGGTGTTGTGATAGTAGCAAGTAGGAAAAGCAGAGAACTGAACCTGGGACGGCACAAGGGCGCAGCTAGGGACGAAGGAGCGCTAGACCCGGATGGCACGAGGGCACAGCTAGGAACTGGGGAGGCCAAAAGTCCAGAGAAACCAAATCCAGGGAGCAGTTCCACAATGCAATTCACAAGGCAATCAAAAAATTCACAATGTTCCAAAAACACCAAATCGAATGGTAGAATCCAAGAGGAAGTGAATGTCCACAAGCCAAAGTTCCAATGTTCGAATATCCAGGAAGCCAAACCCAAAGGGAGAATCCAAAAGGCAGTCCAATGTCCACGAGCCAGGACATCCGGAAGCATGCAAATCCAAACACCACTCACTGTCTCGGGAGGATAGCTCAGAGGCAACGTGCTTGTCTTGGAACGAAGACAACATGGAGCAACACAGATTCAATCCCAGGTCCGTGGCCACGCTTAGAAACGTCCGAGTATTAAGCGTGTTATAAATAACCTATCATATGATATCATAAAACAGCTGAGTAGCACTGGAAAGCATGCAAGAGCGGTTTAAATAGCCCAATGTGAGCCTCTTCCGGGCAGCGACATCCCGAGTCACGTGAGAACCTGACCGTCACGTGATCATTGTGCGCGCCTACGCCAATGCACCATTCGCAACCATTGCAGGGTTTCTGCCAAGCATCAAGGAAGCCGCCACGAACGTCAGAACATCTGGGAGCAGCGGGGAGCCCCGGAGAACACAGGAGTGCAGTGCCAGGGATAAGTGGTAGCTAAGTGCATGACATAGACCCCACCCAGTGCCCGCGGGCAGTTAGGATGCATGCGGTCAAACTGGGCGAGCAGCTTAGGTGCATGAATGTCCTACAGGTTTCCATGTTCTCTCTTCTGGCCCATACCCCTTCCAATCAACCAGGCATTGCAGATGACCCCTACAGAGACGGGAGTCGAGGATAGCATGGACCTCATATTTATCAGCTGAACACAAAGAAAGAGGGGGCGGAGGAACAGAAAAGTAGAGGCAAGATAGGGCTTCAGAAAGGAATTGTGAAAAACCAGATGGATTCATCAGGCTGATGGTAAAGGCAGTCGGTAATTGATGGGATTGATGACCTTCAGAATTTTGTAGGGGCCTACAAAAACGAGGCAAGCACTTGCAACAGCCAGCGATATGGAGATAACGGTGGACAACCAAACCCTGTCATCCAGCTTGTAGTCGGAAGCAGAACGATGATGCCAATCAGCATTGCAACGCACACATGTTTGTGCGTGAATATTCTGAAGATCCCTAAATCAAGCATTAGCAGCGGGTATAGTGGTAACCAGAGGATCCATCAAAGGTAAAGTATACAGATGTTGTACATGAAAGGAGAAGAGCCAGTAGCAGAATGGAGGGCATTGAGGTAGGCAAATTCGGCTGCACAAAGTATGTTAAGCCATGTGCCCTGATGTTGCAAGCATAGGCAATGTAATTTTACAAAGGTAGCGGGCGCCCCTCTCTCGCAAGAACAGACATGATAACCTGTTCGGTGGTTATTAACCACTTGAGAGTTCGCAGCCACTGCTTTTACTCACTGTGCCTTTCACAGATGGGAAATATCCATTTGCATATCAGTCTTTGTCCCGCCCAGGGGCAGTCCAGCACCGAAATACAATGGCAATTCCAATCTGAACGAGAGTACCACCAGCAACCCCATACACGTGTTTCACCCTTGTTGGGGATCATCAGTGAGGTGAAGCTGATGCCTCTCTAAGCACAGTGAGAGGGAGACCACGTCTGGTTGCCCCCAGGAGACCTAGGGTTACCAATCCCAGGTTCCTTAACAAATAGTTTTACAAAGGTAGCGGGCGCCCCTCTCTCGCAAGAACAGACATGATAACATGTTCGGTGGTTATTAACCACTTGAGAGTTCGCAGCCACTGCTTTTACTCACTGTGCCTTTCACAGATGGGAAATATCCATTTGCATATCAGTCTTTGTCCCGCCCAGGGGCAGTCCAGCACCGAAATACAATGGCAATTCCAATCTGAACGAGAGTACCACCAGCAACCCCATACACGTGTTTCACCCTTGTTGGGGATCATCAGTGAGGTGAAGGGTCTGATTCGCTCATTCAGTTTGCCCATCTGTCTCAGGATGATATGCAGAAGAGAAGCGGCCATCAATACCCAAAAGTGATGTAAGTGCCCTCCAGAAATGGGATGTAAACTGGGATCCCTGGTCTGAAACATTAACAGAAGGATGGCCATAGAAACAGACTATGTGGCTCAAATACAAGTCAGTCAATACTGGGACTGAAGGTATTCCAGATTAGGGGACAAAGCAAACCATTTTTGTAAAGCTGTAAACCACTACCCAGATAGTGTCATGCTTATTCACCTTCGGTAGATCAGTGATGAAATCCATGGTCACCATGTACCATGGTTTGTGGTGAGTCGACATGGGTTGTAGGAGACCTGCAGGTTTACCTCTAGTGTTTTTTCCTTGAGCAGATATAGCGCAGGTCATAACATAATCAATGGAATCCCGTCAAATTTCAGGCAACCAGCAGCACCGTTGCTGGAGTGCTAGCATCTTATTCTGGCCTGGATACCCCTTTATGACAGTGTCATGAGACCATTCCTTGGCTTAACGGCTAGTGTGTGATGTGGGCAAGCATAGACGCCCATGGACTAACGGTAGTGTCATGATGCCTACCCCCGGGCATCCGGATCAAGCCCATCAGCCCCGGGAGCAGGCATCCAGACATTTACAAAAACCCCAGCAGCCCCAGCTAGGGGATGTCTGGGTTCAGTCCTGGCGCCGTAGGCACCAGGCTCATAATAAAAATCAGTCCTGGCGCCATAGGCGCCAGGCTCATAGACATTCCTTACCTCATGCAGACCATGCTGCAAATAAATCCAAGCCAACGTGAGGCCTGGATGGGATTATTTTACTACAGGGACTATTTTTTACTCGGGTGTGGTCCTGGGGAACTTCTTTCCTGGGACTACTTTGGAGGCTATTTAAACCATGCCCGAACAGCAGCACATGCTTCGTGTTATTCTGCATCCAGCAGCGTGAATCTCACCGTGCCTGCAGCCAGCATCCAGTCTTCTGCCACGCCCGCGTGCCTGCAGCCAGCATCCAGTCTTCTGCCACGCCCGCCTCGAATCCGGAGCTCCTAGAATAAAGAGGAAGAAAAGGACAAGGTTAGAAAACAAACATTTCAAATTCCTCGTCTGATTCCGGATCCATTTCATCTCCCGACCTGGAAAGTACATAAGTCCTGCACGCGTCGCTTCGCCAGCTCCACCACGGCGCCATACACACCAGTTCTCACAGCATCTTTCGATCCGGCACTGTCTCCATCATTTCTTCGCCATACTCCGGCACCTAGGGGCACAAGAATAACAAGGTGAGCCAAGGGAATCAACAAATACCTCTTACCAGCATAGACTTACCTGATTTACCACCGGCGGTATTATTCTCCATATCTTCATATGCCGCGTCTGTAAGGAGTGAGAAAAACAACACGTTGTAACGCTCACCTGACTCCCACGGAGGCGCTGGCCTGGTTCGCGCTGCTGTGACCTCTTCTAAGGTGATGCGCAGGGTTCGGAAGACGGACTGGACCAGGCCCCCAAATCTGGCTTGTCTGGCTCGCAGAAGTATCCTTCTGTAGGCGAAAATAGGGGATTAACTGTCTGCGGGGTAATGCAATCGGTCTCCCACTTTCCCCTCTCACCCTCCTCGAAACCCTTCTGTGATTCCCCGTAGCGTCTCGCCTTAGGGTCTGGAAGGACGAGCTCTCCATCCTGCTTCTGATGCAGGGGCGCATTGGTATCCAGTTACTTCACTGGATTTTCGGATTGGTGAGAACCAAACTTGCTTGGCTTCCAGGTAAGTTTTTTTTGATAAGAGGTTCCCCTTGTGTTCATGCATTAATGTACTAATGCTAGTGTCTTTTTCCCCATAGGGGCCGGGGTACGGAATGCCGGGGAACAGGCACCGACCCGAGATGAGAGGTGAAATCCTTGGAGAAATCAGGTAAGTCTTTAATGAGCTTTTTTTGGTAATGTCTTTCCATTCGCTCATTAACGCTGATGTCCTTTTTTCCCCTTAGGGGCCGCGGTCCGGAAATGCCAGGATGCGGCACGGACCCGAAATGAATCAACAGGTAAGTTTAACATGGAGATTTAGCTTTCCTTATTCCCTTCTCTCTCTCACCTTTTGTTCTTGCCTTTTTCTCCCTAGGCGCTGGGGCATGACTGCGAATCCGGATGATCGCTGCTGAACATGGAGACGCCCTGTAAAGGTGAGTGGAATGCGGCGCTGCAGCGATCGACGCGATGAGCTTTTAAATAAAAGTCTTCCTTTTCAAGATTGTCGGCGAGATGTCTCCGGGATGCGGATTTAGCAGGTAAGGACTTTTCCTTCTTCTGTTCTCTTCTTCTCTTCCTTTGCAGGTGATCCAGGATGCTGGCAGGCGTGGCAGAAGTCAGGATGCAGGAGCAGACACGGTGAGCGTCCAGCTGCTAGATGCAGAACAACGCGAAGCACGTGTGACTGTTCGGGTGGGGTTTAAATAGCCTTGGAAGAAGTTCCAGGTATGTATCCTTCCTCCAATCAGGTATGTATCCTTCCCCGACCACGCCCGGATGGTAAATTAGTCCCACAGGTAAAGTAGTTCCTTTCAGGCCTCAAGGAGGCCGGGATCCTGCAGCATGGTCTGCATCAGGTAAGTGCACCCAAGCACTCCCATAATGAGCCTGGCGCCTATGGCGCCAGGACTGATGTCTTTTATGAGCCTGGCGCCATAGGCGCCAGGACACTGTCCAAAGGGCCCCTATATGGGGTTGCTGGGTCTTTCCTTGGGGACTGGATGTCCGCTTTCAGGGACGCAGGGCTTGAACCGGCTCCCCGGGAGCGGGCATCATGACACACGTTAACGCATGCAATAGTTACCGGACTTCGTTGGGTAACACAGACTCTTACCTGAATGCCAGCAGCAGCTACGAGACCTTCTTCTCACGAACTCAGTTGCAACTTAAGGAAGGAAGGGGACAAGAGTGAACATCGGGCACATTGGACTCTGAACTTGATACTTACCAATCCCGCCTGGGACTTCAGAGTCAATGCTTACCGGAACTCTCCCAACGCCTTCAAACCAGTGAAGTAACTGGTATCTATGCGCCCCTGCAAGACATGCAGGATGGAGAGCTCATCTTTTACAAACATAAGGAAAATACTTCTTTGGGTCCAGCAGACAAGACTAGGCGGGCCAGTCCAGACAGTCATCTCTGCACTACGCATCACGTTGACGGAGACTGCAGCTGTCCGGGTCCGATCGACAACCCTGTGGGGTCAGGTGAGCGTAACAGGTAGCCATTCATGATAATCTACATTCCAATCCTTCAGATCTATAGGATGTTTCATAACCCACTATCTTACAGTGGCTACTAAAGTAGGTGGTGGTGTACAAAATGGGTACATTGTAGTACAGCATCAGGGTATACAGGCAATGTGTCCCTGCCTGAAAGACACGATAGGGCGTCCTCTTTGCCATTTTTTAGCCCAGGACGATGTTTAATGGTAAAATCATAGGCAGCGAACAACAAGTGCCAGCAAACTTGGCGACTGCTGACACACTTCATAGAGGCCATGTCTTGAATATTCCAGTGATCTGTGTACACAGTTGTGGGCCATTTGGCTCAAAGGAGAGGTCTTCAAACCTGAAAAGCGCCTTTGATAGGGAAATGGGGGGGAACAGGAATTGGCACCATCAGACACTCGGTAGCTGCATAGAAAAAACAATATCACAAGGCATAAATTAGTTTTCAAAAATTGATTAGCAGATTTTGCTAATTAACATGTTTTTGATTAGCAAATGAAATAATTTGATTAGCAATTTTGTACTAATATTGAATGTTACCAGAATTTGTTGTACCCCAAGATATAGAATTAGCAAGAATGCAGAAATGATTTCCATGTACCTCTGAATCATAACATCAGTGCCATGTCTATAAAATGTAAAGGTTCGCTAATTTATTTACACATTCATGGGACTCTTGACAGTTAGCTTTGCTAAATGGTCTCCCGTTTCCTCTTGCTTCCAAGCACTATTCTGATTCAAGTGCTAACATGATGATCACAAATCTATTAATTGCAAGTCGTAGTTGCTGCTGACAGGAAAGAGCAAATGATTTAGCCTTCTACAGGCTTTATCAGTGTAGAGCTACGTGATAGCAAAGGGCTCTGGGACGAATATTTTGCCCACCAAATGCACACAGCACTGCAATTTTAACACAGCCTGCTCAGAAAAGCTAATATTCTTTAAATTGTGATTGAAAGAATGCTTTCTGCCAGCACCGGCAGTGTTTTTGGTGCAGGGCTGAGCGCAAGCAAGTGGCTGGTATTGAAATTTCTCCCACCGCGGGCAGGAGAAAATTCATTCCCAGCGCGGCCACCTGCACCAATAACACATCCTGCTTACAGAAGGCATAGATTTAAGAATGTCACCTCTTAGTCGTTGCGCAGCCCTAGTCAAGTAGTCAAGAACAGGGCCGGTCTTTGCGTCAGGCAGCCCAGGCGGCTGCCTGACGTCAGTCAGCCTCTAGGGGCGCTGCCCCAGCAGTCCACAGTGCTAGAATACACGTGTAACACGTTAGTTTCTTACATTATAAAAATGAATGTGCTTATTCATTTTTATAATGTTAGGAAACAAACGTGTTAAACATGTATTCTACCACTGGCAGTGCTGCAGGCTGCAGCCTCGGCCCTCAGGCAGGACAGTGCTAGAATACACGTGTAACACGTTAGTTTCCTAACATTATAAAAATGAATGTGCCTATTCATTTTTATAATGTTCGGGAACTAACGTGTTAAACGTGTATTCTACCACTGGCACTGCTGCAGGCTGTGACCTTGGCAGTTTATAGTCCATTTGGTGCCCAGGGTGAAACATTATGAATGCGACCCCCCCACCCCATCCCATGCGCCACTCCCACCGCACCCCGCGCTCCACTCCTGCTGCACCCTGCGCGCCTTTCCCAAACTACACCGTTAAGGAACTCCTACCCAAAGTCAAACAGTCCGTCACAAAAGGAATGAATGAATTGCCATTTGCAACGGTGGGCCACTTTTTCACTGGTGCCCAAGACAATTTTATGCCCCAGTCCCACTTAGGCTGCAGATAATGAGGACTGGGCACAGCAACCAAGAGACCATGAATATGGCACAGGATGCACTATATACAACCAACAAAGAACACAAGATGCTGAAGGGGGTTTAGAGGCAACCTAAGCCAAAAGGGCAATGGCAAGTAGACACCTGAACCCAATAAGCAATCACTTTCACATTCTTTGAATGGGAATCAAGGGTTATGCTTTGATACAGTAAAGTCTTGACTGTTGTAAGGATACAATAACCAGGATTATTTATTTATTCATGCAATGTTTGTCGGGTACCTGCATATTTATTTATTTATGCAATGTGTGTCGGATACAGGTATCCGACACACATTGCATAAATAAATAAATTATCCGTCTCCATGTACCCGACAAACTGCATAAATAAATAAATAAACCGGTTCGTAGCTTAAAGAATATTTACTCAGCAACACTGGTCAAAACTATCGTCTGCATAGTGAAGTAACTCATAACCAGTGCCATGGAAGTGGTTTAAAGTGTAATTGATATATAGTTTGGAAAAGAAGCAGCATGAAAGAAATAGCGATGCTTTAAACTATTATTTTTGCCATTTCTGGGCTTGCAGGGACGCACCATGGGCCCAAACGGGTCTCCGTTTGTACCGTGTCGGGGTCCACGATGCGTCCCTGCAAGGCATGCACACTCCCCACAGCCCACTGCACCTCCACATCCCATACCAATGCCAGCACGAAACCAATTTGTGACTAATGGGCCACCATTAGCACTTTCCTGCCGGCATTGTGATGGAAGGGGCTGGTTATAGCTGCACAAGGGACCTAAAGTGTTTTTATTGGTGTGCTTACCCCAAGTGGTGCAAAAGTGGTCAGAGGGAGCCTCTGACTTCTGTAATGTCACTTTTGTACTACGTGACATTACAGTCGGAAGGGGCAGCGCCAGCACCTGACCTGCAGAACTTTCCCCACATCAATGTGCCGCCCCACAAACTAGGGAATTCCATCCCCTCCAGAGGATCCAGGGACAGGGGCAATTGCATCCCCCGGGGCCATTGCGCCCCGGGCAGTTGCCTGCCTCGTCCGGGCCAAGAAACAGGCCTGGCCTCGGCCCTCAGGCAGGGCAGGGCAATTGGCAAATAAATTAGCAACATTTGTTGCTTTATTACCTTCCCCCGGCCCCGGGTGATGCCGGCGCTGCTGGCACCTGTCAGGCCCATGGGTGCACGTGCGGTTTGCCCTCCTCCAGGCTATGGGTGCGCACTGACACTGAAGTGTGGATCGATTGGGGCTGGCTGGTGTTGTCTGCCCCGGCTATTACAGAAAAGAGGAGCGAGTGGGTCACTAAATCCTGAAGTTGTTCCCATCACAAGCACACACTGCCAAGCAGCATCAGAATCAGCAAATACAAACAGTTGCTGCATCCTGCCCTCGCTGATTTGCCTTGTTTCAGGAAACCCGGCAGTAACTACAGCCTTCCGAGGCAAGCACACTTCTTTCTTCCTGCTCCCGTCCTCGCAGGTGAGGCCTATTACTGCATAGGTGTTTTATTTATTTTAAAATGGTATTGCAGAGATGACTGGGCCATCCAAGAACAGCCTCTGGAGGCCACAAAGCTAGACACTTTTGTCAAGGCTCAAGTAGTCATGAAAAAGGAAGCGAGCACTGGTGGTGGACTCTCCTTAGGAGATCAAAAGGCCGATTTTACATACCATTGCCATCACAATTTGGCAAAAGTCCTTAATCTTTTCATGTAGCCGCATACAAGGCATAAATAAGAAGTTATCACAAGCCTTAACCCCATGTAAGGCCATCGATTACCACAATGCACTGGACCGATCACACGGACGTGACCATGTCATGTGATGCGCTTTCAGGTCCTTTTTTCATATATGCGGAAGCGATGAACTGCGTACCAAGACTTTTTCGCATCACCGGCAACACGTCTCAAGTGGGGATCCATCCCCTGTACTTAGAGGTATGGGCTCCAACCCTCTTTATACAACCTTTTCTATTATACAGTCTTACAATCGATGTGGCATTAGAATTAGCCTGCTCGTCGGGGTTTGACACACTGTCTTTACTCCTTATTTGTAGCGTTTGACTGAAGCATTTTGGTCTGGAAATGTTCCGCACTATGTACGAGTACTTATGATGACCAAGGTAAATTTATATTGCTTCAAAACACACACAGTTCTGATATTAGTTACTAAGCTAACACACTGTCCATGCGTTATATTCCCAATGCCTGTTGTCTTTTTGCTTATACATTTTTCATCTACAGAGCATATACACTATTGAGCTGAACAAGCCGTTATAGAACTTGCCCCTACCTATGCTCTCACGGCAGGCTCAGTGCATTTATATTCAGAGCGACCAGCATACAGTAATATACTTACTTACCATTGCACCCCTTTCACGCGTTGATGACATTAGGCAACAACACACAGTAATAATTTTGCGAACACTGCACAATTTCAATTCTTTGTTCACCGCATGTTTACCCTTTGAGGTGTTTAAGGGATGAACATTTTGATCTCTGGCACAACACTCTTCCCTTCATGCACTATGCACTTATATTTGGTATAAACAAGTGCAGAAATGTATTACGTGTTTGTCCACTCAGGGTCCAAGCTCATTGTGTTTTTCACATCTTCTTTTTCCAATACATGGCCATAATCATTTGGATTTCCCATCTGGGACTCTGGTTCAACTACACATGGTAACAAATCTAATTTTTGTACTTTACCCACATGCAATTTGCATTATATTGCTGTTTACATATGGTTTACTGTTTTCTTACATGATGTAATGGTTATTTGTTTTCTGTTTTGCTTTTCTCGACTGGGTCCTGGCCCCTGGCCCCCATCACTTCCGTCTTTGGTTAATTTTGTTTTATATCAAACGCTTTCCATTCACTCTCTTTTCATATCACCTTTGCGATATGACTTTGTGATACTATGTAATATCATTACATATTTGTGTTTGCTAATATAACAGTTTTGCCTTGAAAAAGACCCAGTGTTCAGGGTTGAAACACGTGTTGGCAGTTCTGTTCTTGCACTAATTTATAAAATCTGTTCCAATAGCACTTTGGCTGACGAATTTATTGTCCTGTACTACTTGCTACATTGTTTTTGTTTATCTGTTACACACCCAGTCTTAATATGTTCTTGACTACTTGACTAGGGCTGCGCAACGACTAAGAGGTGAAATTCTTAAGTCTATGTTTATACTCAACCAGCAGTTTTGAGGTACCTGCTAGTCCCTCGTACGTGCTGCAACCCTCTTTCCAATTGTGTTTTAAGGTATCATACATTGGATTTTGTCTCTTAAATTTTGGTTAAACCCAGCGCCTCACAACCACAGCATACCTCAACTCTGTTTACCTGCTTACAGAAGGCCTTTGAATACATTAAAAAGATCTTTTTAGAATAAAATGTTGGGCTAGACTTACCTCTCAGGGCCGTTGTTATCAAGTGGGAAGGTCCTCTCCGCCAAATCTTCCTCTACACTGCAGCCCAATTCCTACAAAATAGGCAAAAAGCAACTCATTTACCGGCTACCCACAACAATGCATACTCAGTCTGGAGGGGGCAGGGGGAGCTCGAGAATCGACAGCCGAACAAATGCCAGCGCAGCCACTTGCCAACACCCAGCAATCGGGGACAGCGTTAGGGCCTTTTGCCTTTACAAACAAGTAAGGCCTCGAGCCTCTTGGGGGGAGGAGGTCCAGCAACTGCCCCCATGGTTCCAGTCCGCAAACTGGCCAGTGCAAAGCTTCCTACTGGCTCTGGCTGCTTTCCTCGTGATAAATTCAGCAGCTAACCTCCATGCACCACTGCAGGCTGCTCGGACTGGCCTACATAGGGCAATAGGCCCATGGCTTAACCAGGAACACAAAATGCCTGTGTGGGCCCATTTATTGGGTCAAAGTGAGCCACCTTTTTGGCCTTTGTGGGCGAGTTTGATGAGTTACTGGAGTCCAGTAACTCATCAAACTGGCCCAATAGTTTTGACCAGTGTTGCTGAATTAAAATGTACAATTTGCCTCACCTCCCCCTTTGGTTATTCAAACAATGTCACAAAAGGAATTAATTCACTGTGGAGCACTTTTTCGGTTGGTGCCCGAGACAACCATCAGCAGTGGGGAGGCCGGGGGGCACACATCAGAGTCCCCTCCACAGTTCTAGATCTGGTCCTGCACCCTGACGTTAATATTGTGCTCTTATTTACTGACCTTCACTGTATGACCAGTGGCTTCGCCAGAGGAGTGGGGGGGGCAGTGCCTCTTGTGCCCCTCTGCCTAACCTGCTGTAAAACAACTAAGGTGAAATGTCCAATTTCGGTACTGCAAAATTCAGGGAAAACCTTTGTATTGGTTTTTGGAGTTTACATGTGCAAGTGTTGATTTTATGGAAGGCGAATGCCTTTTGTCCAATGCAATTTGGGTGTTTGTGAAAAGGCAATTTAATGAAATATGCATATTTCAATTTGAACCGCAAATTTCTGACATCATATCACTTTACAACAGAGTTTACCTTTTTGACATGTGGGCAGAGCCAGGTGAAAATGGGCGGGGTTTTGTGTGGCTCACTGTGGGCAGGGCATACATCTCAGGAATTTAATGTAGGCAGGTATGGGTGCTGGGTGTTAGAGAGCAGCTGCTCTCTAACACCCAGCACCCGCCATGATAACCTAGCCTGCTGCTCGTAGAAGAGGCCTTCTACGTGGAGCAGGATGCGTTATTATGGCGGTTGCTGGGTGTTAGAGAGCAGCCGCTCTCTAACACCCAGCACCCGCCGTAATAACACAGCCTCTTCTACGAGCACAAGGCTGCGTTATTACGGCGGGTGCTGGGTGTTAGAGAGCAGGCGCTCGAACACCCAGCACCTGCCGTAATAACGGTGCCTAATGCTCGTAGAATTACGTTGGTTGCTGGGTGTTAGAGAGCGCCTGCTCTGTAACATCCAGCACCTGCCGTAATAACACGGCCTTGTGCTCGTAGAAGAGGCCTTCTACAAGCACAAGGCTACGTTATTACGGCGGGTGCTGGGTGTAAGTGGCTGAGAATATTTCTCCCACACGTACGGGCGGGAGAAATATTATCAGCCACTTACACCCACCACCCAACAGATAACTTAATAAAAAGGGCCCAGCTCCCCCACCCAAACCTCATTACCGTTGAAGCCAGAGTCAAGGGTGAGAGGGGGGCGGAGATCATCCTCTCACGTGATGTTGCACCCGGGCTGGGCTCACATTGATACAATGTTTTGAGCCCAGCCCGGGTGCTTCTGCCTGCCTCGCCTGCAGTGCACGCTGTGCACAGAGGCAGGCATTAAAAGGAACCATTTTTTTTGGTTTGTGGAAAATCATATTGCAGTAAGTGCGACATGATTATGAAGAGAAAC
Source organism: Ambystoma mexicanum (assembly GCF_040938575.1). Lineage (NCBI taxonomy): Eukaryota > Metazoa > Chordata > Amphibia > Caudata > Ambystomatidae > Ambystoma > Ambystoma mexicanum. The sequence continues at coordinate 866,533,706 of NC_090924.1, read as the reverse complement.
AGCAAACGGCTTAATTATATCGCAAATAGCGATGCGATACTGCTTATTTTATGCCTTGTATCAGTACACATCTGATGCAAAAGGAATCCCACTGACCTATCCCAACCCCTTCCCCTTTATGACATACTTGGGATGTTGATCGGTGTTGTGATAGTAGCAAGTAGGAAAAGGAGGGAACTAAACCTGGGCAGCACAAGGGTGCAGCTAAAGACAGGGGAGGCCAAAGTCCAGAAACACCACATCCAGGGAGCAGTTCCACAATGCAATCCACAAGGCAGTTCACAGACAAAGCTACAAAGTTACAAAAAACCCAAATCCAAAGGGAGAATCCAAGAGGCAGCCCAATGTCCAGTAGCCAAAATCCAAAAGCCAGGAGATCCAGAAGCAATCAAATCCAAACACCACTGACCAAAACAGCAGAGAAGCACTGGAAAACATGCAAGAGCAGTTTAAATAGCCCGATTTGAGCCTCTTCTGGGCACCGACGCCCGTAGTCATGCGAGAACCTGAATGTCATGTGATCATAGTGCACGCCTTAAGCGACACCATCCGTGAGCATTGCACTGGAAAGCATGCAAGAGCAGTTTAAATAGCCCGATTTGAGCCTCTTCTGGGCATCGACGCCCGTAGTCATGGGAGAACCCGAATGTCATGTGATCCTAGTGCACGCCTTAAGCGACACCCTCCGTGAGCATTGCGCGGTGTCGGCCAAGTGCCAAGGAAGCTGCCGCCAATGTCACAACATCCAGGAGCTGCAGGGAGCCCCAGAGAACACCAGAGTGTGGCTCCGCAGACGAGCGGTAGGTAATTGCATAAACACTGTAAGGAAGGCATGGTATCAAACAGTAAGACAGACACAAGTGATCACAGTTCATGGGTGTTTATTGAACTTCAAATGGGTTTGTAAAACACCTATCTAATCCTAAATCTAAAGATGGGCGCAAGCTACGATCAGCAAATAATAATAAAAAAGTCCTAGTGACGTCTTGTAAAAATAAAAGTGGCCTATACTAATAAACATATTGCCTATCCTTACTTCTAAATACAAATAGTGTGGGAAACAATGTTATGCAAAAGAAATGTGTTCAAGAAATGATATGTCAGGATATTCAAGCCGTTGGCTTCCCTTCCCCAAGTTTTCAGCACGGGACAAGACGGCACACTCGAGCTTAGCAGTGTCTCTGGCTTCTCTAACACGAGGATGCAGTTCAAATCTTAGTATCCGGCCCTTCTTTCCCAAAGTCTCTTTGCCATTCAAAGACCCTTATTTAAGATGGCCTTATACGACACACAAACATTCAAAAGTTCCTTTCTCATCAGGATTCTCATGTAGAAATTATTGGGCAATTTTCAGTTCAGCCCGGGTCCCCCTCTGCCAGGCTCAGACCCACTGTAACACAAGGCTTTCAATTGATTTCCCTCTGCCGGGGTCAGACCAACTTTATTCACTTTGCCATAAATGTTCTTTACTGCATCAACATCAAAGATTTTCGATTGTTGAAGGATTTTGCTCGACTCGTCGCAGGACCACTTCGATTCACATTTATTCATTCACTTTCAAATTATCTCCCTCAGCCGGGCTCGGATCAAATTGATCTACATTTGTTACTCTACAGCTGGATAACTTACAGAGACCTTCGATTGAGCACCCACGCGGTACCAGACCACTTGTCAAAGGTATTGCAGCTTGCTTTAAAGTTCAATCACTCATCAGCAGTTTAATTTCACTCACGTCTCTTACCACACACGTTTAACAATGTTTGTTCCAGCGCTCGCCATACACTGTTGCTGCTTGAAACCTTGGCTTCAACACAGACTGGTCTCATATCAGCCTGCCCAACTCACCGGCTGTGTTGTTTTCACTGAAGTGGCTTTGTTCTTGGAGCCAAGGATAGTACCACGGTGGCTTTCAATTCTTCCCACCTTGATTATTGACGCAGCAGGGTCACAGGTATCTCTGACACACACTGCAGTATTTTTCAGCCTGTTTTCTCGGTTTTATGTTTTCCAATCTCGAGGACTTGTGAAAGCTATGGTTCCTCATGATCCCTTTCTGTTTCGTCACCTTTCTCCTCTTGTTAAACTGCCATCTTGGAACTGCTGTTTCCTCGTGTGTTTTGCCTCGCTTGGAGTGTGCTTTCATGCTCTGCCTTTTATCCATGTGGGGAAGTGTAATGGAAGTCAGGTGTGAGCGATTGTCGATAATTGCCTGACCTCGCCTGAACATAGTATTGGGACAGGTCAGATACACGGCTCGGATCTGTTTTCACTTAGAGCGGGCTGTCAGGGAGAAAGTGTTTGTGTTGTAAAGGGGGGTAGAGTTCCTAAATATCCTACGGCGTAGGATGGGGTAAAGGTGTTACAAGGAAGGGGACACTGCGTCTCACCATCCAGTGTCTCACTCCTACTCCCCGAAGACTCCTCACCCAGGTGATCCTCCCGCACTGGTCCACCCTCAGGAACTGGATCCAAAAGCAATGGCCGTCTCCTGGCCACCTGGATGACAGATCCCCGGGGACTAGTGGGTGAGACACCTGGTTTCTCACATGCCCTTCCCCTATGTGATGTAGCTGCATGTGTTTCACAGGGAAACCGAGAAAGGAAATTGAAGTTCCCCTGGTCTTTACCTTTTCGGTGCGCCACAGTTAAACACTAGGGTTACAGGTCTAGGCACCATCACATTATTCGTGGGCTAGAGTCCTCTCGTTGGCTTATCCACACTAGTGGAGAATGACCCGTGATGAGGGAACTTTCTTCCTAGGAGATAGTATCTTAGATGGGTGAGGACCCATTTAATGGCAAGGGCCTCTAATTCTAGCACAAAGTTATTGTTTTCACGTGGGAAGAGCTTTACACTAGGGGATAGGATGGGGTGTTCTAATCCATCACAAACTTGGGACAAAACTGCTCCTTACCCTATAAGGGAGGCATCAGTTTGTAACACAAACTCTTTTAAAAAGTCTACTACCTTTAGGATCGGGTTCTAGCACAGGGTTTGTTTGAAGTTGTTTTAACATACATCGTCCATGTCAGTCTAATATATCTTCTGGGGTTCAGTGTTCTTTTATTTGTGTCAACCTAGCTGTTCTGTCCAAGAAATTAGGGATAAACCTACAGTAATAACCAATTAATCCTAAGAATGCTCTAAGGTCTCTCTTGGTTTTAGGAATGGGGGTATGGGGGTATCTAGGACGGCTTTCTCTTTTTCTCGTTGAGGCTGTACACTGCCATTCCCTACAAAGAAGCAGATGTATTTCACGGCTGATTGAGCCATCTTACATATGGATGGATTGGCAGTTAAGCCTGCTTCTCTGAGGGTTCTCATAATAGTAAAGAGATGGATAAGATGGTCTTCCCATATCTTACTATTAATGTCTATGTCGTCAATATAAGCCCCATAGAAATCGGAGTAGGGCTGTAATATCCTGTCCATAAGCCATTGGAAAGTGGCGGGGGCCCTGTGTAAGCCAAAAGTGAGGACTTTGAACTCAAATATTTCTGAGGCATCGAGAAAGCTGTCTTTTCCTTATCAGGCCCATGTACTGGTACCTGCCAGTACCCCTAAGTTAAGTCTAGGGTTGATAGGAAGGTGGCATTTCCATCAGTTCGTCATGGGATAGGCATTGAAGGTGGAGATGGTGTTGACCCAATGGAAGTCTATGCAAAACCTCCAGGAATTATCAGATTTTGTAACCAATACTATAGGGGAGGACGATGGGGTTGAAGAAGGCTCGATAATATTTGCCCTTAGAATTTTGTTCACTTCCTCAACCACTGTCTACGGGCTTCCGGGAGTCGATATGTTTTCAAATGGACCACTTTTCCCTTTGGAGTTCAGGATATGTGCCTGGTACTCTCCCGGGTTTCTCACAGAATACATCTGGGGATGTTGTGACTACATCTTTTAAGTCTTCTTGTTGTTGACTAGATAGCTCTTGGGGAATTAATTTGAAATGATCTATTTCCTCTGGTATCAAACAAGCCAGTTTCATGGCAGGGGCTACAGATGGATTTTCTTTCCATTCTTTTTAGCGATGCATGTGGTAGAGGTGGGTCTTTTGTTTCATGTCAGGTTGGGCTATTTTATAGGTACAGGTCCTCATTCACTCTAATATTTCATATGGCCCATGCCACTTTGAGCAAATATATTTTCAGAGGTAGGTAAGAGGATGAATACCTTTCATCCGATTGAAAAAGACCACAACTTTACCTTTTAGTAGTAATTGGACTTGTATTGTACTTGGGCTTTTCCCATGTCGGTATAGACTAGGTTTCAAACAAGTTTCAAATGTTCTCGCAATCTGGTAGCTGTTTGTGAGAAGGCATTAGGTGCCTCTTCTTGTTCTTTCCAGGTCTCCCAAAGCATGTCTAGGACATCTCTTGGTTCTCTACCATTGAGTACTTCGGAAGGAGAGAATCCAGTGGACGCCTGAGGGGTCTTTCTTACTGCAAATAGGGCCCAGAGAATAATGCGATCCCAGTCCTTCCTGTCCTTGTCTACCAACTTTCTTAGGATCATCTTAAATGTTTTCATAAATCTGTCTGTTTGGGGGTGGTAAATTGAGGTTCAGCAATTCTTTGATTTCACCTATGAGTTTGCTCATAAAATTGGATCCCTGATCTGATAGAATTTGCTTGGGAAAACCAACCCTGGAAAAATATGGCAATAGATGTTTTAAAATCTGTTGGGTGGCGTTATTACACATGGGGAAAGTCTCTGGGTATCAGGTGGTCTAATCAATGATCACAAGGACATACTCGTTACCCAGTCTAGAGGTTTCCAAAGGGCCAATGCTAGAAATCCCTTTCTCCCGAATTAGGATGGATATTATTGGTAAAGGGTTCACAGGGGCAGGTAAGGGAATACGCGTACTGGTTTGCTGACATATTCTACATGTCTGAATGAAGTTCTTCAGCATGGATACCTGGCCAGTAGAACCTCCCACTGATGTGCGCCTGGGTCTTATATTGTCCTAAGTGTCCCCCTGTCAAATGAGAATCTACAATCTCTAGTATGATCTTCCGATGGGTTTTCGTGATTACTGAGTTTTTCTTAGGCCTTCTGTGGAGGTTTCCTTTCGGTACAGTAATCCTGGTCTTTGGAAGAAAAAATGATTTCCCTTCTCCAATCCTTCCCCTTCAGCAATCACTTATAAGAAAGCCTCTGCGAGTGCTGGATCATTTCGCTGGGCGAAGGCTAGGTTGAGAAGGATGGTAGGTTCTTCTTCCCTTTTTACCTCTGTGATAGATGGTTCATCCGCTTCCCCAAAGCATAAGGTACCTCTCTCAGTTTCTTCTGGTTCACGGTCTATAAAATGGGGAAATAGAGCCCTTTCAAGAATTCCCTGTGCCGTTTTGTCCCCACGATGTACTTCAAATTGATTTTTGCGGTGGTTCTGTCGGAGAACCTTTATGTCTCCCCAGAAGTCGGGATCTATGATGCCCGCTAGGACATCCAAACTGAGTTTCCAGGCCAGGCAAGATTTGGGAGCCAATCTGATATAACACCCAGGAGGGGGTATCAAGACTAAGTTTGTGGGAATCATTCCCCTTTTCCCTGGAGGGATGGTAGCTTCTCTGCTGCTACAGATATCAAAGTCTATGGATTCTTTCATGTTGATAGCGGGATCTGAGGCTCTAAGACTAAGATTGTGGACTTTTAGGGTTCCCCAATTTGTCTCAATTGAGTCACATCGCACTCCTTACACCATATGTAAGGAAGGCATGGTATCAAACAGTAAGAGAGATACAATTGATCACAGTTCATGGGTGTTTATTGAACTTCAACTTGGTTTTGAAAAACTCCTACCTAATCTTAAATCTAAAGATGGGAGCAAGCTACGACCATCAAATAATAACGCAGTCCTAGTGGTGTCTTGGCAAAATAAATGGGGCCTATACTAATAAACCTATTGCCAATCCTTACTTCTAAATACAAATAGTGTGGGAAACAATGTTATGCAAAAGGAGAGTGTTCAAGAAATGATATGTCAGGATATTTAAGCCGTTGGCTACCCTTTCCACATTTTCAGCATGGGACAAGGTGGCACACTCTATCTTAGCACAGTGTCTGGCTTCTCTAGCACGAGGATGTAGTTCAAATCTCATTATCAGGGCCTTCTGTACCAAAGTCTCTTTGCCATTCAAAGTATTTTATTTCAGAGGGCCTGATACGACAAACATTCAAAAGTTCCTTTTTCCTCATGATTGTCATGTACACATTCTTGGCTGATTTTCAATTCACCCAGGGTCCCCCTCCGCCGGGCTCAGACCCACTGTAATACAAGGCTTTCAATTGATCTCCCTCTGCCAGACTCAGACCAGCTTTATCCACTTAGTAACTGTCTTTACTGTATCAACATCAAAGACTTTCGATTGTGTGCAGGATTTTGCGTGACCCGTCACAAGACCACTTCAATTCTCATGTATTCATTCATTTTCAAATGATCTCCCTCTGCCAGGCTCGGATCAAATATATCTATTTTCGTTACTACCCAGCTGGATACCTTACAGAGACCTTCGATTGAGCACCCAACATGGTGTTGGATAACTCTGTCAAAGATATTGTAACTTGCCTTAAAGTTCAATCCCTCATCAGCAGTTTAACTTCACTTGCATCTCTTATCACACGAACATGAACTAAACCGTATTGCTGATAAAGATTCACAACACTAACCAACAAAGTATTACCCACCCATATCAATATGTTTTTTACCCTTATCCCTTCCCACAACCATACCATCAAGCCCACAGTCCATCTAATAAATGCAGCATGCCAAGAAGCTGCAACATTAGTAGAATCAGAAAGGTGGAAAGAACTATTGAAGTCATGAAAGTCAGAATATCAATGCCTTCACACCAGTCTACAAAAGAGATTAGAGGACTTCAGATTCCACACCTCAGAAGAACCTTAATAACCTCCTATCCAGATACCTCCTGCAGTATCCACCTTAATGCAGTGCCCTTGCGGAACTCATCAGTCAACAGAAACTACTAAAGGAGAAAATGGACAAAACCGTAAAAACCAATTGTCTCCAAACCAATTAAACAATCAACCATCGACAAAATAACAACTGAAAGAAGCCTCACTTAAACACTTTATCACAAGACAAACTACCACACAAGGACTACAGGATGGCAACCCTGATCCCTGTAAAGAACCTACTCAGCCTTTTCAACTGTGAATGCATTAGCCAAGAGTCCTGGGACGCAAATGCAAATGACAACGAATCTACCACAGACAGCTCCCACCTCCAATACTAGTCATAAAATACTGGCATCAGATGTTTTCTGATCAACACAGAACCAATCGTCAAACACCAGTCCGAAGACCAAATATATCTACATTTCATGGTGGAAACCTGGCTTTTTGATAAATTGCAAGTAATCCATGAAGGTATTCCAGCAGGATACAAGATCAAATGGCAAACTGCCCTACCTAAAGAAGGAGGCATAGCATTAGTTCATAGAGTGTCTATCAAAGTCGCAAAGCATTCTGTTGACAACATCCTGGAGTGTGACTCCAGCATTTATCAGCTCTGTCTCTCATATCTCTGTGCTAAACTTCCTCCTCCTGTGTGTGTGCTAATCCCATAGGAAGAGCACTTTTTGGGTGGCTTATAACTTCGCTTCCCCTGGACGAATCATCAGCAAACTTTGCAAAAAAAGTATATGGCACACTGAATTTTTTGCAAATTGTGGTGCGCTTTGGTCCGGGGGGGGGGGGAAGTTAGAGGGGGGTCCCAAATTTTCTTTTTTCCCAAAGATATAATGGGAAAAAAACTTTGCTCACGCCTACAGCTCAAACCGCTGAACAGATTTCCACCAAATTTGCGGCAGGAGCGGCGGCTTAGTCCCGAAAGCGTGCTTTTGTTAATTTGGTGTAAATCCGTCCAGTAGGCTTTTTTTTAAAATGGCCAAAACGTAAGGCAAAAAATGTGAGAGATCTATGACTGCTCCGCGGACACACTTGCCTGTTCGCTCCGCGGACAGGACACCGATTGGCTAATCAGCTTGCGTCATGTCCACAGACACGCAACGTGTCCACCGATTGGCTGGAGTGAGGCGTGAGGTGCGTCACATTGTTTCGATGCGCCTGCCATCTTGGATCCGCCAACAGCCTGGCGGCGAATAGAGGCAAAATCCAATTTTGGGGAGTGTGCTGTGTGCAGAAGTGCTTGGGGAGGGTTGGGGAGTAAGTGATGGGTCAAATACTGTATTTGTTTAGGTGGCAGGTGCCCCTGATGTGTTTGCCATGTCCGCAGTCTAGTCTTTGCGGCTGTCCGCAGACATAATAAATGCACTAGTAGCTATTTTACTTTAGTATGATGTTGGTTTTGGGTCGTTAGTAGAGGATTGATTGTAATTAATATCCCCTATAAGCATCCCACATACCACAGTCAAAATGTTTGGTATCATAGGTGTGTTATGCTGCGGTGGTTGTGCCCAGGGACTAGAGTCTTGGGTGCATGGCCGAAGGCCGTAGGCGTAGGCCATGCACCCAAGACTCTAGGCCCTGGCCCCAACCACCACAGCATAACACACCCATAGAATCAAACACCCATCAAATATCCACAACCCAAAAGTTTGTGTACGGTTTCATTTGTACAGTTTGTATGTGAAGTTTTGGCTATTGGAAAACCTTAAGAGACTTATGTGAATGTGATGTAAATGACACCCTAAAAACCTGTGTCCACATAAACTGTCGGTTGAGCGGCACAGCTGTTCTCCCTAGGCTATGCAGTAAAGATTGTAGAGTTTGCAATAGGACTGCGTTATAAGATACCTTTGGAAGTAAATCATTTGGATTGTGGTGTATGAGTGTGTACATTTTCTTTGAGATCTAATGGCAAATAAACTACTTTGCCACGAATGCCTTTCACTAATTCAGAGGGAGGTAATTTTGCTGTTTTTGGTTGAAGGCATATTATTGCTTGAAATGGGTGCACTGTTTGAATTATGATGTTCTCATATAAATTTAGTTGTTGCAGAGGTTTTGGTAGTGGGAATAATTCCAAGTTATTTGTGATAGCACATGAAGGTGTTTGGTTGTTGTCAAGTTTTGCAGTGCAGTAATTGCAAAGTATTAAGGGGTCAGTAATTTCGTAATTGTTTTCTGCTATAAGGTAGAGAGCTAATTGTAACCATTTGGAATCTTCATTGTCTTCTTTTTTGTACGTTATGTCTACAGTTTTTCTGCTACTTATTTTTGTGCTACTTTTATAAAAAGTCCTGTAGCTACACACACACACACGGTTTGGTACTTCAGCTGAGGTACTTTTAAACTTTAGTATTTCTTTTTTGTATCGGTTTAATAGAAAGTTGCTATTTGTACAGTAGTTGCTAGTTTGTTGTAAAGCTAATGCATTTTGTAAGTGGCTTTCACTTCCAAAATATTTTCTATGGATATGCTTTATTTCTTAGCGTAGTTGTTTGACTGTACCATGTAGAAGATTGTTATTTAAATTGACTAGTGCTAAAGCAGGACTTTTAGCATAGTAGAGTTTGTGAAGCAGATTTCTTATAGTTGAATGATGTGTTGATATCATTTTGCAAATAGGTCCTGAAAGGCAGGCTAATGAATGTCCTTGTAATCCTGTGTATTTGCGCACTGGACAGGCATCCATATTTTGTAGTAGTTTCATTTTGAATTTGTCTTTGATTTTTACATACTGATTGAGGAAGTGGCGTAAATATGTGAAAGATTTTTTGGCAATGTTACACATTGATGTGCACAGCCATTTGTAGACTGGACGTTTTGGTTCAGTAGAATGGAGAGGTGATACTGAGTTTTGTGGGGATATTTTTGTGAGCAGAGTTTCTTGTTCCATAATGGTGTTAAGTTTTTCATACCCTCATCCACTGCTATGTATGGCAATTGGGTTGGTTTGCTTTTGTTTATATGCTTCTTCATTAATATATGGTTCTGTGCTTGTGGTGTGACTCTATTCACCTCCACAGATGTTTAAGAAGCTATTTTTGTTGATATTCCGTTTATTGAGAAGTCTTTTTTGCAATTTAGTAGTTAGTTTTGCTAGTGGTCTCATTCTGTTCAAAAATAAAATAAATAACTTCCCTTTGAGAAGGATTGCACTGTCTATGAGAGCTTTTAGGATTACTTTTCTACGGTAGGTTTGGAGGGTTGTCCATGATTTCTCTCCTGTCTTTATAAGGTTCTGAAGGACTCTGTGGCGGAACATTTTTTGTAAAATATTTTTTTTGGTATGGTTACTTGCTACTATATCAAGATTTATAGGTGCAGCGTTAGCAGTAGTGGTAGCTGAAGCCTTGTTAATCTCTCTGTTTCGTTTTACATTTTGATAGAGGAGGCAAAGTTTCTGTACTGGAAGCTTGTTTTGTTTCGCTTAATGATTGTATTAGCCGTTTTGTTTGAATTTTTTGTACAAAATCTGCTACAGATGGATGCTTATTTTGGACACTTATTTTGATTTCCTCTAATTCTGCGTTGCTTTCTATGGAGTTGCTTTTTGGTAGGCATTTTTTTGGGTTTGTTGGAGAAAAAAAGAAAGCGTGGGTTGGGCTGTTGTCCAGTGTATGCATGCTTTGTGCATGAGTGTCTGAGTATGATGGTAATGTCATGATGCCTACCCCCGGAGCACCAGGACAGGCCCAGCACCCCCGGGAGCAGGCATCATGCCCTCGGGTAAAAGCCCAGCGGCCCCTAATAGGGGCTCTTTGGACTTTGTCCTGGCACCTTTGGCGCCAGGCTCATGTTGGACATCAGTCCTGGCGCCATAGGCGCCAGGCTCATAAAAGAGGGTGTTTGGTGCACTTACCTGACGCAGACCATGCTGCATGAAGCCTCAAGCCAAATGAGGCTTAGGAGGGACTATTTTCTCAAAGGAACTATTTTACTTGGGTGGGGACCGTGGAAGAATACTTACCTGGAACTTCTTCCAAGGCTATTTAAACCACGCCCGGACTGCCACACGTGCTTCGCGTTGCTCTGCATCTAGCAGCTGAACGCTCACCGTGCCTGCTCCTGCGTCTTGCCTCCAGCCACGCCCGCCTCGATCTTGGGATACCTGAAAGGAAGGAAGGGAAGAGAAAAGGTGAAAACCAAGAACTTAATCTAATTTCTTACCTGTCTCCGGAATCATCACGCCAGCGATCCTGAAGATAGACATTCTTTAAAAGCATTGCGCTACTTGTAGCAGCGCCGCGCATCACTCACCTGCCTCGTGGGCTCTTCACTATCCACCGCGACCTTCTGGGCATTCCGCCACATCTCTGCACCTGCAGGGGAGAAGAAGAGACAAAAGGTGAGCAGGAGGAACAAATGAGGAAAGCCTGATTTTCCGTCACAAGACTTACCTGGCCATATTTGACGGAACCACTCCTCATTTCGGGTCGGCGCCACTTTTTGGCCTGGTACCGCACCCCGGCCCCTAAGGGGAAAAAAGAAAGACATTACTAGAGGGATTCAAAGACATTTAAAGGGATCATTTTATCACGAACTCACCTGAGTTTATCTCCGGCAATATCCCTCGAAGCATCACTTCCACTCTGCACCTGAAAATAAGGACAGATCGCAGGTTACGAAAAGCAAACAAAGAGAAGACTCTACTCTGGAACTTTTTAAACTGCATACTTACGGCATTTCGCCTTCCGAAACCAGTGAGGTAACTGGTCAAATACGCGCCCCTGCACCAGAAGCAGGATGGAGAGCTCATCCATTCAAACATTAAGGTGAGCCTTGATTGGGGATTTCGGAGGTGGTCAGAGAAGAGCAAATGGGAGGTGGGAAGCAATCACAATACTCTGCAGTCAGTTAATCCCCTTTCTCCACCTACAGAAAGATTTTTCTACGGGCCAGACAAGCCAGATTTGGGGGTCCAGTTCAGTCAGTGTTTCGAATCCTGCGCATCACGCTTGAAGAGGTCACAGCAATCCAGACCAGGTCAGCGCCTCCGTGGGAGCCAGGTGAGCGTTACAGGTAAGGATGATTGTGGAGGCATGTGTGCAATGGGCAGCTACATCAAGTTGGGAACGTTATTCTTGTATTTGTGTGTTACTATACTGGGCTTGAGATGACAATATAAAGTATGCAACTGCTAAGGGGAAGCACTAATACTACATCTAATGGGAAAGGGTTGATACACTTCTTTGTTCTACAATACTAAAATGCTAGTGTGTTTGAGTAACACTTAGAACATTATGTTAGTATTGCACTTACTTTTTTGTATGGAAAGAGTAGGTTTCTTCTAAGTCGTTGTTCGTAATTCAGACGCTGCTGCTTTTCAGGAGAGTGGTCTTCACTGCAATTGTAAAAGAAAGAAGTTAGTGAATATGTGTGTTTATAGCAATTTTGTTAATGTAGACATTGTTTTTTTTTGTAGCAGTAGTGTTTTCTTACAACTGAGCATAGTATGCATATGCATTTTCCTTTGCCTATGTGCATCCTGTATATTTTATTTAGAATCTGTTAGTTGAATATGTTTTACAAATGAGTATAATAGTAAACGTATAGCGCACACTTGTTTTTTTAATGTTAAGTTATTGGATGTTAAGAGAGAAGAAATAATCATATGCATTTTTTGCTATTTTTACAAGGTAAATGGCAGAGATTGTACAGAAAAGCATGCAATGTATGCATTTGTGAAGGTGTGGGAAATAAAGCAGTAGGATTTCATATAGAGGCAGTGGCGTTGTTTGAGCTGGAAGCCTCTGTAATGATATTGTCTGTGTGTGTGCTTGAATGAAGATGCATGTACTCATATTGGCTGCGTGTAATTTTATAACACACTGGACAGTCGTTTTCATAATTATACTGTTATTTCTCCCATCTTTCAATATGAAATAACATTTTTTTAGATAGCTGTGTGAGTAAACAAATATTTGGAGAGCAGAGAGGTTTGCAATTGACACTTCATCATAGCAGATGGGAGAAATGACAGTAAGTTCATTTTACAGTTTATGTAGGGTAAGTGGCAGTTACTCTGTTTATGTGTATTCCTAGAAGAGCTGTACATGTACTGTGTAGAAAATATTCATATCTGTAGTATGTGTTCATGCATGTGGATGTGCATGAATGTCCAAGTAGAAATCTTGGGGAGTTTTATAGTAGTTGTTGCTGCTGTAGGTCTGTTGCAGTGACAGCCGAATTGTACTGAGAGTGATCAATAGTACATCTAAAGTGCTGATCTGTGATGATGGAGTTAGATTCAGAGTTCTCGGGTGTGATTGGTGGATGATTGTGTGACTGTTTAACAGTAGCCAATGAGGAAATGGTGTAGAGAGTGAAGTGGAAAGGGTAGAAGGACTGCCCCAGTGTTACACTGGCGTGCCACATCCAGGGTTCCTCAGCAAATGCAGCATGGAAAGGGACTGTAGGGATCAGCCAATCAGATGTTGGGGTTGTGGTTTGTGTTGAAAGAGGTTGTGTGAACTGAAGATGGTAGAGGTGGAGAAAATCAGGGTGTTGGTGGTTGGAGCTATGTTTGTGCATGGGATGGAGTAGTATGCTAAATGTAGGAATGTGGCAAACAATTTTAATATTAAAGGGGTAGAGGTGGTGTGGAGCACTGTGCCTGGTTTTAATGTGCAGGGAATTGTACAAGTTTGTGGAGATATGGGAAGGGTAAACATTCCACATGTAGTTGTTTTGCACTGTGGTGCTTTGTATTTGGGGTATGGCAGTGCCCCTACTTTGTTGGTAGATTTGGAACATTTGGTTCAGCAGTAATGAAAATACTTCCAAATGCCAAGGTTATTTTTTCTGGTTTAGTACCTAGGGCAATATGGGACAATAGTTTTGTTTTTTGTCCTTAGCAGGTGGAAAGAGGAAGATGTAGGGTGCGCTTTACTGAGGTAGGTTGCAGACCTTCTCATTCTCTGTTTTACAGTAATGTTGGTATCATTATATTTGACCCATTCATCCTTCTTTTTTATATATGCAGGGTAGTGACCTGCATTGGTTGTGGCTCCTGTGTGGTAGATTATACCTACTGTTGTGAAGGATTTCTTACCAAGTGATAGTTTACCATGTGTAAATGCAGTTAGCTTGCAGTTGCTTTTGGTACCATCTGCATTGTAACGTGAAAGCATTACTATTACGTATTTACTATGTGTCTGTATTTGTAAGGTGGCAAGACACCCACACCGTTCATCTCGCTAGTGAACGAAAGTGGGATAGTACAAACACACATGTGCAAATTATAGGCCTCTAATATATAACTGCGGTCATTGTGGTCAGGGACCGCGGCGTGGCTGGAGGGGGTTGCAGCAGGGTTTGCTCGGACATTCTCATACAAGCACATTTTGTCAGGGCTCGAGACTTGCTCCTTTAAAAAATGTTTACGTGATTTGCCATGTGAAGAGGAGATGGGATGAGGTGACAGGTGGTGTGGCCTGACTCTGGGAGTCACTGGGAGAGTGTGAAGTTCTCCAGAGCAACAAAATAAATCCGTAGAAATGTCACCCACATTGGTGAATGGTAGCAAACAATTCATATGTTTTTCAAAAATATTTGTAATGCCACTGTGGTCTGAAGGGTTATTGGCTGCCATTCTGAGTTAAGGTCAGCGCCGTTGAATTTTTGTTTCCTAGCTGAGCAAACCCACGCATTATACATAGTATAAGGTTCAATTGTTTTTCGACTTTGAAACAAAGGGAGGATTCCGAAAGGAATGCATGAAAGGAGGGATGTAATGCTTGCAAATATGATAATGTTCACCATTCAAAAATTGGACAAAGGAACATGTAATTTCATTTTATGCAAATTCGTTTACCTGAACGGAGTGTCTGCGTTACGCCAATAGAATGGAAATGCCAAATATTATGTACGTTTTACTTTCGACGATTTTATAGACAAACTAGTCAAATTATCATTTGCTGACCTTTATTGGTGGGTTGTTGTGTGTCGCATATTGCAACGACATGCAATTACAACTTGTGTGTGTAGTTGGTTTTGTTCTGGGGATATGGGCAGTCCAGCATCGAGATGCGTGTAGTGCACAAGTGGGTTCCCCCAGGTTCCACAAATGCATAATTCAACGCTAATATTTAATTAAAATTCAGTCTATGTGTTCTTCTTGGCCTTACCTTGCTCCCTGATTGCAGCGTCAGCCCTCGCATCCCATTTTGAGCTGACCATATACCATAGCAGTAACTTCTGAAGCAAATTGAAGAGTACTTTGCACGTTGTTTTGTCCGAGTTCCCATTGTTTCACATCTGTTTTTATCAATAGTTGTAACAGCCAAATTAACGGTTAAAATGATAAACTGTAATAAAGATCAGCTACTGAGGCACATTTCTGTTATCTTTTTTTAAAGAGCTACATCTTGGCTTTCTGCGATTGTCATGGATTCCAGATACCAACTGCCGATTTTTTTAACCGTCAAGTGCAGATACACGTGAATGGGTGGATCACAGTGACACTTTTTTGGGGCTATCACCACGGGCCGATATGCCCTTATGCGGTTCCAGCCATAAGGAGCAACTTGACATCGTTTACGGTGGGCTAGCGCCAAGTTGATGCCAAAGCCTTGCGATTGACAGTGCGCCCAATGCGCTTCTTATACCCAAAACGAACACTGTGTGACTCACGATAAACATTTGTGGATCGAGGCGAAGAAAAAAGAATTACCTATTTGCTTGAATATGGCAATCGCTGGATGTTCTCAGAGCGTTTATTGTGAAATAAAAGTACTTTGCAAATTATACAGTTTTGCTATTTCCTTTAAAAGAACAAGTTACTTTCTTACCTGGTAACATTCTTTCGATGGGATGGTCCGACGACGTATTCCATATCTATGACAGGTAATGTCCACAGCTGTGCTGCTTCGGAAAATCTTTGGCGTCTGCGTCCTGCGTCGATGACGTCAATGCGCCATCCCCGAGGACCTCCTCCGACGGCCGACGTCACCCGATGTGATAAGTAGGACGCACGACACCCATAGCCTCAGTTATAGTTTTTTCCCAGAAGGTGTGCCACCAGTTTTCTGCCAGTCAGACACACAAGGCCTTGCGGAACGCAAGCTGCAATCGCAAAAGAAATTCTGCAGCGGGGAAGGAAGGGAGGGAGCGATATGGAATACGTCGTCAGACCATCCCATCGAAAGAACGTTACCAGGTAAGAAAGTAACTTGTTCTTCGAGGGGATTGGGTCCTCTGACGTATTCCATATCTATGACAGACTCCCAAAGCAGTACCAAGCAAGGTGGTGGGAAAGAATTTAGAATACAAATTTAGCATGCCCAATCAAATTGCGGAATAGAGAACTGCCTTGCCAAAGGCCAGATCTTGCCCTCTGATGGAATCGAGGGAATAGTGACGTAAAAAAGTATGTACTGAAGCCCAGGTGGCTGCATCACAGATGTGACGAATAGGAACTCCCCTCTGCAGAGCAGTAGACGCAGCCACTCCTCTGGTAGAATGGGCCCGCAAGCCAGCCGGAGGGTCCTTACCCGCCAAGCGGTAACACTCGGCGATAGCTAAAATAATCCAACAAGACAGTCTGTTTCGTCACAGCTTGTCCCAAACGCTTTCCAGCGTAACCAATGAAAAGTTGATCGTCCACTCTGACCCGGGACATGCGCGAAATATAAAAGCTCAACGCTCTCCGAGGATCAAGCCTATGGAGCCTCTCCTCTTCCTTACCAGGATGTGGAGGAGGATAGAACGCCGGAAGAACAACCTTCTGGCTCAAATGAAATTCCGAAACCACCTTCAGAAGAAAAGAAGGACGAACTATAAGGACAACCCTGTCCTTATGAAACACAGTGAAGGGTGGCTTAACTGAAAGTGTCTGTAACTCACTCTGCGAGTGGAAGTAACCGCAACCAAAAACACAGTTTTCAGAGTCAACAGCCTCAAAGGGCAAGAATGTAAAGGCTCAAACGGAGCACTCATAAGAAACTTAAGAACAAGGTTCAAATCCCAACCTGGCACCAAAAAAGGTGACGGAGGGAACACATTAGTGAGCCCTTTCTAAAACTGCGAAATTAAAGGAATCTTAAAATAGGAACACTCTTCAGACGAGCGCTTAAATATGGACAGCGCCGCCAGGTAACCTTTAAAGGTCCCTGTGGGCCAAAGAAAGCAAAAAAGACAAAACCATGGGAATGTCACATTCAAAAGGATCCACATTCTGAACTCTGCACCAGTCGCAGAACTTTCTCCAACAGCAACGGTACAGAGACTTTGTTGCCGGCCGCCTGGCCGAGAGCAACACCTCCATCACGTCTTCAGGGAGGTCCCAATCCTTATACCTCAACCTTTCAGAAGCCAAGCGTGAAGATTGAGGGATCTGACCTCTGGATGGAGAACCTGACCCCCCTCCCGTGAGAGCAGATCGTCTCGGTAGGGAAGACGACGTGGAGGGCAGATGGACAAGACTAGAAGGTCCGGGTACCACATCCTCCGGGCCCACGCCGGAGCAATGAGGATCATCCGGGAACCGAACCTCTGTAACCTCTGCAGCACTTGTGGGATGACGGGGACTGGAGGAAACGCGTACAGCAGTGGGAATGACCACTCCACCACGAACGCGTCTCCTAAGGCTCCTTTTGGAGGAAATTCCCGCGAGCAAAACCTTTCGCACTTCCGGTTGACACTGGAGGCGTAGAGATCTACTTGAGGGGTCCCCCAAAGGGCGAAGATCTCCAGGAGAATCTCCTGAGCCAGCTCCCACTCGTGAGAGATCGTGCTCTGCCTGCTCAGAGCATCCGCCATCTCGTTGTAGTCTCCGGCCAGATGAACAGACGAGATCGAAACTTCCTGCTGGATGGCCCAGAACTCGAGCTGCATCACCTCCCTACACAGCGGAAGTGACCTTGCCCCCCCCCCCCCTTTTTTTGTTGAGGTAGTGCATGACCACTATGTTGTCCGTTAGAATCAGGACACTCTTTCCGCGCACAGTCGGCAGAAAAGCCTTCAGGGCTAGCCTGACGGCCCTCAGCTCCAACAGATTGATATGGAGTCTGGACTCCGACGGAGACCAATGACCACTGACTGTCAACTCGTTGGCATGAGCTCCCCATCCTGTGAGGGATGCGTTCGTCACGATCGTCACCTCCGGCCAGGGCAGCCAAAATGGGGCCCCCTTCATCAGATTGCCCTCGACGGCCCACCACAGAAGGTCCCGGGCTACCGAGGACGGCACCTGAACAGGGTCCGACAGCCTGCCGGAGGACTGAGACCACTGGAGCTTGAGCGCCCACTGCAAAGATCTCATCCGCAGACGAGCCTCTGGCACCAGAAGAATGCAGGATGCCATGAGGCCGAGCAGTCTCAAGAACTCGGACGCTAGGAGATTCTGGGCAAACTGAAACTTGTGCACCATCTGCTGAATGTGAAGAGCCCTCACCTGAGGAGGAAAAAACTGCCCCAGGGACGTGTCGAGCACTGCTCCGATGTACTGGAGCCGCTGCGTTGGTGTCAAATGGGACTTCTTTAAATTGAGGGAGAAGCCCAGCCTGTGAAGGGAATGGCAGGTGACGGACAGATGATCCAGGACTTGCTCGGGAGAGCTCCCCCTGATCAACCAATCGTCCAGGTAGGGGTAGACGTGAATCCCCCCTTTCCTGAGATGCGCTGCCACCACCACCATGAGCTTGTGAAAACCCTTGGGGCGGAGGTCAATCCGAACGGCAGGACCCAAAACTGAAAGTGCGAGTCGCCAACCGCCAACCTCAGGTACTTCTTGTGCTTGGGATGGATCGGCACATGGAAGTAAGCATCCTTGAGGTCGAGAGACACCAACCAGTCCTGAAGTTGAAGGGCCTGGAGGACTTGAGAAAGAGTCACCATCTTGAACTTGTCCTTCCTGAGGAGTTTGTTCAAACCGCGCAAGTCCATGATGGGTCTCAATCCCCCGTCTTTCTTCGATATCAAAAAATAAGGGGAATACCATCCCTTGTTCCTCTCTGCTACAGGCACCAGTTCTATGGCGCCTTTCTCCAGCAGAGCTTGAATTTCCTGCGCAAGGAGCGGATCCGGACTCTTCAAAGAGAGGCTCCCTGGTGGATTGTCAGGAGGCCTCTGCCTAAAAGGAAGACAGTAGCCGTGGGTTATGATCTCCAGAACCCACACATCCGAAGTAATGGCTTGCCACTCTACAAGATGCTGTGCCAGCCTTCCCCCAACCGGCGAACCATGGGACCTGGCCTCATGACTGAGTGGTAGCGGCTGCGGCGTTGCCCGAGGGCAAAGAGGCAACTGCCTGAGCGGCCTTGGCACCTCGAGTACCTTTATTTCCACCTCTGGCACTCTTACGATGGGCTCTTTGACTGCTAGCTCCCCTCGCTTTACTGAAGGACGGGTAATAGCGAAAGGAACCTCCCCTCCATTGCTGTCCCCTAGGACGAAAAGGCGGAGGTTGGCGAACTGCAGCGCCCAATGACTTTGCTGCAGCTTTTGAGGTCTGCAACCTCTCAAGGCTCTCGTCAGTCTTGCTGCCAAAAAGGTGTTCACCGTCAAAGGGCATGTTGAGGAGCCGGGACTGCACATCAGGAGCGAACCCAGACTTCCTCAACCACGCATACCGGCGTATTCGGTGCACGCCGCCATGGACCGGCTGACACAATCTGCCATGTCCAAAAACGACTGAACGGCCTCACACATGGCATCCTTGCCATCCTGAACCATAGCAAGGAAAGCATCCCATTCGTCCCCTTCGGTAATATGTTCAGCCACTAATGCAACACAGTTCCACAGAGTGTGTGTGAAACGAGACAAGGCACATATGGAGTTGGCCGCCTGAAGCGCCATACCCCCAGAAGAAAACACTTTCTTTGCCCAGCCATCAAAACGTTTTTCATCCCTATCCGGAGGGATGGTAGGATACGACGCCTGCTTTGCCGGGGCCGTAGCCGCCTGCACCACCAAACTCTCCGGGGTGGGATGCCTAGACAAGTAGCAGGGGTTGCTACTGGCTGGATAGTATTTTCGCGTGTCAACAGGAAAAAGTTGTCCCCTCTCCCATTTAGCCAATTCTATACAGCCCTCCTAATTTTAATGGGGGCATAAACTTGTTCCTTCCTTGTCACGTATTGAATCAACACTAGATGCTTAGACAAGGGGACTACTGGGGAGATCTTCACATAACTCTGCGGATGGTTGTGGTCTATATCCTTACTTACAAGTCATGCCGAGGCCACTATTTATTAAGGCTCTATATTTGCTGAAAAGAAGTATGACCATATGCAACCAACTCTAATGGAAAAACTATTTATGTAGTGAAAGAAACCACATTATATAATACAAGTGTGTAGTGAGCAATTTACAATGACACATATATACAAAGGTGAAACAAAATTAAAACAAAGTATAACAATATTGCACTTTAAATCCTTAGTGCTAAATAACCGGTGTGCAGTGAGAGAATAAGCCTAAATCCGGCCTAAATATTTCCTGCAATGTATTTTGTGTGACAGATAATCAGACAGAGCAATTGTTGGACTGTATGCAATATCACATGAATCTTGAGGCTAGGCTTCCTCGAGGGTTAGTGGTTTGAGCAGAGTGTTCTTAATAGTTCTCACAACTTCAGTGCTCAGGGTTGACTTTTTAGGGTCTAAAGCTTTGGATTTATGGGATTTCTCTGTATTAAGCCAACGTGCTCTTCAAACATTCGTTTAGCACAATAGGGGATGAAGAAAAAAGGTACATTTCCGTCCTCAGTCTTCATCTGTGTGTTGTTAAGACGGTGCTTAGAAGTACTTGCCCAGTACTAGGCACCTTCTTCAGGGTGTCCAATTGGTAGACCCTGTGTGAGGGAGCAGAGAAATGTGAGGTTACCTCAGGTTTGTGTAGCTGATAGTGCAGCTTATATTAATTCATAAAAACGCTCTCTTTACCGGCTGTGCTCATGGTGTTGTCGGTATCATGATCCCAAGTCTCTTGGGGAGACCAGGGAGGGTCGGGCACTCGTGTAGGACCTATGGCAGATGGTATCTGTTGGTAGGCAGCACAGAACTTCCAGGTGTAGTCCTCAGGGCCTGTGGGGTCTGGGGTGGAGCGACAAGAAGAGGAGAGAGGACAAAGACTTGCCCACTGCCGGGAGACTCTCCGGAGCAGTCCAAGCCGCCGCCACCCTTCTCTGCAGAGCCATATGAAAAGGCAAAACCGGGTCAGTAGGTGGACCGAGATCAAGGATGTCCGTGAGATCATCCTGAACGAACTCCCCTGGGGGAGCTGACCAGCCCAAGTACTCGGTAACCCGAGACATAAGGCGCCGATATGAAGAATCGGCATGAGTGCCAGGCTCCGGCCGACAAAACTCCACCTCTGGAGAGGTGTCCAGTCCACTGGCATCATGCAGCGACTGCCTCAGGTCATCAAACTGGCTATGGGCCGAGATAAGGTCATCTGGAACCGTAACTGGAACCAGGCCCCCATCAGAGCCTTCATCACCCTCTGAAATGTACTTCAGGTGGGGAGAGGAGGACCTCTGCGGACCAATGCATTGCCGGACCTTAGCCATAGCCTTTCTATGGGCAAATCCCGTGTCACGGGGCCCCTCCGACACCACCGCCTCAAAAGGCGTTGAGGGCGCCGAACGAGTCGGCGGCAACGTCGACAGAAAAGGCACCGATGTCGAGCGAATCGCGTCGACGTCAGCTGCAGCGCCACCAGCATCGACGGCGTCGACACAGTCCTCGAAGCCGGAGCTCCGAGCGTGTCTTTTGACAACCTGGGCGTCGACGACCCCCTCGGAGGCGGAGCCTCGAGAGAAATCGTCGACAACCTCGGCGCCACAGGCGTCGACGTCGTCTTTGAAGACGGCACAGGATCACGCGGTCTCGAGCGCGTCGAGGCACGGGACCTGGAACGGGCATGGCGAGAACGGCTACCCTTGTCCGAGCGGGACCTCTCCCGCGAGCCGTGCCGAGCACCCGAGCCCGAAGGTGTACCGGCGGTGTCTCTCGACCGGTGCCGACCGACCCCACTCGGAGGCACGGACGGACCGGTTTCCTGCGATTCCAGAATCGCTAGCATCTGCTTCCCGAAGAAAGCCCATTCCTCCGGTGTCGCTTGCATGGAGGGATAAGCGACCCGCCGACGGGCGGAGTCCTCGGAAGAGGACGGGGAAGGCGACATATGCTGGCGCTTCCTGGAATGCCTAGAAGAGGCAGAGGACTGGCGAGACCGACTCCTGGAAGGAGACCCACCGGCTTCCGACGACGACGCAGAGAGTCACCCCTCGAGTCATCGGTCGAAAGCCCCGCAGACCTGGACTTCCAGGGCTTAGACACCCGGCCTACCGACAGCTTCTTCTTGCGTTCCCGCAAGGCCTTTGCAGTGAGCGACTGGCAGTCGACACAGTCGTCCGTATCGTGGGCCTCCCCGAGGCATCAGAGGCAGGCGTCGTGCGAGTCTGTGACCGACATCTTGGACCCACAGTCCCCGCAGTTCTTGAAGCCCGGACGTGGGGTCGAAGATGAGAAAGACATCGCCACGAACAGGTCTTCACAACAAACCGAACAGGTTCAACGAACCGAGAATAGAAAACAGCAAACTCCAACGAGTCGAGGCGTACCGAGAATCACGAAGCGAACATGTTCGCGGAAAAAACGGAACTGAGGCTATGGGCGTCGTGCGTCCTACTTATCACATCGGGTGACGTCGGCCATCGGAGGAGGTCCTCGGGGACGGCGCATCGATGTCATCGACGCAGGACGCAGACGCCAAAGATTTTCCGAAGCAGCACAGCTGTGCACATTACCTGTCATAGATATGGAATACGTCGGAGGACTCAATCCCCTCGAAGTATTGTTTTATATTCAAAATTGGGACACGCTGTGTTGTGAGATGATGTGTGTTGATATTCCGGGTTCTGCATCAAGTAACGGTGTCACGTAGGTGATGATTGGGTGCGTTTTACTATGCTGTATAGTAACGTCCTGGAGATAGGTGGAGAATATCACTAGGTTTGGTGATGTCAGCCTCAGGGGCGGTGCATATGAATTAGTGCCACCAGGGAAGTCCACCTTGGGCAATGCAGCAACGGATAAGATTATTACAGGATGGCCACGCCCTGGTGCCTGATTTTGCATGTGTAAAAAAGAGGAAAATTACGGTAAGGTGCATAGGACATGTGTGTACGATCGATCAACGTATGGTTAGAAGCACATGCCCGAACACTTGGGACAATAATATTTCTGAGTGCACTATTCTTTTAATAGATCAATTTTTTGCTGCATTCGCTGCAGATGATTTTCTAAGGTCCGTTTCTGTATTATTTTTAATGTCTGTATGGTTTGTTTAAAAAAACAATTTGGTAAGTACACATAAAGTAATGGGTAATAATTGGTTTATATAGAGAAGTGTAGTGTCTACCATTAGTATCACTGTTTTCACTTATTTCATCACGAGGAAAATTGTCTTCCAGCCATTCCAAAGTACTAGACATTTCTGTGTAAAAAGAAATATATATATTATTTTTACTGTACCTAATACAGAAAGTTTATAAATATATAAAATAAATGTAGTCTACTCACTAGTTTCTTGCTATGTTTTGGTGTTACTACTGCATAGGTGTGCTGCTGATTTTTGCTGTGCAGTTTGTGTGAGGTAATTCTGTTGGAGGCATAATTAATTTATTTTGGTATATTGCATTATGTTGCATATGTTATGTAAATGGAAAGTTGGTGTGTTACATATATAGTTTCCACTTATTAATTATTGAATGTAATGTATTTATGAGCTGTTTTTTTTTTTAACATGTTCATTGTTTTTATGGCATGATACAACAATGTAAGATAGTCCCTGAGTTTTTGGATAATGTTGATGTTAACAGAGTCGGTCTGCGAACATACGCATGGTCAGCAAACATCAGACCCACTAGCGCAAGTAGGGGGTTCAGTATGTTATATGTATATAAAGTAAGGGAATCCTAGGAAACATTTATCCAATTTATATTGTCTATATCTATATTCAGTGGAAAAAACGTTGCCATAGGGACGTTATGGTTCCAAGTAAAACTGAAAACCCCCTGAAATTCGCCAGTTATGGTAAGCTAAGCAACCATAACTCATGCCACCACCGTGAACTGCTAAGACTAACACCCAGGACATCAAAGATGACATTACAAATGTCACTGATGACATCACATGTCTGGCTCACTCTTTTTTGCTTTACTGATATATTGAGGCCAGTAACAGTCAGGAACTAAAAATTCAAAAAGCACTATATTTGTAGACTTCTACTTCAAATATGTTCTTACAGTAATTCACTTAGGGTCCACTCACAGCATATGAAACATATACATAGGGGAAAACACAGACTTGGAAGACAGCAGTGCTTTTTATGTATGAAGATGATTAGTAAGGTTATCAACACTTTTTATAGGTCTGCTGTTTTTTTTATTACTGTACTTTCCCTGGATATGCCTATAGTTGTACACATTGCACCTACACTACTTTCCTTAGGGTCTAGTCACAATATGTGATAGTTATACATAGGGAAGTAGTAGCTTTGAAGCAGAACAATCATTTCTGTGCATCAAGATAATCAGTCGGGTTATGAAGATTGTCGGGTAATACTGCTGTTTTTTTGATTACTTCACTTTCCCTGTATATGCTCATATTTGTATGTGTTGCTGTCCGTTTGTGTTTTGTGTGCAATAATGCAATAATGTAGTAAGTGGATTTTATTAGGCACGTATTAAATGTTACACAGTATGCAAAACTCTAATAAGAAAGCATTTATAATTTGAGTATTTAACATGGCAAGATTGTTAATATTGCATCTCCATCATGTCTGCTGCATACTATGCCTATTTTACTACCTGTGTACCTTAGTATATTGGAAAAAAACTTTGTAATACAGTGTTATTTGGATTAATGCATTGCTTAATGCACTACGTACCTCATGATATTTATTCCAATGATCCTTGACACTTTTTTATTAACATTACAATAAGAATCCCTTGTACAGACTTTTCATGAAAGGTAAATGCACATGTGATGTCATCAATGGCATTTGTGATGTCATCTTTGATGTCCTGGGTGTTAGTCAGAGAGCCAGAGGGTGCTGGGGAGCCCTAGGAAACTGAAAGACATTGACACTCAAGGCTGTAGAAGCCACAAGGGTTACGGGAGCCCCAAAAACCCGACCAGGCAGAGGCCACATCGAGGCCCTGCTAAGGCAAGCCTGATCGAGGGCCCGAGGACTTTGGGGAGTCCTGGAACCAAGAAACAAAGCAAACAGAACTGGGAAGAGAGACAACCTGGAGGGTTCAATTGTTTTAAAATAGGACAAGGACACGGTCAAGCACCAAGCGGGAAATGATGGAGGAAACCTTGTCTTTCTTGAGAAAAAGGAAACCATATGAAGTATATGTAAAGACTTAAACACGTGGCATACAGAACCTTCAGAGAGGTGAGGACTGTACTGCAAGAAATTGATACACTTTTAAAACCTTCTTCTTGAAGAAGGAATCCAAGTATTGGCCCAGGCAGAATCCAATGAAAAGGCTATTGGCTCCAGCCCCTTTTCATTAAGTTTTCTTAAGTAGTAGGGCAAGTTAGCTCAATAGGATTTGGACTGTTTCTTTTGGGACATTTGACAAGCACTATTAGATTTAGTTTGCTAGGTAGGGAACTTCCCATATAGCAGTAGGGCTCGATAGGTGTTTCACATTTTATTTTAAATAAACACCTTTGAATGTGTCAGTAATTAGTCCATCTCCTTCTTCTGGTTCGTTACAGTAGCTACCTAGATAAGAACACTGTCAAAGTCTGCTCCCCAGTCCACCTCCCCAGGGTAGATCACATATCCATTCACAAGCTTTATGAAAATTTCATCACATGCAGAACCATACTTGGAGTACTTTGACACCATGAAGACCCAGGAAAGAAGCACAGAGCAAATAATGATTAAACATGCTGGACTCAAAGAAACCAGCCATCACATCGGACCCACCAGCACAATCGCGGACTGAACAACTCAACAACCTTAATTAACTTGACGTTACCCAAGATTGCATCAAAAAGGGTCTCAATACCTTGCAGAAGAAAAATGTTGTGAAAATGATAAGTTACTGACCATAGTGACTAACAAACTCCTAGTCCATGGTCCCCTTACCGCCATATTGTATGGGCGTCCCTCGCTAGGGACGGGAGACGGAACCTTTTTCACCATAAAAATCATCTTCCCCTTTAAATTTAGATGAGCATGGGGGTGCGGCCCTGAGAGCATGTGCTCCCCTGACTCCACCCACCGGTGCCACTCCTCAGTCCGCCTTGACGCGTCGACAATATTAACATTGCCTAATGACACCAGTTTTGTTATGGGGAGGATGGTGGGACGTATGGATATATGCTATTGTATTTATATCCCACTCGTACACATGTGTATGAAATGCTGTCATTCTGTCCCATCTGATCCGAAAGGCATCGCCCAGGGAGCCCGGGCCCTGACACAGCCAGGAGGCGAACAGTTGGCACTTCTTGTTGCCTCGGAGGCAAAGAGGTCCACCTGAGGGTGACCCCATTCGCAAAAGATCTCCTGCAGCACTAGGTCGTTCAACTGCCACTCGTAGTTGTCCGCTCCCAGTCTGCTGAGCCTGTCTGCCACTAGGTTGGATTCCCCCAGCAGGTGGACCGCCCTGAGATAGATGTTGTTTTCCAGTGCCCCCTCCCACATGCAGACTGCCAGCCTCCACAGGGTGTGGGGGGGGGGGCGGGGGGGGAAATCAGGTACCTCCCTGCTTGTTGACGTAGAACATGCTGGTCGAGTTGTCCGTCTGAATGAGGATGACCTTGCCCTCGATAACCAGAAGGAAGGCCCTGAGCGCCAGACAGATGGCCCTCAATTCCAGCCAATTGATGTGGTACTCCTGATCCTGTCGGTCCAGGTGCCATGGACGCAGTGGTTGTCCAGTGTGCCCCCCACAACCCTCACGAGAGGAGTCCGTGGTGATGTTGACCTATGGTGTAGGTTGCCGGAAAGGCTTGCCTGTCCGCAGGTTGCAGTGTCTGGACCACCATGTGAGGTCGAGGTGAAGCGACGGAGGAATGTTGATCATCTCTGACTGATGGCCCTGTTCCTGGTTCCAGGATGCCTCAAAGTGCAGCTGTATCCTCCTCATCCTGAGTCTCGTGTGGGGGACGGCCAAGAGGACTGCAGCCATGAGACTCAGTAGGTGTTGGTACCACCAAGCCAAGGTCACTTCTCTGCTGAGGAAGTGTGCCGTGGCCCTCTTTTTCCCAAATAATTTTTATAACATATTTTATTGATAGTTTTTGAACAAACATACAACATATCAACTGTTTCCCCCCACCCTCCCTCCCTCCCTCCCTCTTTGCCGGGTCGATCGTCGATCTGCTCCTCTCTTGCCACTCTGTGCATCTCTCGTCCAGTAATGTATTCTTAGCCGTGTTCCAAGCTCCCACTCTCCCCCCCCTTGACCGATCTCAGGTCTCACGTTCTTCCCATTTACCCCAGATTTTTGTGGCCTTTGCCGGGCATCCCCGTGCTGTATATATTCTAAGTTCTTTCGCTGCACAGATGTCCATTTCGTTGGACCATTGGGCCGCTGTCGGGCACTCCGGGGCTCCTCATTTCTGTGCTATATCCCGTTTTATCAGGCCCATTGCTACGGAGAGAAGAATACCCTCCCACTTGTTTGATATGTTCTCATCTGGGGACCCCAGTAACATTATTGCGGGTCGTAATGCTATCGTGCGACCCAGTACTCTTGCCAAAATTTGTAAGCATTGTGTCCAGAAGGTCTTAATTTTGGGGCACTCCCAGAGAAGATGGATGAAAGTGCCTTCTTCCCCCCGGCATTTCAAACAGTTGGGATCCGTTGCCCTTCCCCAACCAAAGAGGGCCACTAGGGGGTAGTATACCCTGTGGAGTATCTTGAGCTGTACCAGTCTTATTCTGGAATCCATTGAGATTTTGCGTGGGTGCATGAGAACCTGGATCCAGTCCTCAGGTTCAATGTTCCCCACATCCCGTTCCCATCTGGTTTTAAGGCTGGTCAGCTCTGGGGTAGCAAATGCGTTAATAGCTTTATATAGAATGGTTGTTACCTTAGTGGGAATGTGTTGTGGCAGTAGGTTGCGTTCCAGGGGTGTGTAATCTGGGGCGTCGGCGAGTGCTTGCCTATGACCAGTGAGTGCATGTGATAATTGTGTATAGTGATAATGTTCTGCAACCGAGAAACCATATTCCCGCTGGAGCGTTTAAAATGAAAGAATAGAGCCCTGTGTTAAGACATCTCCTATCGTGGTTATCCCAGCCCTCACCCACCGGGGC
Organism: Ambystoma mexicanum; assembly: GCF_040938575.1. Classification (NCBI taxonomy): domain Eukaryota; kingdom Metazoa; phylum Chordata; class Amphibia; order Caudata; family Ambystomatidae; genus Ambystoma; species Ambystoma mexicanum. Next base: position 866,505,475 of record NC_090924.1, on the reverse strand, counting down.
CATGCGGGCAGCTTCCGCACTTCTGTCAACATGTAGTTGTTCCACAGTGGTTGTGCTGTGGTGATCTTATTTCCCCAGCCAATGTGCTTGTGTGCCTGCCTCCAGATAATCGCGGTGTGGGAGGACATCATCTGTGCGGGGGGTCTGGATAGACGCTGATACATTGTTGCGAGTGGTGGGGCGTTCTGCCTGAAGGGTACTTCTGCTCTAATGTGTGGTAGGTCGCGGTCCCCGTGGAGGAAGTCATTGACTACGTTAAGTTGACTGGCCCAGTAGTATGATTTAAGGTGTGGGATTCCAATACCCCCTTCCAAGATTGATCGCTGCAGCGTGGTCAGCGCAATGCGAGGTTTCCCCCCCTTCCATATCAATTCCCTGAGGAGACCTTCCACCCGGACGAATTCCGAGTCTGGTACGGCCAGTGGGGCATTCTGCAGTATGTAAAGAAAACGCGGAAGTGCCATCATCTTGAAGAGGGCCGCTCTTCCCATAAGTGTAAGGGGGAGGTGCATCCAATGTCGCATGTCCCCTGCGAAGCGGTCCGTTAGTGGGTGCAAGTTGTGGCGCACATAGTCCGAGAGAACCCCGGAGACCCATATGCCCAGGTAGCGGAAGCCTTCTCTCTCTATTCGGTATGGGGAATCCCGGGGGATTGCTAGATCGTCTCCTTTTACTGGGAAGAGAAGTGATTTCCCCCAATTTACTCTAAGGCCACTGAAGTCCCCATAGGTCTTTAACATTTGGGTTATGATCAGGCATGCATGGTCTGGATTGCTCAGGTACAGTAATACGTCGTCCGCGTAAAGGGAGAGCTTGTCCTCCCGTCCGTTCGGCCACTGGAATCCGGACCATGTGGTGACCTGTCGGAGCCATTGTGCCAGTGGCTTGATTGCTAGGGCGAAGAGGAGGGGAGATAGAGGGCAGCCCTGTCGTGTGCCTCCCCCCAGAAGGTTCCGGAGGTCCAACCGTTCACCCTAACTGTAGCTAGTGGGGTATCATACAGGAGTTGAATCCAACTGAGGAAGGTTTCGCCGATGCCCATGCGCCTCATTATTGCCCAGAGGCTTGCCCACACCACTGAATCGAACGCTTTCTCGAAGTCAATTGCGAGGAGCGCAAGTGGAGTGTTCAGGGTTGGGGCTTCTTCCAACAGCAGGTGTAATCGGCGTAAATTCATTCTGGTCGATCTTTGCGGCATGAAGCCGCATTGATCTTGATGGACCAGTGAGGATATTACCCCTTGGAGCCTGTTGGCCAATACTTTAGCAAGGAATTTAGTTTTGCTGTTAAGAAGCGATATTGGTCTATACGATGTGCACCGGTCGGGGGGTTTGCCTTTTTTGGGAATGACCACTATGTTGGCCGTTCGTAGGCCTGGAGGGAGGTGCCTAGTTCCCTAGCTGCGAGGAAAAGGTCCCGGAGGGGGGCGGCCATCTTATTGCTGCCCAGTTTCTTCCAGGTCTCTGCCGGGAAGCCATTCGGGCCAGGTGTCTTCCCAGATTGTAGCTGGGTCATGGCCTCCGCTATTTCGGTTTCTTCAATTCCCTGTCTAAGTGAGTACTTTGCAGATCCGATAATTGCGGGAGCACAATCACATCCAGGAGGGATGCGTCTATGGGGCCCGTGGGGGCAGCATGAAGCGTAGTATAGAATTTGGCAAAGGCTTCCTCAATCTCTGGGTCTGTTCGGGCGGGCCTGTTTTGGCTGTCAGTGATCTGTCTGACGTGTCTGTGCCCCTCTTCCAGTCTTTCTAGCCATGCCAACAGTTTGCCGGCTTTATCACCTTGCTCGTAAATTCTGGTCTTTGATTCCCAGTGTGCCTGCCGTGCGTTATCGAGCGCGTGGCCCTCTTGATGGCTGTGATCTTTTCCTCCGAGGCGAAAACTTTCACGGAGCACGTGTCCCAAATGAGGCCCAAGAAGGTCAGTCTGTGCGTGGGCTACAGTGGTGACTTCTTGATCTTGAGTGAAAAACCCAGCCCGTGCAGTGTGTTCATAAGAGTGTGGGAAGTATGGTGCACTGCTTCCGAAGATGTCGCCCTGACGAGCCAGTCGTCAAGGTACGGGTAGATATGGTGGCCTTGCGACCCGAGGACGGCCGCCACAGAGTTCATCAGCCTGGTAAAGACCCTGGGGGCCGAGTGGAGTCCAAAAGGAAGCACCTTGTATTGTAAATGACAGCCCATGATCCTGAATCATAGAAAGGAACGATGCGGCTGCCAGATCGGGATGTGCAGGTACGCGTCCTTCAGATCCAGGGAGCACATCCAGTCTCCCCTGCACAATGTCTCTGCTATCAAAGCTGGCGTAACCATTCTGAATTCTTGTAGAGGTAGGGCGAGGTTGAGGGTGGAAAGGTCCACCTGGTTCTTCTGAATGGCGGAAATCCTGGAGTAAAAACCCAAGCCTCGCTGGGAGGCTGGGACTTCCTCCACTGTTGCGGAGGATGGGGGACTGGAAAAAGCCATTAATCCCCGCCCCCCCTTTTTGTTGTTTGCGCCGATGCTGGGACGGCGAACGGTCAGGTTGCCTGGATCTCTGCTCTTGGAAGTCGCGGAACCCTCCGTATGTACGCCCCTTCTCAGAGCGCTGCTGTGACTGGGTGTACGGTTTGGGTATGGTCTTTGTAAGGATGGATAAAGATTTGCCCGTTTGAGAGCTGTTTTTCTTTTTATCGCGCTCCTTGTTCTTTGTGGAGTGGAAGAGGTCACCCCCTTCGAACGGAAGATCTAGTATGAGTTCCTGGACATCCAGGTTGAATTTCGTAGCACAAGCCGGTCAAGTGGCACAGCGAGTAGAGCGCCCGCTTTGACACCCGTGCAGAGCCTGTTAACGCAGGTTCGAATCCCGGCGGGGCCAAACTCAGCCTTTCATCCTTCCGAGGTCGATAAATGAGCACCACACACCGTGGGTAATAATAAGCAGCGCTCAGATACCTGAGGGTTTGTAGCGCTATATAAAAGCCTAATTATTATTTATTTATTATTATTAGAGCCAGGCCGTTCTTCTCATGTCCGTGGCAATACAGATGGCACGACCAGAGGTGTCAATGTGGGCCACGGAGGACTCCATGATGTCCTGCACCACAATCTTGGCCTCTGCCAATCCCGCCTTGAATCGTGATTGGCTTTGCGCCGGAAGCTCTGGGAGGAAATCAGCAATTTGGTTAACAGCTGCCAGCATGGCATCCGTGTTGGCTCGACACAGGTACAAGGAGGCATTGGAATACAGCTTCTTCCCGTACTCTTCCAATATCTTCTCCTCCTTGCCTAGCAGCACCACAGAGGAGGCGGCTGAGGACGACTAAGGCTTGGAGTACAGTGATGCCGCAGCGAGCATCGTGGAGTGTGGCTGAGGATGGGCCGATAGCAAGAGTGTATCCCCGTCCATCTGCTTGTATTGGCGTCCAGGTGTTTATTTACCAGCTGGGCCGAGTGGGGCTTGAGCCAACCCTTTTTGGCCAAGGCAACTACGTCCTTCCACATCGGGATCCCGGTTCTGGCCACGTGATTTAGTGTGACGACTTCTGCCCCTCTGCTGGTTCCTTGACCTTCGTTTGAGGAAGGCCCAAGTACTCTGCCAGCCCTGCCAGATGTTCGTGGAAGGCCTTGGCTCAAGATGGCATGTCGGGGTCCTCCTCCTCATCTGTGTCCACCTGCAGTCCAGAGGGTCCGGCACCGGCGTGACATGGGGGTGCTAGGAGCTGCGGGGACCAAAGCCGTAGGTTGCAGCAGGGGCTGGTATGGAACTACCTGCCCAAACGGTTGGGGTGCCAGAGCGGGCTGCTGAGGCTGAACAGGGACCGGAGCGGCCTGTACTGGGGCCTGCGGCGTCGGAGCCTTTAAAGGGCGCAAGTCCCTGATGGCGTCCCCAAGGATGACCCCTATCTGAGGAGACTTCATGAGCCCGAGGAACTTTTCAAAGAACCGGTCCTCGCAGGCTGGATTGGTAGTAGGGGGTACTGATGGGTTAGCGGCGGCTGCTGGAGCCGTTGCATGCCCTGCCCGTATTGACGCAGTGGGAACCTGCCTTGCACGAAGGAAGAGTAAGCTGTAGGCCACCAGCACTGTCACCGGGAGGATCTACTGACCCTTCAGCCTGGCGGCTGGTAGTTGATTCAGCCTCGGTAATGGTGCTGGTACCAGGACCAAGGTGGTCCCTCCCACGCGGGTGAGTCCTGGGGAAGGAGTCTCCCTTGCGGGGTGAACTGGAAACGAGTGGCCCTACCTTGGGCTTAGATTGATGATAGACAAAGTTTTTCAGGTCCTCCGGAGGCGATCTGTGGAAGAGCTCCCTCCACCTGGCCAGTCTGTTGTGGTATGCTGATGTACTCCGCCTTCGAACCCTTCCCCTGGTTCCAGGAGGCTGGGAAATGTAGCTGCAGTTGCCTTATTTTGAGCCTCGTATGTGGCACTGCAAAAAGACATGCAGCCATAACTCCCAACAGGTGTTGGTACCACCATGCTGAGGTCACTGTTCTGCTGAAAAAATGCCCAGTGGCCCTCTTGATGGCCGTGATCTTGTCCTCAGAGGGGAAGATCCTCTCGGAGCTTGTGTCCCAGATAAGTCCCAGGGAGGTCAGGATTTGCACAGGCACCAACTGTGACTTTTTGAGATTGATAGAAAATCCCAGGTTGTATAGTGTACCCATGAGGGCGGATGCTGTATGTTGGACCGCCTCCGGAGATCTCGGCCTGATTAGATATGGGTAAGTATTATGGCCTTGTGCCCTGAGTAGGTCTGCCACTGCGTTCATTAGCCTTGTAAAGACCCTGGCGGCCGAAATTGAGTCCAAAGGATAGAACCCTGTATTGAAAGTGAAAACCCATGATCCTGAACCTCAGAAAGACCTATGGGGTTCCCAAATCAGAACGTGTAGGTAGGCATCCTTCAGATCCAGGGAGCACATCCAGTCTCCGGCACACAATGTCTCCGCTATGAAGGCTGGGGTAACCATCTTGAACTTTTGGAGGGGAAGGGAAATGTTCAAGGTGCAAAGGTCTAACAACTCTCAGGCCAGCCTGGTTCTTTTTGTGTATGGCGAAAATTTGTGAATAGAAGCCCATGCCCCTCTGTGAAGCTGGGACTTTCTCCACGGCCTGGCTCGCTACTAGTGACCGTATTTTCACCAATAGAGTTGCTGTACCAAACCGCGAGAGCGGAGGGGAGGAAGGAGGAGAAGGGGAAATGGGGAGCAGGAAGCCCATGGATACTACTGAGAGGATCTATGGGTCCTTGAACCGTGTAAGCCAGCAGCGTGTTGAAGGGCAAGCCTGCCCCCCTCCCCCACTGGAGACTTGTTGATCGCAATGGGCCTGTCACAATTTCTTACCCGCTGAGGCTGAGGAGGGGGACTGGAAAAACCCCTTGTTAGCCGCCTTGTGCTGTCTGTGATTGTGCAGGCTAGGGGATCTGTCTGGTTGTCTGGCTGTCTCTCCTGAAAGACTCTGAAGGACCGACCCTTGTCCGAGCAGTGGTGTGTTTGGCTGTACGGCTCAGGAGTGGACTTGGTGAGGATCGATAAAGATCTCGCTGTCTGCGAAATATTCTTTTTCTTATCCAGTTCCTCGTCCGTTGTTGAATGGAACAGGTCCCCCCTCGAAAGGCAGGTCTATCATGCATTCTTTTACATCTGGATTGAATGTTGTCACCCTTAGCCAACCCATCCTTCTCATGTCAGTGGCAATGCAAATTACCCGATCTGAAATGTCAATGTGGGGCATCGTGGACTCCATTATGTCTTGTGCCACGATTTTGGCCTCAGCCAGCCCAGACTTGAAGCGAGCCTGGCTGTGGGTAGGGAGCTCAGGGAGGAAATTGGCTATCTCCCACCATAGCTTCTGGTTGACAGCTGCCAACATGGCATTTGCGTTTGCCTGGCGCTGATGGTGAGAGATGTTGGAATACATTTTCTTCCCAAACGCCTCCAAGATATTTTCCTCCTTACCCAGGAGTGCCGAGGACGAAGTTGCCAAAGAAGATTGTGGCTTGGAGTACAGTGATGCTGCGCTATCAGCCAGGAATGTGGTTGGGGGTGCACCACCAATAAGAGGGGGTACCCTTCAGTTTGCCTGTATTTAGCATTGAAACGCCTATTGGTAGGCTGGGCAGTGTGTGGCTAGGGTCACCCTTTTATGGCTAGCGCTTCTACGTCTTTCTGAAGTGGGATTCCCATTCTAGCAGTAGGGCGTAGCGTGAATACTTCAGCCCGTACCCCCGCCTCCGGTTGTTCCACCTGTGGCTGCTGGATCCCTAGGTACTCAGCCAGGCCCACCATCTGCTCGGCTGACGATGGAGTGTCCGGGTCCTCCTCCTCGTCTGTGTCCAGTATTGTGTCCTGCAGGCCCAGGGGAGCTGGAGGAGTGCTGGGCACAGGCAGCTGTGGCTTGCCGATTATCAGGCTGCTGAGGTGGCAGAGCCGGAAGTGCAATGAATGGTATGGGCATTTGACCCAGGGGCAGCGTGGCCATGGGTGCTTGCGGCTGAACAAGAGGGAGCACGTCCCTGAGGATGGTCCCCCATCTGTGATGATCTCATGAGTGTGAGGAACTTCTCAAAGAACCTGTCTTCACAGGCCGGAGGAGTGCCTGATGGTGTAGGCATAGGGGACGGTCCCTGAGGCTGCTGTGTCCTGGACATGGCCCGTCTCGCTGCATAGGGTGAAGTATACCTTCCTTGAGAAGTGGATGGATAGGAAGTGGACCAAGTGACAGGGGTTGACCAATCCCACCTGGAAGTTCTTCCCCTGCCTGGTCTCCGAAGGGAAACAGAGTCGGGTGAGCCGCCATTTTGTCTGGCTCCGTGCCACCTGCCAGGGTCGTGGAACTTGCTGACCTGGGACCGCTTCCACCAGTACACTGATCGGTGGTGGTTGAGGCCTACCCTGCACCTCAGATCGGGGCCTGGGAGGCAGTGTGTCCTCGGCTGTGGTGCCAGTAGTGCTGCGTGCAGGTGCCCCCTGAGACATGGGTCCAGTGTTAGGGCATAGCCCCTCAGTTTGGGACCCGGTAATAGAGCCTTGTAGCTCCTCAGCAATAGCACCGGGAGGGTATTGCGACCCCTCAACCTGGTGTCTGGTAGGTGGAGCAGCCTCAGTGGTGTTTCTGGTATTAGGACCTGATTTGTCTTTCCCGCATGGGCGCTTCCTTGGGAAGGAGTCACCCTTGCAGGGTGCAGAGGAGAACGGGGTACCTACCTTGGGCCTGGTCTTCTGCTTCATAAATGCTTCGAGGTCCTCAGGAGGCAATCTTCCGAAGAGCTTCTGCCACCTGGCTAGTGTGTTATTGAGCGCGCGTGGAGTCAAGGCATTGCACGCGGTACAGCCGTCCCAGCTGTGGTCTGGGCTAAGGCACCGGAGGCAGAGGGTGTGGGAGTCGGATGTTGGGAAGGGACCCTCGCAGGCTGGACACCTGCTAAAGCCCGTTGTCGACATGTGCCGGAGGACAAAGCAATACCTGATAATTGAAAGAAAAAAGAAGACCAGAATACTTCTCCGGGGAAGAGCACATGGAATTACTATGCCAGAGGCCTTACCCAGGAGCTCTGGTGAAAGCGGTCCAATCCCGTGGACATGGAAAAGAGGACTGGGGAGTGGCGCCAGTGGGTGGAGTCAGGGGAGCGCATGCTGCCAGGGGCATGCTCCCGCACTCATCTACATTTCAAGGGGAAGATGATTTTTCTTGTAAAAAAGGTTACGTCTCCCTTCTCTAGGAAGGGACACCCATACAGTATAGGGGACGGGACGTGACGTAGGAGTATGGTACACAACAAAATGATACTGCATGAAGAAAGAGAAGAACAAGTTACTTACCAACTGAAAACGTTCTTTCAACTGGATGTTCTTCCAACGTATTCCACATCTTTGACATGTAATGTCCACTGCTGTGCACTTCAGAAAATGTTTCAGCAGAGAGCGTCCTGCGTCGATGACATCGGGTCGATGTCCCTCGAAGGCCTCTGTCGAGGGCAACGTCACTGGATGTTATAAATAGGACACACGGCGCCCGTAGCCTCAGTTTAGGTTTTTTCCCTCAGAACGTGTGGCACCAGTCTCATGCCTGCTTGACTGCACATAGCCTTGCGGAAACGTAAACTGCAATCGCATAGGAAATTCTCCAGAGGGGCAGGCTGGGAGGGCGATGTGGAATACGTTGGAGGAATATCCAGTCGAAAGAACATTACCAGTTGGTAAGTAATTTGTTCTTCGAATGGATTGTGTCCTCCAACGTATTCCACATCTTTGACAGACTCCCAAAGCAGTACCAGTAAAGGAGGAGGGAAAAGAATTTAGAGTACCCAATCAGATTGCGGAATAAAGAACCGCCTTCCCAAAGGCCATATCCTGACCATGGATCGTATCCAGAGAGTAAAGTTTAACAAAGGTATGGAGTGAAGCCCATGTCGCAGCATCACAAATATTCCCAATAGGAACACCCCGCTGGAGAGCGGTGGAAGTAGCCACTCCCCTAGTGGAATGAGCTCGCAGCCCTTCAGGAGGGTCCTTACCCGCCAATCGGTAATACTGCGTAATGTTGAGGATAATCCACCTGGACAACGTCTGTTTGGTAACAGCCTGGCCCAATCGGTGTCACGCATATCCTACAAAGAGTTGATCGTCGAGGATGCCAGGAGGCCACCAGGGGGCGCAGGCAACATGGCTGCCTGAGCTGAGAGCTCCGTACCCAGCCCCGGGTAATCGCTGACAACGCAGTGGAGTGGGGCCCCCACTCACCACGAGACCCCCCCCCCACGAGACCGTAGGAACCCTCGGCCCCCAGCTGGGTCCAACTCCGGCCCTCGGCCGCGAAGGCTTCGCCGAGTTCGGCCGTCTTAGGGAGCCGCTGGCCCCTCCCCCCACACCGCAGCGTGGGACTCGACTGCAGGCCGCGGCGGCCGCGCCGGACCGGGAGAAGGGGGGGACGCAGAGAGCGCGAAAAGCCGAGACGGGGACTGGAAGCGGGACCAGCGGCCAAGCGAGGAGATAATCCGAGGCCGGGACCCGTAGTGTGGCGCGTCGGCCCGGCGCGAAAGGTGAGAGCGCTCCCAGTACACCCAGGACATAGAGGAGCAACGCAGGAGCGACCCCCCCCCCCTCGACCTCAATCCCCTCCAGGGGCACGACGTGGGGCAACAACCCTTGACACCCCCACGAACTCCAGCTTTGGAACCCCACGACGGGGGGACAAACGGGACCCGCCACTACACCAGTGAATTCCGGGAGGACCCCGGGTGGGGCGATCCACGGCAAAAGGAAGTTGTCACTCCACCAGAGCACGACGCCGCGAACATACCCTGGGAGGCATACCAAGGGACCACATAGACACTAGACCTCCGGCCCCGCTCCACACACAAATCCGGCGTCTTTCGGGATCATCAACGGGGGGACCCCCGTCCACCAGGAGCCCACCCGCCCCACCCACGGGGCTACGAACTACACAGGGCGCCCTCCCACGAAACGGTGGAATAGATAGGCCGCATCACCCACGGCCCACCAGAGTGCTCTTCCCATGAGCTGGAGGGAGACCCTCGCCAAATACCAATTCGCGGCTCCTGGAGGTGAAATGGCGGCAGGGAGTGCCTCTACCCCCCCCTCCGACCTGGGGGCGATACAGAACAATATCCAGACAATCCTGGAGGAGATACGCGGGATGAGAACGGACATGGGGGCTAAATTGGCTGACCTTACCACCAAGGTCACCACCCTCGAGGACCGGATGGAAGGGGTCGAGAACAACCAGCTCTCCACGGCGCTTCTCGAGACCCAGATGGAGGTCAGATTTCAGGACATGTTACGGCGGGAGGAGGAACTTCGGTTCAAAATGGACGATATGGAGAACAGAGAAAGGAGGAACAATTTGCGCATTTTTGGGCTGGTGGAATCCGAGGGTGAGACCACACAAGGTCTGGAGGGCAAAGTACTGGACATCATAAGAATTGTCTTGGGTGATAATGCTGGAGACGAGATCAAATTTGACAGGGTCCACCGGGCGGGCGGAGGAGGCAGAGGCCCGCGCTCGGTGCTGGCTCGGTTGCATCACTACAAAGATAAAGCCAGGATCCTCGAGAAGGCAAAGAACCTAGGCAATATCCAATACGGAGACTCCAGGGTGTCAGTCTTTCAGGACCTCTCAGCCCTCACCCTACTAATGAGGAAGAAATGCAGTGCCCTCACAAAATGGCTACAGGGGAAGGGGGTCAGATAGCGCTGGGGCCACCCCTTCTCCCTATCGTTCCAATGGCAGGGAGAGAAATATCACTTGGCCTCGGGGGAGGACATCCAGAGGGCCACAGACGACCTGCTTGTTGACCTGCACGCTCCCTCGGGCGGCGGGGAGGGTGGCGCCCAGGACCCCTCCAGGGGCCCGGTTGGTCCGGGTAAGCTCAGCGGCAAGTCAAAGGTTAAAGGCACTCGTAAATTTCAGAAAACGAGACATCCACCAACGGCTTCTGAGGATCGCCCGAATCCATGACTATACCACTCTCCGGGGGGTTGAGGAACCCTACCCATGCTCCTGTGTTCTGAGCTTTGGTGGAGCTGGAAATGAAGGCCGGGCTGCACGAGGCCGAGGCCGGGCGCCGCGTTGGCGCGAGGTTTAAACCGCCGGATTGAGGGGCGGGAAACAGTTGGAGGCAATGTTAATGTTTTGGCTGTGTTTTCCCCGATGAGGGGCTAAGTTTGAACCTTGGGGTGGGCGGGGGGGCTGGGGAGTTCGTTGGTTCCCGTCCCGACCACCCACATCGAGGCAATGGTTGGGGTCGACACAAATTGGGGAAAAACAAGAGATGGGGATCCCTAACAAAAGAAATACCCGGGGCTGGGGTAAGAGTCCTTGGTGGTTCGTTGACCAACCCCGACACCTGTTGGGGGGCGTGGACGGACGCCTTACAATGAAAGGGAGTAGGAAAGGGGGGGGAGGGGGGGGAGGACAGGGAGGGGGAAGCTGGGTGGGGGACACAGGGGATGGGAGGGGGGAATAGCCGAGTCAAACTAGGGTTCACAATGCGGAAACAGACCACAGGGGAACACTGCGACACAGGACAAATAGAAAGGGTTTCCCCACACGACAATGGTTGAGGGCAAGATAGGCACACTCAATGTCAAGGGTCTTAACTCACAGAACAAGAGATCACTGACGAGTAACATGTTTCGCAAACAACAACTAATGGTACTCTTCCTCCAAGAAACTCACTATAGACAGGGCAAGGAATCACCCATAAAGGGAAGGGACATCGGATCTAACTACTGGGCCTCCCACAGAAGCTCAAAGAAGGAGGGGGTAGGGATCCTCCTGAATAAAGCATTCCACCTCTCCAATATTGAAACCAAGAGGGGCTATGGGGGGCGGTTCCTGGCAATTAAGGGCACCCACGAGGGCGAACGCATCACCTTGGCCACTCTTTATGCACCCAATTCCGGCCAGATTGGATTCCTCACCCAAATCATGGGGACGATCGATGAATGGGCGGAAGGGGCCATGCTCCTTGGGGGTGATTTTAATCTTGTATTGGACCCCAAGCTGGACTGGTGGACGGCCCGAGGGGTTGAACCCAAGGCGACATCTAGGGATAACATCTCGCTCCGGGCTCTCCTGAGGGAACACTATTGGGAGGACGTCTGGCGGACAGCACACCCAGAACCGGGGGGCTACACATTTTTCTCCCCCCCCACTTTACATACACCAGAATTGACCTGCTCCTGATCTCCAGAGAGGGCGGCGGAGTAGCCACAGACCCACGAGTTGAGGCAATAACCTGGTCCGATCACGAGCTTCTGGTGGCACGCTGGTCTCTCCCCGTCTCCCCCCAGTCATCACACTGGAGGTGCAATGATTTGCTTCTCAGAGAGCCAGTCTTTAGGGACTTCCTGAGAGGCGAAATGGCGGCATACTTTGAAACTAACGACAATGGGGAAACAGACATGTCGACGGTGTGGGAGGCAGCAAAGGCCACTTTTCGTGGCCTCCTCATAGCAGAGGGAGCCAGACGAAAACGGGAAAGAGGACTCATCGAAGCCAGGATACGGGCAGACCTTGGAACCCTGCGGAGTAGGCTCAATCGGGAGGGGACAGACAGGGAATCCATCTTAACGGAAATGAGGGAGAAGAGACAGGCCCTACACACGGTTCTCATAGGAGAGGTGGTTAAGAAGCTGAGATACACACGACAGAGGTACTACGAGAGGGGAGACAGGGTGGGAACGCTGCTGGCTCGCAGAGCCAGGGGATGCCGACTGGAGAGAAGGGTTGGTCCCATTCGAGGCCGGGAGGGTGCCATGCTTAACAACAAGGCAGAGGTCGTGGGCTCCTTCGCAGATTATTATAAGGAACTGTACACAAAACAGGGGGGAACATCACCAGAGGAGATGCGGGCATATTTGGAGGAATACCCCCCGCCCCACCTAACTGAGGCGGAATTACAGGAACTAGAATCTGACATAACTGTCGACGAGGTCGAGGCAGCCATCAAAAGGCTGAGGGTGGGCAAGGCCCCGGGGGGAGATGGCTATACAGCCGACTTTTATAAACAGTTCGCACCCTCGCTGGTGGAGCCCCTGGCCAAGCTCTTTAATCAAATTCGCAATGAGGGGACGCTCCCGCCCTCCTTCCTCCAGGCCCTAATCACAGTTATTCCAAAGCCAGGGAAGGACCTGAGGGAATGTGGCTCCTATAGGCCCATTTCCCTCTTAAATCTTGATGCCAAGATATTCACTAGGATTCTGGCCTCCCGCCTAGAGAGGTGCCTTCCTCGACTAGTTCACCCCGACCAGGCGGGTTTTATACTCAATAGACAAGCCTCGGACAGCATGCGTAAGACTCTCCATGTGCTGTACTCGAGGGAGATCCGGAGCGAAGGAGCCTTGCTCCTATCCTTAGACGCAGAGAAGGCCTTTGACAGGGTGAGCTGGGAGTTCATGGGGGAGGTCCTCTCAGCGGTGGGGATGGGCCAGAGGTGGATGGGCTGGCTGGCGGCACTGTACTCCTCCCCAACAGCCAGGGTAGTAGCCAACGGGACGAAATCGGAATCTTTCCCCCTGGGGCGGGGTACAAGACAGGGATGCCCACTGTCCCCCCTGATATACGCCCTAGTCATGGAACCCTGGGCAATCTCAGTACGCAAGAATGAAACTATCACAGGGGTCCAACTGGGCGACTCCCACTGTAAGATCAGTTTGTTCGCAGATGACGTCCTCTTGTATATCACTAAGCCATCACAGACGATCCCTCATGTACTTCAGGCCCTGACGCGCTATGGCAACCTCTCTGGGAACAAGGTCAACCTAAGCAAGTCGGTGGCCTTCGTGGGGGGCCAGTTGCCGGAACCTGAGGTACAATATGTACAAAGTCTCCCCTTCCAACTGCAGAGAGAGGGGTTCCGATACTTGGGGATCCAAATCCCATCTACCCCGGGCGACCTCTTTGAGCGCAACTTTACCCCATTATGGACAGCGGTGAAGAGAGATATAGAGAGGTGGGCGGCGGCGGGGTTCTCATGGATGGCTCGGCTCAACCTGATTAAGATGGTAACACTCCCTAAATTTCTATTCCTTTTCCAAATGCTCCCCACCCAGGTGCCGAGGCCCTTTCTTAACTCAATGAAGCGAGTATTGCTTAGATTCCTCTGGGCGGGCAAGAAACATAGAATCTCTTACGATGTCTTGACAAGACCGAAGGAGGATGGAGGAGTGGGGTTCCCCGATTTCGAGGCATACTACAGGGCATCTCAGCTAAGGATCTTGGTTGACCATTTTAACCCAGGGACGGAGAAACAGTGGGTGGCCCTGGACAATAGACTTCTCGCCCCAGTCACGATTGATGAGCAGTTATGGGTCCCAAGAACACGCATTCCGAAGAGGGTACACGAACACCCAGTACTGGGGGTCCTCTGGTCGATCTGGAAGGAGGGGAGTTATTTCAGGTCGCTCACGACCTGGCCCTCACCGCTGAGTTGCATCTGGGCACCTCCATTCCTGGCCAAAATAGCAGAACCAGCGGCATACCAGAGTTGGTACGAGGCGGGCCTGGTTAGGGCCTGCCATCTATGGGTGGGGGGATCCTTCATGCCCCTTCCAGACCTCGAGGAGGCGCTAGGTCTGGGTAAACTGTCCCCATTCCGCTACCTTCAGCTTAAGGGAGTTCTTTCAGAACCTTCATGGGGGGACACTCTTAGGAGAGACCTCACGGATTTTGAGAAAACAATCATCTCTGCCCGGGGTTCTAGGGGGGTGATAGCCCGGTTGTACAGACTCCTCCTGTTTTCAATTCCAAGGGACCCCCCCCCCAGCACGAACGCAATGGGAAAGAGACCTGGGAAATGCAATAGATGATAAGAGATGGTCCAAGATGTGTATCCGAGCTCATCACTCAACCACATCCCTCCAATACAGACACCAGGCATTGAAGGTTCTACACAGGTGGCACTATCCCCCCCAGAGACTATCTAGAATGCTCCCGGGCTATGACCCACACTGCTGGAAATGTCGCAATACCACTGGAGATTACATACACATGTGGTGGTCGTGCCCCAGGGTACAGATGTATTGGGGAGAGGTCCTGTCCTGGATCAAGGGAGTGGATGGGATAGACAGACCCCTCTGTCCCTGGCTGCTCCTCTTTGGGATCGAGGTCGGGGACGACCAGGAGGACACCCAAGGCCACATGCTCCAGGTCATGCTTGTAGCGGCCAGGAGTTGCCTGGCCCAAAAATGGAAAAACCCAAACATGCCACAGGAAAAGGAATGGGTAGCTAAGGTCCGAGCGATTTATGATATGGAGTTCCTCACGCATGTCCTTGATGAATCCAGAACTAACATCGGAGAACTTTGGCTTCCGTTCTTTGAGAGATACGAGAGCAATGCGTGAGGGGTCCAGCCCTCAGGACGGGCCCGGTTCCGCCCTTTGGACATGGTGATAATGTTCAGTTGGGGACCCCCATAGACACCCACTGATTGGGACATGTTTTCTCCCCCCCACAAGGGGGCCTCGAAGTGTTGAACCCAAGGACAAATGTGCAAGATGTGCTTAACACCTGTGCTCTGTGAATGTGTATTGGACTCCGCAGTGTTGAATCCAGACTCTACTTTGACCATACGGCTAGGGGGGTGGGGGGGGGGTGGGAGGGCTATTGGTAGGAATGTTCCTTTTTCTTTTTAAAATGTAATGTTTGTTTCTCTGATGCAACGTTTGTAGTAATAACCCACAAAATGTCAATAAAAACATATTTTCAAAGAGTTGATCGTCCACTCTGACCCTGGACATCCTAGAAATGTAAAAGCTCAGAGCTCTCCTAGAATCCAACCGATGGAGTCGCTCCTCTTCCTTACCAGGAATGAGGAAGAGGGTAGAAAGATGGAAGAACCACCTTCTGGCTCAAATGAAATTCAGATACTACCCTAGGTAGAAAGGAGAGACGTACCCGCAGTACAACCCTGTCCTTGAGAAACACAGTAAAGGGTGGCTTAGAGGATAGTGCTGGCAATTCACTCACTCTGCGAGCGGAAGTAACTGCAACCAAGAACACAGTCTTGAAGGACAGTAATTTCAAATGATAAGAGTGCAAAGGTTCAAATGGAGCACTGAAAAGGAAGGAGTGAAGGAATGGAGCACTGAAAAGCACTGAAAAGGATCAACATTGTGATCTCTGCACCAGTCGGAGAATTTATGCCAACGACAAAGGTACAGGGATTTTGTTGCAGGCCACCTGACCGAAAGCAACACCTCCAACACCTCCATCACGACATCCGGGAGGTCCCAATCCTTATACCTCAACCTTTCAGACACCAAGCGTGAAGGTTGAGAGTCTTGACCTCTGGAAGGAGAACCTGGATCCCCCCCGCCCCTCGCGCTTCAGCAGATCGTCTCAGTAGGGAAGACGGCATGGGGGGCAGATGGACATTTCTAGAAGGTCCGGATAATACGCTCTCCTGGCCCAATCCGGAGCAATGAGGATCATGTGGGAACCGAACCTATGTAACCTCTGCACCACTTGAGGAATGACGGGGACTGGAGGAAACGCATACAGCAGTGGGAATGACCAATCCACTCCGAACGCGTCTCCTAAGGCTCCTCTTGGAGGAAATTCCCTTGAGCAGAATCTCTCACACTTCTGGTTGACACTGGTGGTGAAGAGATCCACTTGCGGGGTTCCCCAAAGAGCGAAGATCTCCTTAAGGACTTCTTGAGCCAACTCCCACTAGTGAGAGACTGTGCTCCGCCTGCTCAGACCGTCCGCTGCCGCATTTGAACTGCCGAGATCGAAATTCCCAGCTGGATGGCCCAGAACCAGAGCTGCATTGCCTCTCTGCACAACGGGAGTGACCCTACCCCCTCCTCTTTTTTTGTTGAGGTAATGCATGGCCACTGTGTTGTCCATCATGATCAGGACACTTTTCCCCCGTACAGATGGCAAAAACGCCTTCAGGGCTAGCCTGACGCCCCTCAGGTCTAACGGGTTGATGTGGAGTTTGGACTCCGACGGAGACCAACGACCGCTGGCGGTCAAGTCGTTGGCATGAGCGCCCCATCCTGTGAGGGAAGCATCTATCACTACCGTCACCTCCGGCCACGGTTGCCAAAACGGTTCCCCCCCTCATCAGGTTCCCTTCGTTGGCCCACCACAGACGATCCTGGGAGACCGAGAGAGGAAACTTAACGGGATCCAACATCTTGTCGGAGAACTGAAACCACTGCATCTTGAGGACGCATAGCAGGGATCTCATCTGCAGCCTGCCTTTGGCACCAGAAAAATTCAGGATGCCATGAGGCTGAGCAACCTTAAGAATTTGAAAGCCGGGAGACTCTGGGCATGCTGAAACTTGTCCACCATCTGCACAATGTGATGAGCCCTCACCTTCGGAGGCAAGCACTTCCCCAAGGATGTGTCTTACACAGCCCTGATGTACTGGAGCTGTTGGGAAGGTGTCCGATGCGACTTCTTGAAATTCAGGGAGAATCCCAGCCGGTGGAGGGTGCGGCAGGTGAGACCAAGATGATCCAACACTTGCTCGGGAGAGCGCACCCAGATCAGCCAGTCTTCCAGGTAGGGGTAGACGTGAATACTGCCTCGCCTGAGGTACTCTGCCACAACCACCATTAGCTTGGTGAAGACCCTCGGGCAGAGGTCAATCAGAACGGTAGGACCCGAAACTGAAAGTGCGAGTCGCCAGCCGCAAACATCTGGTGATTTCTGTGCTTGAGATGAATCGGCACATGAAAGTAAGCATCCTGTAGGTCCAAAGACACCAACCAATCCTGAAGTTGAAGGGCCTGGAGGCCTTGAGCAAGAGTAACAATCTTGAACTTGTCTTTCCTGAGAAGTTTGTTCAACCAACGCAAGTCCATGATGGGTCTCAATCCCCCGTCTTTCTTTGGGATCACAAAATAAGGGGAATACCATCCCTTGTTCCTCTCCACTACAGGCACCAGTTCTATAGCGCCTTTCTCCAGCAGGGTTAAGATTTCCTGTGCAAGGAGCGGATCCGGAAGCTGCAAAGAGAGTTTCCCTGGTGGATTGTTGTGAGGCCGCTGAAGGAAGGGAAGGCAGTAGCTGCAGGCTATGGTAACCAGAATCCATGCATCTGAAGTAATGGCCCGCCATTCTTCGAGATGCTGAGACAGTCTGCCCCCAACCGGCGAACCATGGAACATGGCCTCATGAGTGTTTGGCAGCAGCTGCGGCAGTGCCTGAAGGCAAAGAGGCAGCTGCCTGAGCAGCTTTGGCACCACAATTTCCCCGACCACCACGGGTACTTTTTCGCTGGTCCCTTTGACTTGCGGCCCCTCTCGTTCTACCAAAGGAGGAGTAGGAACGGAAATAACCTCCCCTCCATTGCTGTCACCTAGGACGAAAAGGCAGAGGTTGACGCACAGCTGCGCATAAAGATTTAGCTGCAGCTTTCGAGGTCTGCAACCTCTCAAGGCTCTCGTCAGCCTTGCTGCCAAACAGATGTGCGTTATCAAAGGGCATGTTCAGAAGACGGGCCTGCACATCCAGAGCAAAACCCGAGTTA
Source organism: Ambystoma mexicanum (assembly GCF_040938575.1). NCBI lineage: Eukaryota > Metazoa > Chordata > Amphibia > Caudata > Ambystomatidae > Ambystoma > Ambystoma mexicanum. Next base: position 866,487,472 of record NC_090924.1, on the reverse strand, counting down.
CGCAACCACGCAAATCTGCGTACAACGGTGCTCGCAGCCATGGGTCAGCTAACACTGTTGGCCGCATCCAAACCCGACTGAAGTGATTCGTGCATGGCATCCTTGCCGTCTTGTATGAGAGCAAGGAAACCATCCCTTTCTCCCCCCTCGGGAATATGCTCAGCCGCTAAAGAAACACCATTCCACAGAGTGTGTGAGAACCTTGCCAAGGCACAATTGGAGTTGGCCGATTTCAAGGCCATGCTCCCAGCAGAAAATACCTTCCTAGCCCAACCATTGAAGTGCTTGTCGTCCCTATCCAGAGGGATGGTAGGGTACACCACCTGCCTCGAGTTGGCTGTAGCCGCCTGAACCACCAAACTCTCGGGAGTGGGGTGAGTGAATAAATAGCTGGGGTCGCTAACGGAAGGGCGGTACTTCTTTTTCAAAGATTTATTAACAGCCGGAAGAGATTCCGGGGACTGCCCAGCAGCTGCCACCCTTTTCTGTAAGGTGAGATGAAACGGCAACACCGGCTCAGAAGATGGACCTTGATCTAAGATGTCCATTAGATAGTCATGTACAAAGTCTTCAGGAGGACTGGACCATACCAGATACTCCGAGACCCTAGCCATGAGCCTCCTGTATGAAGACTCAGCATGAGCCCCAAGCTCAGGCCTACCAAATTCCACTTCCAGAGAAGTGTCCAACCCACTGACCTCATTAACGGTTTGCCTCAACTCCTCCAATTGACTGTCTCCAGGAAAAACTGGAGCCACATCAAGTTCATCAGGGTCTTCAAAATCAGACCTTTCTTCCTCTTCATAAATGTCATCAAGAGGGAGTTGAAACCCTGGACTGGGGACAGAGGAGGGCCTGGAGTCCAAAACTGGCCTCACAGACTTCCCAGTAGCCTTCCTAGGAGGATCCACGAGATCTGGGTGCTCCACAGGCAAATTGCGGGCAAAAATACCCGAAGGAGTTGAGGGCGCCGAAGGCTTCGATGTCGAGAGCGTCGACAACCTCAATGTCGTGATCGCCGAAGGCTTTGGCGTCGATACTGGTGCCGAATGCGCCATTGGCTGATAAGACGGCAAAGTGTCGATGTCCGAGTGGGATGGACACGGCGCCGACCTAGTCGACACCGGCTCTGAGCCCTTAACAGGTTGCAGCGGGATCGCTGGAGACGAGGACCGAGACCTGGAAGCATGTCTCTGCCGACATTCCTGAGCCTTGTCCGAACGGGACCTCGAAGGTTCCCTGTGCGAGTCGCGTTGCGGACCCGAGCCCGAAGGCGAGCGAGCCGTGGTATGAGACCGTTCCTTGCGGCTTCGTTAGAAGGCGCGACCGGAACCCTGCCCTGCGATTGGAATATCGGTAACATCTGCTACTTCATGGCAGCCCATTCCTCCGAAGGCGAGGACTTCGTTGGGCATGCCACTTTCCTTGAGGCACCATCCTCCGAGGAGGACGGGGAAGGCGACCGGTGACGGCACTTCCTAGAGTGCCAGGACGAGAAAGAAGAATGGCGGGAACCACTCCGGACCGAGACCCCCAGCCACCTCCCGACACAGAGAGTCACCCCTCGAGTCGTCGGTGGAAACCCCCTTGGACGATTTAGATTTTTCGGCACTTCCTCTTACGCTCCCGCAAGGCGTTGGCAGTCAGCGGCATTTCGAACAGTCGTCGGTGTCGTGCGACTCACCCAAGCACCACAAACAAATGCGATGTGGGTCGGTGATCGACATTTTTCGACTTGCAGTCCCAGCAAGTCTTGAAGCCAGACCGCAGTCAGAGGGGTCGAAGAAAAAGACATCTCAATAATGAACACGAGGAGCGCCGAGTTTCACGAAGCAAAACGTTCGCGGAAAAAACTGAACTGAGGCTACGGCCACCGTGCTTCCTATTTGTAACATCCAGTGACGTCGCCCTCGACGGAGGCCTTTGAGGGACATCAAGCCGACGTCATCGATGCAGGACGCCCTCTGCTGAAAAAGTTTTCTAAGTGCTCAGCTGTGGACATTATATGTCAAAGATGTTGAATACGTTTTAGGGACACAATCCATTCTAAATGAAAAATTGAGAAAATTTGGAGGAAACAAACTGCAACTAGACACATTTTCCAACGATCAATAGCTAGGCGCCTACAGTACAAAATCATCAATGCAAAGAAAACATAGTATTCCAGACCCATTGTATCAGCACAACACAGCCAAAAGGAAACATTTAAGATAAATTAAAGAATTTAAAAACCTATCAGCATGCCACATAACCCCAAAACCAATGCAAGAAATATGCAATAAAACCATGATGCACTTATGTAAAAAATACTTCTCATCTCAAAATACCTGGATAATAAAGGAGCTGCACTTCCCTCTCCAACCAAGGATATATTGCTTCTGAACTCAACCTCCCCATCACTAACCACCTTCTGCCCTTTATCCGTACAGGCCAATCTCACTACCATCCACTACACCTTTTTGTTTTGCTAAAGTCACCCCGAGTGGGACGGGTATGCCCAGACAGGTGTCCTGAGTCTAGGGACCCAGGCTACTCCTCACTGATGATGCCCAACAAGGCTGAAACATGTCTGGGGATGCTTGTGGTCTCGTGCAGAAGGGATGTGACGTAGCAGTTCGGGCTGGACTGCCCCTTGTGGGTTAGGACCAAGCCTGATTTGCATATGGTGTTTCCCCTTCTGTAATGGCTTGGCAGGCTGAAAAACGATGGTCTGGAGGGTTGCCCAGAGCAATGCCCGTGGTGATGATTAATTCAAAACCTTCCAGCCATCACCTTTTTGTTTTGCTATAGGCACAGAATCACCTTGTGCTCAATACAGCACATGCTACAGAACAACGAGGATAATAACTTTGAGCGTGCTCTCATCCTTCTAGACATTTTCACTTTTCATACCATTAGCTATGAGATTTCTCTAAACAGACATTTGAATAAAAAGAGTGACACTATACTGGAGTATCCCCTTGCAGATCCAAGCCAGGCCTAGTAGACTCTAGAGTACTCCCAAAGTTTCACACTGCCACCTTTCCTGTGCAACCCCGTTTTAACACCCTTATTGGAATTCATCAGCCTATCCTGCCTCACCTGCTTAAACTGTGCAGGTGACGCTCACATTATCTATGAACTGGTAAATAAGCCTTCCACCAACAAACTAAACCTAAAAACAGGTTGTACAGGTGTGGATTTATTGGTGATGACAGACTAATATTCAACCCCTCTAAAACCGAGCTCATACTTTGCAGAACAGCCATCTCAAACACCTCCTCAGTTCAATGCCCATGCCCAGTACCAACATCCAAATTAAGGAAACCTGGGAATAACATTGTACAGTAGCCTCATGCTAGAACCACAAGTACGAGCTGTAATTAGAGGCCTTTATTTCAAACTCACTACGATGCATATTGCCATACCTTTCATTCACAGGACCAGGGGTGTTGCTAGGTCTGGAAAAGATCTGGGTCTACGCTAATGCCGGGACTGTCGGCACTCGGGGATAGTTAGACTTTTCTTTGTAACCCCCTAAGCTTCTATCCGGGGCTACAGCCAAAAGACCCTGTGCTATAGCCCCCTCTGCCCCTCACCCCCTAGCACCGCCTCTGCACAGGACCATGGCCATATTAGCGCTGGTCGTAACAGGATATGGATTATGCCTTCATCTCTGACTCCCTGAATACCTCATAGAAAAGAGCATAACACTCGACAGTCAGACTAATCCACAGTATGGAAATGTTCAAACACATCACGACTGCATTGTGCATGCTGCACTGGCTCCTGGTTAGAAAAAAAATACATTTCAAAACAACCCTTTCCATTGCCGACCTCACTTACTGTGGAAATGGCGCAGCTAGCTTCACCAGGACTTTTCAGCATTACACATCCTCAATGACACCCAAATAACACTGCGTTATTCCTTTTAACACAAGGAGGTCCCTCTTTCTCTATGTTGGCTGGCAAGCGAGGGAACTCCCTGCGCAAACATCCTCACATGGAAGCGAACAAATTGGCATTTTGGAAATCGCTCAAAACATGGCTCTTCAATTAAGCAAAATGGATTTACAATCACAAACCTAGACTAACCTAGCTAGAATTAAAGCGTATAGGCACTTGTGTGTTTGTTTATTTGTAGGGCGCACCGAACAGTAGGTAACTGGGTGCAACGAAGTACAAGAATACTTAAAGCTTAGGTTACACAATGAAATAGATACCGTAAGGCGATAGGAAATATACAAAGAAATACAACAAAAAGGTACACAGCAAAAAGGTACAGTAGGTTACATAAAGCAGATACATAGGTATATACATTGGAGTTAAGTCCAGTAGGGATCATGTGTCATTGGAGTGCAGCCAGGGCAGGGCATTGCGCCTAAAGCTGCGGTAGGATTGGTCAGCTCTGAGAGCTGGAGGTAATGCGTTCCAGGACTGAGTGGCTTTCACAGGGAAGCTATTACCTCCAGATTGTTTTAGCTTGAATCTAGGTATCTCCAGGCAAAAGGAGTTAGCCACTCTGGCGGGGCGGGTAGATATTCTCCTAACCATTCTCTTAGATTGCCAAACAACCCAACTCTTGACAAAGGAGAATAGTCTGCTGTAACACTATCTTTTGGAAACTCAATCCCAACCAGAGTTACCTTGCTTAGATGCCCACCCTCTCTATTTTAGACTCATCAGACCACTTTCTCATGAAACAAAGCAAGCTTGCCATAAACCCATCTATCAACCCATCAATCACTGATCACACACTTCTACTCCTCTCACAAATTACTGCAAAATATGTCAACCTTTTATACCACATTCATATCCCTCAGGCAGCCCGCAAGATCTAGTACACTAAATGTGGACTCCTACAGTATCATTACCGAATCAATATCATACTCCACTCCAATACATCAACGGCTACCCTCTTAATCCTGGGACCACCCTTACGGCTAAATCGCTCGAGGGTTTACTTCTCCCACCTCAACAAAGTAGAACCTATATCACCACACTGGAAATAGGTGCTTCCAACCTGCACTCATCAAAACCACAGCCTTTCTGCACCAGACTGTCCCACTTAAAATAACGCCCTTTTTTCTTGCAGGGTCACACACAGCCAGGTCAACATTTTTGGCAGATGCGCCCTATACCGGAATACTTATCTTACTGGCTCATCCGTTCTTGGTAGAGGTTGTGCGTCAGTCTTTGTGAAAAAACCTTAACTCCTTAGTTCCCACTTTAGGTAACAGCACACAGGACTGGACCAAGGACTGTTAAGAGTGCTCTATCACACACAAGTCCAGCCTTGGTGAACTCTACCTTAATTTGGTCTCCCACTGTCAGACATTCTATAGCTCGTGTTTTTGCCAGACACAATTACCTCAGTTCTACAAAAGAGATCCCTTCTCACACGTGCTGGGTAAGTTTGCCATGGATGATAGTGCACACCACACGGATATTGGGACAGACCTGATTCGGCTACTCTAGACTCAGGGCCATCCTTACATGAATGGAAAGTATATTGTAACAGGTAATCATCTTGTAATATAGAGGACTGATTGTCCTCACTGAAGGACCTTGCAGTAGCTATACCCATTACTTTCTCTACCAGAAACCTACCACTCTGCAAAACCTATAACCGACTATCAGATCCAAAAGACTAAATCCAGAAATCTTTATCTTCATATCAACTCATCAAATACGATACCTTGCTATTTATGATTGTCTTGATAAGGACATAGGGGGGTCGAAACACGTGTCGGCTACAGAATAAATATTGTTTGCTTAAGATCAACAGAGTTTGCTTGTTGCTATGAACCCAGACATCAATATCAAACTAATACTTACCCAGCACATGTGAGAAGGGATGTCTTTTGTAGCATTGTTCAAACCTGACCTGGGAAAGAAGCGTAGCCTCCCACTTGAACCCCCATACACACACAGCAGGGTTCGATCGATTACCTTTGGTCAGTGCAGTGATCCCCTCATTCTAGTGCCCTAATTATACAATTCCCCCAGTGTCTATATCATGTTGTGAAACTGATGTTAGACCTGGGTCATGTAAGAACAGGAAGGAGAACTGCTGAAGCAAAGTCCTACAATCTCCCTGCTTTTGAGGAGTCAACCGTGGAGAGAGGTTTACTCCTTGCACTGATCAATCTTTGGGGTTGCTTTGGAGACGGTCTGGGAGAAGCTCACTTTGTGTCCTGTGAAGATATCAGAATGTAAGACACAGACAAAAGATTCAATGTTCAAAATAAAACACTTTATTAACATGAATGTCAGGATGGAAATAGGCCTCAGATACTCTATGCTAAGGTGGGATTTCCCTACATAAATGAACTAAGGAAAGTCTGAGTCAAAGAGTTCAACTTAAAAGTCTGTCTGTGTCCAAAACCTATACTTGCCTTCACAACAAAATCTATACAATGTGTAGGGATAGCGGATACCAAAGAAACAGTGTTCAAAATAAGGATCTGAGCTTCTTGCAGCTTGCAGCTTCCATTCAACTCCCTTCCCCAAGTTTGACCTTTCTTAGGTTCAGGATTGTACAATTTTAAACAATCCTTGGCTTTCCCTTCCCCAAAGTCCAAGTACCACAATTCTTCCAAGTAAGAATTAAAATATTAACGAATCTTGAGGCTGTGTCCTCAAGTTAACATAGTAGTTCTTCAAGTCTCATGGTTCCATTCCCCAAGACTTTGTTTTTCTCACAAACATGTCCTTCAGTGTATATTCATGCAATTTATAGTTTTCCTCAATTCAGTATTCAATACGCCCTTTCCTTGGCTCAATTTTAAAGTTCCATTCAATTCAGGATGCAACAAACGTTAGTTTTGCTTAACTGTGTGATTCTGCTCACTTTGAAATTCACTGTGTATTAGATTGGTTCACTATGGAATTCAACATACAGTAGATTTGCTAAGTTTCAAAGTACCGTTCACTTTGGATTTTATCATAGTAGATTGGCTAAAGTTCAAAGTTCTGTTTGCTTTGGAATTAAATTTTCAGTAGTTTACTTAAATTCAAAAGTATTTATTCAGTTCAGTTTCAATAAACGTTAATGGGGCTTGAAAGGCATTTTCTATTCAGCCCGATGTTAACTGTTCAACATTCATTCATTTTACTTGAATTGAAATGCCCAGCACTCGAAGACCTTGGAAAACATGCTTCTGGACAACTGATACAAACTATTTACACTTCACCCTTCGACAATGGAAATTGTCTTCGATCAGAGACCTTCCAAAAGGTGCTCCCTGAGTCATACGACTACTCCAATACAAAGTATTCATTAATAACGGTACTTTTCCAACCATCAGGCACAGGGTTGCTCATCTGCTAGAAACCCACTGGTTGCCTTGACAGCTCTTCTAGCAGGGCGGGACACAAAGCCATTGGTTACTGCTTCCATGGGGTCCAAATCCTGCTCCTCAGACACTCATATGTTGTCTGCTTCATACAGTGGAACAGGCACTTCTGATGCAAGGGAAAGGGACAGCCTCTCCACATGGCTTCCTTCTCAACCCTTAGTCTGCTCCACAGAGCCCCAGCTCCCATGCCATGCTGCCTGGGAACCTCTCTTCCTGCAGTTCACAGCATCTCGGCATCCTGTAAACCGCGGGCCAGCCCACAGCAGTTTCCTTCCAGGGTATGCGTCTCTTCGAACATGGTTTCCTGCTGCTCATCTTGCTGCCCCTGCTCCTTGTGTTGCTTTCTTCTCTTCCCTTTAAACACCTGCATCCATCTAGCAGGTGTGCTTCATTAATTAAACATGTCTGACCTTCATAACCCATTGCAGGCATCTTCCTCATCCCAGTACCAGAGTGGGGAAAAGGTATAGTGTTCATCACTCTCAGCTGTCTCTTCCTTGTCTCAGTACTGTCAAGTGTCACATGAGTGGAAAATGGGGAAGGGGTGGGGGGGGTAATGGACTTACAGTAACCCATAAAGGTTGGAGAAAGGTTAGGTTGTTTGTCAGTAGGAAAAGGGGGATACCATGTCTCGCCTGGGTGTACCCTGCTCCCTATCCCCAAAGACTCTCCACTCAAGGTTTCTCCCTTGCTTCACCACCCCCAGGGAGGGATCCCCGAGGGATGGCCTTTCCCTGGCCACCCGTGCAGAGGATCCAAGGGGAGTAGAAGGGAGAATACCCTCAGGTTTATCACATACCCTTCCCCAATGCTGGCTGGACCAAGGTGCTTCACATGGAAACCGGGAGAGGAATGTTACCTCATCTTGCTCTCGGTCCTTCCAGGGTTCCACTGTGGAGCAACAAGGTTGATGGGTCAAGAAATCCTGCATATCCCTTAGGCTGGATTCCATTTGATGGGCTATTGGGTTCATTTCCAGGGAACTCCCACCTTCCTCCTCACCAACTCCCCTTTCAAACCTGGGGGGTTCCAGTTTTAATTGGCAATGCTGCCCAACTATAGAGTCTTAGATCTTACTTGGGCCATTCATGAAACCCATTGATCAAATTGGGGCATATCACTTCCGAGGACTAACTGAGCTGGTAAGATGGAAATCACTGCTGCAGTCAGGTTTATTTTCCTTCACAAAATGGTAATAGGGATTTCAGCTAACGGATGTCGTTATGTTTGGACATGTAGACAGGTTACGCTTTCTTTTCTGATTTCTTTCCATCCTTGAGGGAGTAACCCTGCTCTTATGGCACTCTTACTTCCTGTATCCAATTCTGCCCAGACAATGTTTCCCTCTAAGGTTAGAGGAATTTTAAATGAGGTGTGCCCTCCAGTATATAAACAGACATCAGATTCTCTACGGTCCTTAAAGTTTCTTCCCTTTTTCTCCAGACCTCTTTAAGCTTTTCTTCCCTTCTAACATCACATTCTGAGATTGAGTGTACAAGACATTATTATATGATGACCCAGTTCCTTCCTCCTTATTCCTTTGAGTCTGGATGTGTCTAGTACTCGGTCTAGCCATCCTGTTCAAATGCTGCTATCTGGGTAAGATGGATAGGCACTAGTTCTGGCGAGGAAGATAGAATGCTAGATGATGACTTATTGGGGCTCCCTAGGACCTCACAAGAGTTTTCATCGGGCCTAAATGTTCTCCCACTATCACCCTTATTTTTTGGATTCCCAAACTTTCTGGGGGAGTGGATAACTCTAGTAGGGTATCTCTTCCAATGGAGAATTGTCTTCCCTTTTTTGAAAGATTAGAAAAAGAATTAGAGCTTCCCTCCTCACCAGACTTCTCATGGGACTTTTCTTTCAACAGTTTATGGGCAAAACGTTCCCATAAGATTTCATTTCTTAAACTTCCCACCAAATGGCCCAGTTTGATCTCAATGGGGTCATCCGAGAAATTCAAAAGGACAAATTTCGACTCATGGAGATTATAGGTAGTATCTTTAATTCTCTTTCTCTAGGGGGTAATACATAAATGCCCACGCCATATGGGAAAATTAGTTGCGCACTGAAAGATTATTTTGTCCCTCCCTGGCAATCAGCAAAATATTGTGGGCAAAAAAGGTGGAAATAATTTCCCTCTATGGACTTCCTAATGGAGGGAATAGCTTGTGTGTTCAACGCCTGAAAATCTATCTCTAAACAATAGTTTACATGGTTGAGTAGGGTAGCGTTTCCCCACAAACTCTTACTTTGTAAATATGACCCGCTGAAGAAATTTAGGCTGACCTCTGTCTTTTGGGACTTTAGTCCATTGGTGGAACAAGTATTTCCGCTATATAAGCTTGAAGTTTCAAGTGTGCCAGATGATCTACCGTCAAATGTGACTGAATCACCTGTTCAAAACTTCTTGGGATCACCAACTGCAGTTTTATCCAGCCCTCTAGAGAGGGGTCTCCCCTATAGAGAAACCCATGCTTCAGGAAGAAAAAAGGTTCCCCTTTCTAGGTTTGGGAGGGCCATCAGTGTTCTCATCAGCCTCCACAGAGTTTTCCTTAAGCCTAGGGAACACTGCTTTTTGAAGCACCCCTTGAGCAATGTTATCCCCTTGATGTATTTGGAATGGGTCTTTTCCACGATTTTGTAGTAACACCTTAATATCACCTCTAAAGTCTAGGTCCATTACTCCTGCTAATACATCAATCCCAAATCTCCATGTTAACCCTGACTGGGGTGCCAGTCCAATGTAGATATCCAGGGGTGGAATCAATACCAAATCTGTAGATATCAATCTTCTTTCACCTGGGGGAATTGTCTCGTCCCTACTACTACAAATATCAAACCCAATAGAGCCCTTAGTGGCTTACTGAGGGGTCTGATGCTCTGGCACTTAACTTCTCAAATCTTATGATCCCCCGACTTATCGGTTGAGCCATATCCCACTACTAACACCATTTGTGAAGGCACCAGAATATAGGACACAGACAACAGATTCAATGTTCAAAATAAAACACTTTATTAACTTACATGTCAGGATGGAAAAAGGCCCAACTTGCCCTGTGCTAAGGTGGGATTTCCTTACCTAAAGGAACTAAGGAAGGTTTGAGTCAAAGAGTTAAAAATATGTCTGTGTCCAAAACCTATACTTGCCCTCGCAGCTAAATCTATACAATGTGTATGGATGTCAGGAACTAAAGAAACAGTGTTCAAAATAGGGATCTGAGCTTCTTCCAGGTCGCAGCTTCCATTCAACTCCCTTCCCCAAGTGTAAGACAGTTCCACAAAAGTTCTCACATTTTTATCTTTCTTAGGTTCAGAATGGTACAATATAAACAATCCTTGGCTTTCCCTTCCTCAAGGTCCAAGTACCACAATTCTTCCAAGTAACACAATTCTAATATTAAGGAATCTTGAGGCTCCATCCTCAAGTTAACAGGTAGTTCTTCAAGTCACAGAGATCCCTTCCCCAAGACTTTGATTTTCTCCCAAAAAATGTCCTTCAGTGTATATTCATGAAGTTTACATTTTTTCTTAATTCAGTATTCAATACGTCCTCTGCGTGGCTACATTTTAAAGTTCCATTCAATTCAGGATGCAGCAAACATTAGTTCTGCTTAATTGTGAGATTCTACTCACTTTGAAATCCCCCATGTATAAGATTCATTCACTTTGGAATTCAACATATAGTAGATTTGCTTATTTATTTAATTTATTTATTGCATTTGATTATATGCCCAAACCCTTGGGTATCACGGCGTACGTTACATATATCTTCGTTTTCGTGTCGAGGTTACATACATTTCGATTTGCAGATACAGTACAGTCATATATACAGAATGGTTATCGTTTGACATTGCAGTTATCTTGTGATACTGAAAGGGGTAACCAACTCCGAGGGAGGGCTGGTACTGGGGTTTTAGTATTTATTGAATAACCATGTTTTAAGTTGTTTTTTAAACTTCGGTAAGGACATTTTGTTGGGAGGGGGGAGGTGAATTCCAGATGCTGGGGGCTGCAATGGGAAGACTGGCGTTACCTGCTCTTGTGGTGGTGAAGTGTGGGATGAGTAGCTGAGTATTGGCATTGGATCTGAGTGCTCTAAGCAAGGTTTTGCGTGTAATGCAGCTATTGAGGTAGGTGGGGCGGCATCAAATAGACATTTGTGAGTGGTGGTTATTGTTTTGTGTAGGATTCTTGCGTTCACTGGGAGCCAGTGTGCATCTCTTCTATGTTGCGTGATGTGTTCTCTTCTCTTGATGCCCAGTGCTGCTCTATGGGCTTTATTTTGTAGGAGTTGGAATTTTTATTTGAGGTACCTAGCAGTAAGATGTTGCAATAGTCTATTTTTGGGAGGAGGAGGGCTCTAGCAAGTGTTAGGCAGTTGTCCGAAGATAGGAGAGGCCTGCTTAGTGTGATGAGTTTGGCAGTATAGGCCGTTGAGGAGGCGAGGGCGCTGATGTGATTGTCCATGGCGAGGTTGGAGTTGAGGTGTACTCCTAGTGTTTTGACTGTGGGAAATGGTGATGGGTGTGCCATCAATCACTATGGAGGTGTAGTCTGGGTGGAGTATGCGGAGTCTGGTCAAGAACCAATTGTGAGGATCTCAGTTTTTTTCTCCATTAAGGCAGAGACTGTTATTAGCCATCAAGTTTTGGATATGGGAGTAGATAGTGTTGATGATGGCGGTGTCCTGTTCCAGGTTTCCTGTGATGGGGATAAAGATCTGTGCATCGTCAGCAAAGATAGTGTAAATTACTCCCATAGCATCTAGGGCTGTGAAGAGTAATTTAGTGTAGGTGTTGTATACAGTGGGAGAGGATGCAGCAAACATTAGTTTTGCTTAATTGTGAGATTCTACTCACTTTGAAATAAATCCACCATGTATTAGATTCATTCACTTTGGATTTCAACATAGTAGATTTCCATAAGATCAAGGTTCTGTTCGCTTTGAAATTCAATTTTCGGTGGTTTACTGAAATTCAAAAGTAATTATTCAGTTTGGTATTCAATGAACCTTAATGGTGCTTGAAAGGCATTTTCTATTTAGCATGATGTTAACACAGTTCAACATCCATTAATTTGACTTCAATTAAAATGCCTAGCCCTAGGAGACCTTCGAAAACTTGCTGCCTGAGTCACGCAACCAGTGCGATACAAAGTATTTACGCTGCACCCTCCAACAATGGAAATAGTCTTCAATCGGAGACCTTCGAAAACATGTTCCCCGAGTCATCCGATACAAAGTATTTGTTAACAATGGTAATGTTCCAACCTTCTCGCACCAGGTTTCTCGTCTGCTAGAAACTTACTGATTGTCTTAAAGTAATTTTAAGGTAATGTTCATGTCATATCACATGTCCAAACCCATCAGGTTCAACTTTTGCATCAATTTCACAATATCTGTAGTCAATAAAATGTAATTTCCAGAAGCTGCCCTCTACCAAAATAAATCTGTGGTCAAACACCAATCATGGGAAACAAATCTAGACCGATGTTGTAATCGCATTTTCAATGTGCCTCTGCAATTGATCAGCAGATGCCTCAAAGATTGTGGACAGGCTTCCTCACATAGATGACAAATATCACCAAGAAAAACATCTCTTTGCCTTACGTGGCAAATTTCACGAGTGGGTAGAAGATTCAAGCAAAATCTTAAGAAGTCGGATCGTACCCTTGGGTTGGGAAATTTCTTCAAGTACATGGGAAGAACAGATCTAGGTTTGTCACTACCAGTTAGAGAAAAGGAAAGTTTAGAAAATCGCATAGCTATGATCCTGATCCAATCGAATCTTTTTAGGCATTCCTTAATTTTTAACAGATTTTGGATAAGGGTCTTTTACATACAGTCAGCGTCCAATAAGATTATTATACACAGCGTCTTCAAAGTTATTATGCACTGATTGGAGTACTTCTGTAGAGCAAAAGACACATCTTCATATAGTGATAGAGCGGGGGAACCAAGATCAACCTGTAAAGAGAAGTCCACCTCCACTCCATCCATGCCAAAAGCAGTTGTAAACCCAATTCGTACCGAACACACACTAGGCAGACAAAGAACGCGCTTCCAAATCCTGCCCTCCAGTCTATCCCAGTCTAGTCTAAAAAATGGTACTGGGGATTGGTGTTAAATCCAAACAAGAGTGCAGGAATAACTTGTCCTTTAGCTAGACCAACCTGCAAAGCCTTCTGACCAAATCAGTGTTTGATCAGAGCCTAACTTGCTTTAAGGTTTTTCTTTGCAACACACATCACTCTGGCCATTCTTTTCCTGAGGCCCAGGACATAGTCTACCATGTGCAAGGCTTGACTAAGTGAGGAGGCGTCTCTGCATTCTTTGAAAAAGGCGAATGGACCACTCACAGGTTAGCCAAAGAACATCTCAAAGGGGATGAAAACAACTCCCTTGTGAAGTATTTCTCTATAAGTAAAGTAAAGGCATGGTACAATTAGATACTACTTCCTCTTAAGGGGGGTCTTCCAGAGCACCCATTATGATCTTGAAGGTATTGTTGCATCTCTCCACTAAACCGTTGGTCTGAGGTGGGTTTGCAGTGGAAAATGTGTAAGACCCTGTGCATTCTTGCCACATAACTTGTTTGTAATGTGACATGAAGTGGAATCCCGGTCAGTGCAACCTCTTTGGGGAATCCACTCCTGGTAAAAGTGCCCTAGAGTGCTCTGGCCACTGCTTCTTGGCACCGTCTCAGGATACCTGGTGTCATGGTCCACCACAACCAGAATAGATCTGCCAGCTGAGTAGGTAGGGTAGGGTTTTTTTTGGCAACCACCATTTCCATACCCATACTGAAAAGGGTCTAGCAACCACTGGAATTCGTCAAAGGGGACCTTGGCACTTGCCACCCACCTTGCCTGAAGTTTGGCAGGTGTGCCAAGCCCTACAATAGCCCTCTATTTCAACCCACATCTTGGACTAACAGAAGTGAATTGTTAACTTCTCCTTAGTCTTCATTACCTCAATGTCCAGTCAGAGGTACCTCATGCGCTAAATGGATAAGGGCCTATAGGCCTTGGGCACCACAATCCTCTTGTGCGAACCAGGCTCAGGGTAATCAGGCTCACTGTAAAGAAGCCCATCCTCCTGATGGGAGTAGTTTCTTACGTGTAACTCCATTTATCCAGGGTTGGCATCTTTCATGGATTCACATGCTTAGAATATTCCCCGTCGTCAGGCTGGGAACCCTCGGTATCTTTTTAAAAGCGTTTTCCATTGGAAAAAACTCGACACTTGTGTCCTACCGACTTCCTTTTGGGCCGCATACGTATGACCCAATAGGACGTAGGGTATAAATAGCCCGACCCCCACGGCTCCCTTCAGATTTTAACTTCCAAAGTAGAGGCAATAACCAGGTTTGCATTCAGGAGAGGCCGGCGGGCGCATGTGAATCCATGAAAGATACCAATGCTGGAGAAATGGAGTTACAGGTAAGAAACTACTCTCTTCTCCAGCATTGGATCTTTCATGGATTCACATGCTGAGAATAGACTACATAGCATGGCGGTGTGTAATGCAAACCAACACATTAAGAACGCAAACATACAATCAGCAATACCACCATTAGCCATGGTAACATTGAAAAGAGGTACCCCACTTGTGGGGGCTTACCTTACTGAAACAGGTGTTGAGGACTGCATGTCCCATTTGCACATCTGCCCCATGCAGTCGCTCCAGGCAATAAAAGGCAAGTAAATGTATGGGGCACTGACCAGGAGGCCGCCTGACAGATGTCCGCCAGCGGAATCCCAGACCACAATGCCGCTGATGATGCAGTGGATCTTGTCGAGTGAGCCTTTGGAAGACTCTCCTGAGGCTTTCCCGCCTTAGAGTGACAGAAGGCAATAGCTGACAAAACCCAACGCGATAGTCCTTGTTTGGAGATTGCTCTTCCCTTTACTGAGGGTCCATAAGCTACAAACAGCTGCCTTGTACGCCTCAATTCCTGAGTACGACTCAGATAAAACTTCAATGCTCTTGACGTCCAATATATGTAGAGCTTTCTCTGCTAGTGAGGAAGCCGAAGCGAAGAATGCTGGTAGCACAATAGAAGAGTGTTTATGGAACGTAGTTGGCACCTTTGGAATAAAGTGAGGGTTAGTCGCTAACACCAGCTTGTCCTTGAAGAAACATCAGTATGGAGGGTCAATCACCAGAGCTTGCACTTCCGATAATGGCCACCAAAAAGGCCATCTTCCACGACAAAAACTTCAGGGGCGTCGACGACATTGGCTCGAACGGGGCCTTCATTAGCCCTGACAGCACCAGATTGAGACTCGAACCAGGAAGGAGCTTTTTGGCCAGAGGAAAAGTCTAAAATAAACCGCTCAGAAAATGTTTAATTAGACGATCACTGAACAACGGAGTCGAATGCCTCCTTCGAGTAAACCTAGAAATGGTCGCCAGGTGAACCTTCATGGAAGAGAATGCCAAACCTCTCTTCGCCAAGTCTAGTAAATAAGGCAGAATTTGCTCTGATGAAATGTTTAAAGGGTCCACCCCCTGCTGATCCTTACACCACATACAGAACCTTTTCCACTTGCACGCATAGGAGACGGTCGTGGACGGAGCCCTCGCCGCCTCCAAAATGCGGCGACAGTCTCTAGAAATGTTCAGCAAGCCAAACTCTGAGAAGTCACGAAGCCAAGCCGTCAGGCTGAGGGAGCCCGGGTTGTGATGCCAAACTGCTCCCTTGTCTTGGACTAGAAGGTCCGGCATCACTTGAAACCTCACTGGTTCTGCCACGGATAGATGGAGCAGGTCCGAAAACCACAGCTGTCTGGCCCAGTGAGGGACAATCAGAATCTCACGCAATGGGTATTTCTGAATCCACTGGAGGGTCTGCCGGATGGGTGGAAACGGAGGGAACGCATACGCGAACTTGCCCGTCCACGGGAAGGATAACGCATCGCCCAGAGAATTGGGCTGTGGCCATCTGCTGGCAAACTGCTTGCATTTTTTGTTCTCCCGGGTGGCGAAGAGATCCAGAGAAGGACGACCCCATTTGCTGAAGATGTTCAACACTTGCTGGTCCTTCAACTGCCACTCGTGGAGTTGGTTCATCTCCCTGCTGAGGGAGACTGCCTGTACATTCATCACTCCTGGTAGATGAAACATTATGATGTTGATGTCTTGTTTGAGTGCCCAATGCCATAGTTCCTGAGCCTCGCTCCTGAGGTAGAACATTGTGGTTGTATTGTCCGTCAACACTCTCACCACTAATCCACGTATGTGCTGCAAAAAGGATTTTAGAGCCCAATGAACCGCTCTTAGTTCCAGCACATTGATGTGAAGGCTCAATTCTCCTGGGGACCGCCGACCTTGAACTTGTAAGGAACCCAGATGAGCTCCCCAGCCTGTTTGGGAGGCATCCGTCACAATTGTGGATTGGAATTCCGGCTATAGTAGCGGCATTCCCCGTGTCAGATTGTCCGAGAGTTGCCACCACCGAAGTGCTTCTAGTAAATCGCTGTTGATCATCACTTTGTCGGACCATAATCCGTGACTTTGAGTCCATCGTCTGCCAGAAATTCTTGTGTTGGTCTCATGAAGAGACAACAGTTCTTAACTAACGAGATACAAGATGCCATGGCTCCTAGTAGCGACATGTAGTTTCTGACTGACACTCTGGTTCCCAGTCTCCACTCCGCCGCTTTCTGCTTGAGTTTTTGAACTCTCTTGACAGAAGGCTTCAACAGCCCCGCTTGAGTCTGGAATGCCGCGCCCAAAAAACACCAAGCTTCTGCAGGGAGACAGAACAAGTTACTTTCTTACCTGGTAACGTTCTTTCGATGGGATGGTCCTACGACATATTCCATATCTATGACAGGTAATGTCCACAGCTGTGCTGCTTCGTAAAATCTTTGGCGTCTGCGTCCTGCGTTGATGACGTCAATGCGCCGTCCCCAAGGACCTCCTCCGACGGCCGACGTCACCCGATGTGATAAGTAGGACGCACAACGCCCATAGCCTCAGTTATAGTTTTTTTCCCAGAACGTGTGCCACCAGTTTTCTGCCAGTCAGACATACAAGGCCTTGCGGAACACAAGCTGCAATCGCAAAAGAAATTCTGCAGCGGGGAAGGCAGGGAGGGAGCGATATGGAATACGTCGTCAGACCATCCCATCGAAAGAACGTTACCAGGTAAGAAAGTAACTTGTTCTTCGAGGGGATTGGGTCCTCCGACGTATTCCATATCTATGACAGACTCCCAAAGCAGTACCAAGCAAGGAGGTGGGAAAGAATTTAGAATACAAATTTAGCATGCTCAATCAAATTGCGGAATAGAGAACTGCCTTGCCAAAGGCCAGATCTTGCCCTCTGATGGAATCGAGGGAATAGGGACGTACAAAAGTATGTACTGAAGCCCAGGTGGCTGCATCACAGATGTGACTATTAGGAACTCCCCTCTGCAGGGCAGTAGACGCAGCACTCCTCTGGTAGAATGGGCCCGCAAGCCAGCTGAAGGGTCCTTACCCGCCAAGCGGTAACACACGGAGATAGCTAAAATAATCCGACGAGAAAAAGTCTGTTGCGTCACAGCTTGTCTCAAACGCTTTCCAGCGTAACCAATGAAAAGTTGATCATCCACTCTGACCTGGGACATGCGCGAAATATAAAAGCTCAACGCTCTCCGAGGATCAAGCCTATGGAGCCTCTCCTCTTCCTTACCAGGATGTGGAGGAGGATAGAACGTCGGAAGAACCACCTTCTGGCTCAAATGAAATTCCGAAACCACCTTCGGAAGAAAAGAAGGACGAACTCTAAGGACAACCCTGTCCTTGTGAAACACCGTGAAGGGTGGCTTAACTGAAAGTGCCTGTAACTCACTCACTCTGCGGGCGGAAGTAACCGCAACCAAACACACAGTTTTCAGAGTTAACAGCCTCAAAGGGCAAGAATCTAAAGGCTCAAACGGAGCACCCATAAGAAACTTAAGAACAAGGTTCAAATCCCAACCTGGCACCAGAAAAGGTGACGGAGGGAACACATTAGTGAGCCCTTTCAAAAACTGCGAAATTAAAGGAATTTTAAAATAGGAACGCTCTTCATACGAGCGCTTAAATATGGACAGCGCCGCCAGGTAACCCTTAATGGTCCCCACTTGCAAGCCCCTGTGGGCCAAAGAAAGCAAAAAGACAGAATCATAGGAATGTCACATTCAAAAGGATCCACATTCTGAACCCTGCACCAGTCGCAGAACTTTCTCCAACGGCAACGGTACAGAGACTTAGTAGCCGGCCTCCTGGCCGAGAGCAACACCTCCATTACATCTTCACGGAGGTCCCAATCCTTATACCTCAACCTTTCAGATTCCAGGCGTGAAGATTGAGGGATCTGACCTCTGGATGGAGAACCTGACCCCCCTCCCGTGAGAGCAGATCGTCTCAGTAGGGAAGACAATGTGGAGGGCAGATGGACAAGTCTAGAAGGTCCAGGTACCACGTCCTCTGGGCCCACGCCGGAGCAATGAGGATCATCCGGGAACCGAACCTCCGTAATCTCTGCAGCACTTGCGGGATGACGGGACTGGAGGAAACGCATACAGCAGTGGGAATGACCACTCCACCACGAACGCATCTCCTAAGGCTCCTTTTGGAGGAAATTCCCACGAGCAAAACCTTTCGCACTTCCGGTTGACACTGGAGGCGAAGAGATCCACTTGAGGGGTCCCCGAAAGGGCGAAGATCTCCAGGAGAATCTTCTGAGCCAGTTCCCACTCATGAGAGATCGAACTCTGCCCACTCAGAGCGTCCGCCGTCTCGTTGTCTCCGGCCAGATGGACAGCCGAGATCGAAACTTCCTGCTGGATGGCCCAGAATTCGAGCTGCATCGCCTTCCTGCACAGCGGAAGTGACCCTGCCCCCCCTTTTTGTTGAAGTAGTGCATGGCCACTGTGTTGTCCGTTAGAATCAGGACACTCTTTCCGCGCACAGTCGGCAGAAAAGCCTTCAGGGTTAGCCCAACGGCCCTCAGCTCCAACAGATTGATATGGAGTCTGGACTCCGACGGAGACCAACGACCGCTGACTGTCAACTCGTTGGCATGAGCTCCCCATCCCGTGAGGGATGCGTCCGTCACGATCATCACCTCTGGCCAGGGCAGCCAAAATGGGGCCCCCTTCTTTAGATTGCCCTCGATGGCCCACCACAGAAGGTCCCAGGCCACCGAGGGCGGCACCTGAACAGGGTCCAACAGCCTGCCAGAGGACAGACCACTGGAGCTTGAGTGCCCACTGCAAAGATCTCATCCGCAGACGAGCCTCTGGCACCAGAAGAATGCAGGATGCCATGAGGCCGAGCAGTCTCAAGAACTCGGACGCTGGGAGATTCTGGGCAAACTGAAACTTGTGCACCATCTGCTGAATGTGAAGAGCCCTCACCTGAGGAGGAAAACACTGCCCCAGGGACGTGTCGAGCACTGCTCCGATGTACTGGAGCCGCTGCGTTGGTGTCAAATGGGACTTCTTTAAATTGAGGGAGAAGCCCAGCCTGTGAAGGGAGTGGCAGGTGACGGACAGATGATCCAGGACTTGCTCGGGAGAGCTCCCCCGATCAACCAATCGTCCAGGTAGGGGTAGACGTGAATCCCCCCTTTCCTGAGATGCGCTGCCAGCCCCACCATGAGCTTGGTGAAAACCCTCGGGGCGGAGGTCAATCCGAACGGCAGGACCCGAAACTGAAAGTGCGAGTCGCCAACCGCCAACCTCAGGTACTTCTTGTGCTTGGGATGGATCGGCACATGGAAGTAAGCATCCTTGAGGTCGAGAGACACCAACCAGTCCTGAAGTTGAAGGGCCTGGAGGACTTGAGAAAGAGTCACCATCTGGAACTTGTCCTTCCTGAGGAGTTTGTTCAAACCGCGCAAGTCCATGATGGGTCTCAATCCCCCGTCTTTCTTCGATATCAAAAAATAAGGGGAATACCATCCCTTGTTCCTCTCTGCTACAGGCACCAGTTCTATGGCGCCTTTCTCCAGCAGGGCTTGAATTTCCTGCGCAAGGAGCGGATCCGGACTCTTCAAAGAGAGGCTCCGTGGTGGATTGTCATGAGGCCTCTGCCTAAAAGGAAGACAGCAGCCGTGGGTTATGATCTCCAGAACCCACACATCCGAAGTAATGGCTTGCCACTCTACAAGATGCTGCTCCAGCCTTCCCCCAACCGGCGAACCATGGGACCTGGCCTCATGACTGAGTGGTAGCGGCTGCGGCGTTGCCCGAGGGCAAAGAGGCAAATGCCCGAGCGGCCTTGGCACCTCGAGTACCTTTATTACCACCTCTGGCACTCTTACAATGGCCACTTTCACTGTAGCTCCCCTCGCTTTACTGAAGGACGAGTAATAGCGAAAGGAACCTCCCCTCCATTGCTGTCCCCTAGGACGAAAAGGCGGAGGTTGGCGAACTGCAGCGCCCAACGACTTCACTGCAGCTTTGGAGGTCTGCAACCTCTCAAGGCTCTCGTCAGCCTTGCTGCCAAAAAGGTGTTCACCGTCAAAGGGCATGTTGAGGAGCCGGGACTGCACATCAGGAGCGAACCCAGACTTCCGCAACCACGCAAACCTGCGCATTACGGTGCTCGCCGCCATGAACCGGATGACACAATCCGCCAAGTCCAAACCCGACTGAACGGCCTCACACATGGCATCCTTGCCATCCTGAACCATAGCAAGGAAACCATCCCGTTCGTCCCATTCGGGAATATGTTCAGCCGCTAATGCAACACAGTTCCACAGTGTGTGTGTGAAACGAGACAAGGCAAAAATGAAGTTGGCCGCCTGAAGCGCCATACCCCCCGAAGAAAACACTTTCTTCGCCCAGCCGTCAAAACGTTGTCGTCCCTATCCGGAGGGATGGTAGGATACGACGCCTGCTTTGCCGGGGCCGTAGCCGCCTGCACCACCAAACTCTCCGGAGTGGGGTGCCTAGACAAGTAGCAGGGGTCGTTACTGGCTGGACGGTATTTTCACTACAAAGACTTGCCCACTGCCAGGAGACTCTCCGGAGCAGTCCAAGCCGCCGCCACCCTTCTCTGCAGAGCCATCTGAAAAGGCAAAACTGGGTCAGTGGGTGGACCGAGATCAAGGATGTCCGTGAGATCACCCTGAACGAACTCCCCTGGGAGAGCTGACCAACCCAAGTACTCGGTAACCCGAGACATAAGGCGCCGATATGAAGAATCGGCATGAGTGCCAGGCTCCGGCCTACAAAACTCCACCTCTGGAGAGGTGTCCAGTCCACTGGCATCATGTAGCGACTGCCGCAGGTCATCAACATGGCCATGGCCCGAGATAAGTTCATCGGGAACCGTAACCAGAACCCAGCCATCATTAGAGTCTTCATCACCCTCAGAAATGTACTCCAGGCGGGGAGAGGAAGACCTCTGGGGACCAAAGCAGTGCCTGACCTTAGCCAGAGCCTTTCTAGGGGCAAACCCTGTGCAACGGGACCCCTCCGAACGAGTCGGCGTCGACAGAAAAGGCGTTGACGTCGAGGGAATCGGCATCGACGTCAGCTGCAGCGCTGCCAGCATCGGCGGTGTCGACACAGGCCTCGAAGCCGGAGCTCCGAGCGTGTCTCTCGACGACCTAGGCGCCGACGGCATCGACGACCCCCTCGGAGGCAGAGGTCCGAGAGAGAAATAGTCGATGACCTCGGCGCCACAGGTGTCGATGTCTTCTTCGAAGACGGCACAGGATCATGCGGTCTCGAGCGCGTCAAGGACCGGGACCTGGAACGGGCATGGTGAGAACGGCTACCCTTGTCCGAGCGGGACCTCTCCCGCGAGCCGTGCCGACCACCCGAGCCCGAAGGCGTACAAGCGGTGTCTCTCGACCGGTGCCAACCGACCACACTCGGAGGCGGAGACGGACTGGTGCCCTGCGATTCAAGAATCGCTAGCATCTGCTTCCCGAAGGAAGCCCATTCCTCCGGTGTCGCTTGCATGGAGGGATAAGCGACCCGCCGACGGGCGGAGTCCTCGGAAGAGGATGGGGAAGGCGACCTATGCCGGCGCTTCAGGGAATGCCTCGAAGAGGCGGAGGAGTGGCGAGACCGACTCCCTGGAGAGGAATGACTCTTTTCCGTAGGCCGTGGCTTCTTTGCCGGCGGCTCATCCGACACTGACCGGCGGGGAACTTCGGTCTGTTAGATGCCAGACTGCGCACCGATCCTACCTCAGATGGAGGGTAGGCCCCCTCGTTTAGCCACGATATCAGATGCTGATTACGGGACTTCAATGTTTTTTGCGAGAACCCCTTGCAGATGTCACATGTATCCGCGGAGTGATGAGGGTAGAGACAATAGAGGCAGTCCATGTGCCCGTCCCCTTCATAAACTTTCTTCATTCCGCACGTAGCACACGGGTGGAACAACGCTTTCCCCGACATTGGGAAAGAAATACAACCTAACAAACTGTAGAAACACGAGGTGATCCCGACTACTTTGGAGACGGTTGAAATCTGAAGGGAGCCGTGGGGGCGGGGCTATTTACACCCTACGTCCTATTGGGTCATGCGTAAGTGGCCCAAAAAGACGTCGGTAGGACACAAAAGTGTTCAGTTTTTTCCAATGGAAAACGCTATTAAAAAGATAGAGGGTTCCCGGCCTGACGACGGGGAATATTCTGAACATGTGGATCCATGAAAGATCCAATGCTAGAGAAAACTTTGTTTCCTAGGGGCTAGCCCTTTTAACTAGGTATCAGCCTGTTTTCACAGACCTCCTAGAGTTCAACACTCTTGCAAGACCTGGCAGATGTGTCATGAGGGACACTTTCCGCTACTGGTTTTTGGAGTTGTGGGTGGTTTCCTTGGTTAAGTGATCCTGTCATTATGGGCTCAGCGGCGGAGAATGCACCCTGTTTCAAATGCTAGCACATTCGCAAGAGGTGAAGACCCTTTCTTTCGCCAGGTGGCTCTAGGTTTCATCATAGCCATCTTAGGCACCTTGGATGACTGATGCGTCTTTAGTGCAGTGGCAGTCCTACCAGCTTGTTCTTGTTGGACCTTGTGACCACAGCAGCAGCAGCAATTGAGGGAACTGGCCTCACCATGCCAACCTCTTCCTGGCCCTTGCCCAACAGGACAGTTGTAGGGCCATTTTCCAGAACAATCACCTGTACAGCTACTTGGGCAACGGGGAATTTATATTTTTTTTTAGAGGCCCACCTGCAAGTCTGATGATCTGGGGCTCTATACATAGATTGCCCTCAGGCTGGAAAAGAGACTTGTCCAATACTGTTCTGCTAATCATAGAGTATCTAAGACCAGTGATCTCACAGCCATTGACAGAACCCCCCCTGAATATATACTAAAGTACCAGAGATGTTTTTTCAGGCACTCTGGGAGACCAAGGTTTGTTTGTTTATTTATTTGTATTGCGCGCGGGACCCAAGGGTAACCGGGCGCAGTGAACAGAATATACGAAGCTTACAATGTTGCATAGAAATTACAGTGTTACAGCAAATTACAATGTTGCATAATTAAAATTTACAATAGTGATAAATCTTTGATGGTACATATATACATTCAGATAGGTAACGTAACACAAATTAAGTCTTTCAAACCTTACATGTTGTTGTCATTGAAATGTTTGATAAGATTCGTTCTAAAATGAGGGAAAGGTTGGTCTGATCTAAGGTTGTGTGGCAGGGCATTCCACCATTTAGCGGCTAGCACAGGGAAGCTTGTGCCGCCAATTTTGGCAAGTTTAAATCTTGGAATTTCCAGACAGTTGGAGTTGGGAGTTCTTATAGGTCTGCTAGAGATTTTTCTTCTTATTTTATCCATCAGGTAAGTGGGGGCAGCGTTATTGAGGGCTTTGTGCATCGAGGAGAGCATTTTTAGGTGAATTTTATTGTCGGTGGAGAGCCATTTGTATTGTTGTCTAGTGGAGGAGATATGTTCCCTTTTGTTTATGCATAAGGCAGCTCTAAGGGCGGCGTTTTGTAGGATTTGTAGCCTTTTGGTGATAGTTTTGTTAGCGCCACTGTAAAGGGCATTGCAATAATCGAGTGGTGATAGTATTAAGGCTCTCGCTAGATTCATGCAGCTGTTATTAGAGGAGAAAGGTTTACCTGCTCTTATTAATTTGCAGGTATAGGCTGTCGTGGAAGCTAAGGAGTTAACTTGTTTTGCAAAAGACATGGTGGAGTCGAGATAGAAGCCTAGAGTTTTTACTTCACTCGAAACCTTGATGCTATTGCCATCTATGTTAAACGTGGAGTAGTCCTTGCCTAGTTTGTTGATATTGGCCTGCGTGCCCAGAATGATCAGTTCAGTCTTATCATCATTCAGGCAGAGGCCATGTGATTCCATCCATGCCTGAATAATGAGGTACACCCTATTCAACAACTCCCTGTCCTTGTTGTGATCCCCAGAAAGCAGAATCTGTGTATCATCTACATAGTTAGTGTAGGTGATACCTAGAAGGTCCAGATCATCGAAGAGGGGTTTAGTGAATATGTTGTACAGGGTTGGTGAAACACAGGAGCCTTGAGGGACGCCGCACGTGATTGGAAGAGGGTCGGCTGCTGCCGAGGGGGAGAAGACTCTCATTGTTCTCTCACTCAGAAAGGATTCAATCCATTTGGTGGCATGCGTGGAGAAGTGTGCAGCAGTGTACAAGTGTTTGCAGAGGACCCTGTGATCCACCAGATCGAAAGCAGCTGAGAGATCAAGTAAGAGGAGGAGTGCTGTCTTACCTTGATCTCTCAGTTCGTCTATTTGGGTCTTTAGATCAATGAGTGCAGTTTCAGTACCGTGGAGTGGACGGAAACCAGATTGTCTGGCTCCCAGTAGATTGTTTAATTCAAGGTGTCTTTGAATTTGTGTATAGGCAACCTTGTCTAGTATCTTCGGTAGGAAAGGTACGGTAGTGATGGGCCGATAATTAGTGGGGGTGAGGGGGGTCAAGAGTCTGTTTCTTGAGAAGTGGGAGCACCCATGATTGTTTTAGGTTCGCCGGGATATTACCTGTGGCGAAGGAGGTGTTGATCAATTTTGAAAT
This sequence comes from Ambystoma mexicanum, assembly GCF_040938575.1. Taxonomy (NCBI): domain Eukaryota; kingdom Metazoa; phylum Chordata; class Amphibia; order Caudata; family Ambystomatidae; genus Ambystoma; species Ambystoma mexicanum. The sequence continues at coordinate 866,462,112 of NC_090924.1, read as the reverse complement.
GAATGGTGAAAGGTCTCTGGCAGCATCTTTTATTAGTTGTGCTGGGCAGATGTCACCTTTACAGTTCGACGGTTCGAGGGAAAGGATGATTTTCTCTACCTCTAAAATGGTAGTTTTTGTGAAGGAGAATTTGTTGGTTGGGTCATTAATGGTGTTAAGGAGCGGCTTGTTTGTGAGGTTTAGGGAATCTTTTGTTAGTTGGATTTTGTTTTGCAGTGTGGTGATTTTATTTGCTAGGGCTGTTTGGATATCTGTGCACGAGGTCTGGTCTTTGATGCAGGTATCAGGTGTGGCAATGGGGGACTCAAGTTCTTTCAAGATGGAGAAGAGTTCCTTCATACTTGAGTTGGCATTGGCAATGCGAACATTGTAGGAATTGCATTTCGCTAGACAGATTTCATTTTTATAATGCCGAGAGATATTAGTTAAGTTAACTTTATTCTCTTCGGTTGGACATAGTTTCCAGTTGGATTCTCATTTTCTTTTGTTCAGGCGCAAGGCCTTAAGTTCTAGCGTGAACCACCTGTTTAAATGTGCCTTGGGTTTGCTTGTTCCCATTTTGAGAGGGGCGACTTTGTCCATATTGGTGCGCATTATGTTGTTCAATTCGTTGACCAATGCACTAGGGTCGAGGTTCTCTGGCAGTGCATTCAAGGTAGGAAGGATCAGGGGAATAATATTATCCGCTGTAATATTCTTTTTGTTTCTTGTAGGGCATGGTGGAGCTGCCTGTGGGGCAGGGCTGGGTAGTTTGGTGGTTAGTAAATTAAAGGACACCAAGGAGTGGTCTGTCCAGGAAAGGGGTGTAATAGAGGATACTGTGGCTGAGCAGTTGGAATCAGCGATCCAAGGTAAGTTCTGTGCAGGTCCCATTGGACTCATGCACAGACAGGAAAGTGAGGCATGTGGCCTTGATTCCCTTTGGTGTCCCTTTACACCTATGGTCCCCTTACCTGAGGTCAGAAGACCTACAATTTCCACAGTAAAGTGGCTATCCGGGGAGGGGCTTCCTACCCTCCCACTTGCATGCACAACACTAGCCTTATTACCACCTCCATGGGACCATTTCCCTTCTATTTTGTGATGGTTGAGGTAGGCCTGTGCCCCTCAGCCATCTGAGGAACACCCTTCGTAGACACACTGTGAGAGACCCAGAAGTCTGCTGTCATTGCCTGCTTCTTCGGGTCAAGTTCCTTAAAGTCACCAAAGTGCCGTCTCTGGGGAAAACGCATTCAAAATATTTCCATGCATTATCACATGTCTAAAACCATCAAAGGTGTAACCTCCTATCCAACCATCCCTGTCACTAAGGGAAGCAGTCCCCCAAATAGACCAGGTCACATTATCCGGTTACTTGTTCTCCCTAAACTTCTCATGATATTCAGAGGGAGTCTTATCAAATTTCACAATCAATCACAAACATTCATAATTCTCTTGCTCATTTTCATTCATGTCCAATATTGCTAACGAACACTTTGAGACAGTTTACCCATCAGCTTTAAAGCCTGCTGAGAATCACAGAGGCCAACAATTCTACTGGCTTGCTCAAATGACTTCAACCACAAAAAGACATCAATCCCTTACCGTTTTAATTCACCAACCCCTTGGAAAATTATGAGAGAAGGGTTTGACCACTTACCATCACCTCTCTTGTTGAGGTTGCTCTTGGGCTGTGTGGATTTAACTTCTAGCTCCTTGAAATTAAGTCGTAGTCCAGCTCTACGGCGGTCGACTTTTGCCTTTTCCTGGACCAGTCTGTGCATCCTTTTCCTTGCCCTCCTTGTACTTCAATTGCTTCAGCTTTATTTACTTCCATTCAACTTCCTTGTCCACCTCCTGATGCGTCAGTTGGGATCTTTTGGAATCCAAATTCATTTGCTATGGTTTGAGTGACTCCTCCATGGAAGGGCTGGGGTACAGAGATTGGTGAGCAATTGAAGAGGTATATTGAGAGGATTCCTCTTCCTCTGTAGAGAGCTTTCCTGGTAGTGGAAAAGGGCCTCTACTAGCTCAGCCTTTGTGCCAGCTGAACCGAGTTCCCTTTCTAAAGAGAAGCCTTTCAATTTCTCAACTTTAATTTGTTCAGCGCATCAACAGTGAACACTTCTATTTTGTATAGTAAAACTTTCAAGGTTGGTTAATCTCTTTGGTAACACTTTGTATGTAAGTCTCCAACATGTGTTCACTACTTTGCGTTCACTAGGTCCTGAAACCAGTTTCTACACCTCTGAAAGCAACTTGTGTGGGAGATTTTCCTGGAGTACTGCATTCGGGGTCTTTAGGTAGCGCTCCCTGTCAAGGATCTGCAAGTGGTAGTATGGTACACCAGCCCAGCCCGAACTATTAGGAGGCAGGGTGGTTGCCAGATACAGTATATACCCAAACACCAGAACGAGAGAATGTCCACACGCCACATTTTTATACAAATATAACCTTTATATTCTACGGACCCAGCTGCCTCCTCTCTACCAATTTCAGATCTAGCTATGATGCTAGCGGTCTCCCTCCCTCTTGCGCAATCACTGTTTTCACCCTCAGAATGTCAAATCATGGGCATTGCTCTGAACGATATTGAGGCTTCTTCCGTGGTTGTTTCTCTGGTGAACAATTCGATGTAATCATGTAATCATGCAGGCAAAAATGTATACATTCTTCCCTATTATAGAGAATACAGCATCCCTTCATGAAGCATTGTTAGCTCAAGCTCCTCAAGTAACGCCGCAGGAGAAAGCCCACCTGTGGAAATCAGTTGATCTAGAATCATCATTTTCCTCTTTTTCCTCAGCTTCCACATTTCCTTCAAATAGGCGCCTTTCCGCCGCCTTTAAACATACGACTGGCCTGGTTGAGTTTTCAGTCCCAGAATCATTAGGTAAAATCAAATTGAGTCCTGGCAATATTTGTTTCTTTGTATGAATCCTTGAAAACAGAAACTAAATCTCCTTTGATTTTATTAGAATCTTTGTTATTTAAATTTGAAAACATACAATTGCATCAAAATGTAAATGACTGTAAACTGACTTACGTGAATCAAATTGCTGAACACCCAGGAACAGCTCTAGCATCAGTTGACTTGGTAGATGTATTCAAGACGGCGAAGTCTCATCAAACTGGTTTGGGTCTGCTTCAACAGGATACACAGCCTGACAGTGTTTTGCCAATATAGGGGTGTCTTCTTCCTTTTGCCCTTTGCAATCAGTCTCATAGGACGAACTGTCACAATCTGTAATTGTGACATCTGTTTCTAGGCCTGATCAAGATTCAAATGGTCCAGAGGGTCCCAGACTACCTGAGGAATGTTTGCCGGTGGCTGCGGACCTCAACTGGGGAGGAGGACCACTTTTTGATCAAAACCCATTACTGGCCACTAACACAGTTGCCTCGGGTTTCCAAGCTACCAAGATAAGTGGCAAACGGCTATGAAAAACTAAAAACCTGATATTGCCCAAGAAAAATCTGCATACCTCTTGAAAATTCCTTCATTCTCTCTTTGACCCCCAACCCATTTCACACCAGGCAAGCTCTAGAAATGGGCAAAAAGCCCTGTCCGAGAAGGTTGTAGCTCATTCATTCTCATTGAATTCCTACTCCTCTGATGCGGCTGAAGTACTGACGGCTTGGAATAACCTCCCGCTCAATGGAGGTCTTTCTCGGGCACCCTCTTCAGTTTCAAATATTTTTGGAAACATGCCTGCAACTAGTTCCTCCATGGGCCAGATGGACTCAACATTAATTTTGAAATCCCTCTCCAACCTCCAGCCATCTGTGAAGTCTTTATCTGGCTTCACAGACCGAGCTAACAAAGACCCAGCCACTCTAAAACTTGGCCAATTGGGGATGGGAGCGAGCACAGTCGATCTGAGACGGAGACCTCTTGGCCCACATGCATTGAATGGATCAAGAGGAGGTGCTGAGTGGGGGGCGGTAACTAGTGCCGTCGAACACGGATTAGGGTGTCCTCATGTGGACTATTAGTTAAGCCTGGGAGTGCTATATCGGACCATGGGAAAGTCTTGTTGAACCGTACAAACGTATTGAGGTGGTTACGTTCCCTCCCCGTCTTTGCTTTAATCTCTTCATCCGACATTGACCGAGTGTTTTTCAGTGATCGGCAACGCACTGATCATGTGGTCCTATCTTTAAAATCGAAATTAGTATGGGTCCTGCTACTTAAGGAGTTAGACGCCATCAGATCTACGGGCTCTGACCTTAACACATATTCTCCTCCCCCCCTCAAGCAACCCTTTTCTGTGGCAGGTGAGAAATCGGTCAGAAATGGTCGAGGCGCTGTGCAAGGAAAGTGAACCTTTAAACGAGTGCTCTTGGTTCAGCAAGGTCGGTATCTGCGCTGGAGGCACAGAATGCAGGGTTTCCATCACAGGACAGACTCAGGATCAATTCCTATCAAAACCTTCCCTCTCATCCCTAACATTAAGCCCACTGACTTTCAATTGCTTCTGTTGTCATGGAACACCAGGGGGCACAGAATCATTCTTTCAGTGACTAGAGTAGGCAGTATTTTATCAGCTCATACTGTCGTCATTCTCCAGGAGACCTGGTTAACTCAATGCCCTGCCCTGGATGGGTACCAAATAGCATATCAACCAGCATGAAAGGGTCTGTTTAACTCAATGCCCTGCCCTGGATGGGTACCAAATAGCAGATCAACCAGCATGAAAGGGTCTGTTTGGCAGGCCTTTTGGTGGCTTGGTGACACTGGTTAAAACATTTAGTCTGATATCTATTGTATCTTCTACAGCTGCGAAGTTTGGCATTCTGTAGAAAAGAAACAAGGTGTCTCAGTAACACGCTGACACACAAATAGGTGCACAACTAATACAATCAAAAGATTGCAAATACATTTCCTAGATTAATAATAACTCATACGTAAGTAAATAACCAGTTCTTATGCCAAAAGGAAATTAATGTTTTTATATAACCGTGTCAAACAAATAGATTTATAGTAGCCAAATTAGGCTATGTCACAAAAACAAGATGCACATAAAAAACTGTTCACAATCACAGTAGTTTATAATTAGATGAATCAATATACATTGAATATAAAACTCCTTATAAGCACAAATTCTTGATATGACTTTATATGTAGGTCACGATATCTGGACAGGGAGTATATTGTAGATGTTTGTTTTAGTATGCTCCACTAGTCTATTACTATGCGTTTCGGGCAGTTCGCCCTTCATCAGGTATTGATATCGTTGCAAGTCTTCCTAAAGGGTCAACAAAAAATAGGTAATATTGTAAATAATTGTACTACTACAACATTCATTGTGAATACTATATATTAAATCAAAAATGAATCATAGTATGGTCCTATACACTAACCTGTGCCTTCTACACTGACCAATCAGAAATATAGGATGTTCACTGTCGGGTGCACAAATAACACTCCTAAGATAAAATCAAAGTAAGGGAAATCATGAGCTAATAGGCATTAGCCTTCAAAGTACAATACTTAACCCGGATAAACTAAAAGTACTTAACAGAAGATCTGAGGCGGGACATTTTGCTGCAAGGCGTGGTGTCCCGCACAATAAACAGATCTTGATGTGTACAGGCGATACATGTGTTTGTCAGTTAATTATTATTTTTAAGCAAAGGCTCACCTCTAGGTATCAGTCCTGCTTAGGTCGGACAGTCCTCAGAGGAGATTTTATATTTGATGCTCAATTCACAGAGCACTCCATTTGTTGAAACACTTTCACTGTGAAAAAAGAAATATTTAACAATCACCTCTCTGGGTTATAGTGTTGTTTAACTGATAATCTTTTGGACAGTATGGAAAGGCATTCCCGTAAATAAATCTGCTGGTTCCCAGCTACTTGGCGGTTGTTGAAGAACGCAGATGGTTGCAGATTTGAACCCTCAATTGTCTAATATCATGCAGTGATACAGCATTGTTAATCCCTGTTAAATAAACAAGGGTAAATGTTGCAATTCTGCCTTTTGTCATTACACGCTACCTAATACTGTGTTTGGTCCTCGAGGGGATTGTAGAGAATCAAGGCTTCCCTTCCATGCAACGGACTAATCTCTGTGTCCAAGCCACACAAAGTCCCAATCGTCATTAATAATCAACTTCCTGTTTTCACATACTGTGGGTCAGAAATCACACGGTACGTTTAGGACAATCCCAATTTTGAAGTCCAAGAGGTATTTGCTTCGCCTTCTCTCCTGGGCTGGTCTTATCCATCACTCAGTTCCCCTGATCCAGATGATTGATCTATGAACATTGATTATCTAGGGTCCTGAGGATTATTGTTAAAAATCAGCTCCTCTAGGGCCCCAAGCCCGCACAATTTGCTTAATGTTCTTTTTAAGGGGGACCCTGCTGTGTGGGCCACGATTTTAACTATCCTCTTCAACAACATTGCCTACTCTGAATCAATGCCTCATTCTTGGTTCACAGCTCATTTTGTTCCAATATATAATAAGGGTTCCCGCTCTGAGCCGGTGAATTATCGACCGATTGCAATTTCAAACAGCAAAGCTTTTTCAGCCATTCTTCTAGAGCATTTAGAAACCTGGCAAATATCTGTTGGGAGAATTTCCAAGTGGCAAACAGGCGTTCGTAAAAATCACAATACTGTCCTTAATGTGGTGATCTTAAAGGCAATTCTGAATAAAGTATGGTGTAGAAAGACGGATGTAGTTTATTTAGCGACAATCAATCTGTCTGCCGCTTTTGATGCCGTAGACCGCAACTTATTGTGGTCCAAACTAAAAAGGTGGGGTATTCTGGTAGGGCTTCTCTGGTTAATTGCTCGCCACACCAATACGAACATCAACATTCAGCTAGATGCTGCTGGTTCTTTATCGCGTAATGTTCCCACATTGAATGGGGTAAGGCAGGGATGTGAATTAGCTGCCTGCCTATTTTGTCTTTATCTCTCTGATATTGGGGATTTTTTGACTAAGGCTGCATTGGCTTCTCCTAGACTAGACACGCTGAAAGTATCCTGGCTCGCTTATGCGGACGATTTCTTGTTATTCGATACGACCCACAGGGGCCTACAGCATCTCTTACACATTCTTGTCCTTTGCAATTAACCATAACTTGCATATCAATTAATCTAAAACAAAGGTTTTTACCTTTGCTGTTAAAAAGAAAAAACTAGTCTTGTGGGACACATTTTACATATACTAGGTTGATTTGAGTTGATTTTGGCATTTATACAAGCGCATATCCCAAGAGAGCCTGGCAGCAAGCTGCATCTAGGCGCAGATGTTAAAGTAATGTAAACCTAGAAGCCAATCAATCCTGATACTATGCAAACAGACAGGTTTTCAAGTGTTTACGAAAAACAAGTAAGGAATGTAATTGACAAAGATGTATCGGCAAGGAATTCCAGGCTCGGGGATATGCGACAGAAAAACTTCGCCCCCCCCCCAGGTGGTGGAAGGAGGGACCACCAACAAACATTTGTCCAATGAACGCAATAGACGAGAAGGTTCATACTTTCTGATCTTCGACACTAAATAAGCAGGGGCAAGATCATGGACACATTTGAAAACCAGACAGCAGTTTAAACTGTACTTGTTCCTGAATTGGGAGTCAATGAAGGCTTCTCCGAAAATCTGATATTGCATCTTTACGAGGCAATGAGAAAATCAGGCGTACTGCGGAATTCTGTGTCACCTGCAGCTGTTGGTGTTTGTGTAGACCAATCAACAAGGCACTCCATTAGTCCAATTTAGTGTTTACAAGAGAACCCACCACCATGGGGTGATCATTCTCAGCAATCAGTGGGAGCAGCGATTTTAACAGCTTCATCTGATAACAGGATTTTATTATCTGATTTACCTGTAGACTGCCCTTCATATTAGATTGCCAAATGACACCAAGATTTTTACTGTATGCGTATAATCCGTGATTGGTCTAAAACAAGGTCGGGCAGGGTATTGATTGTAGTTTATTTTTCAGTTTATTCCTAGGACCAAAGACAATCTCTGTTTTGGATGGATTTAACTGGAGCATATTGTCCTGCATCCAAATTTGAATTTCTTCATCACATCTCACTATGCGCTCAATTTTTGCCATTGGCTGGGTGAGTCTTACGTATATTTGTGTATCGGTCGGATAGGAATGATAACACAAATTAAACTGTGCAAAAATGTTCAATAGTGGACGTATATATAAATTAAACAATATTGGAGACAGACACGAACCCTGCGGAACTCCCCAACTGATAAGCAGGGATTCAGACAGATATGAGCCTGCCTTAACCTGTTGCCCACGGTCTGACAGAAAGGATCTAAATCATTTACTAGCTATATCAGACATCTGTGCCATGGAGGAAAGTCTGATTAAAAGTATGTCAAAGTCTACCGTATCAAAGGCAGCCGACAAATAGAGCAGGACTAGCATGCTGATGTCACTTTTCTCGGCTGTCTCCAAGATATCGTCCCAGACAGTAAGTAAAGCAGTCTCAGTCCCATGACGTACCATAAATCCAGAATGATAGCAGTCTAAGATATAATTTGCCTCCAAAAAAGTCTAACTGGGAGGTAACCACCTTCTACAGGATTTTTGCGGGCCACAATAGGCCGATAATTTGCCAAAACATTGTGGTCAAGGGAAGGCTTTTTTTTAGCAATGGGGTTAGAAATGAATTCTTTAATTCAAATGGAACGCCCTGAGCTATGGAGGCGTTTACAAAATGCTGAATAGGGACACTAAGCGCATGGGCATGCCTTTTAGCCAAATAAAACGGAATTAGGTCATAGTTGTGTAGAGTGGGTTTCAACTGATCAATCATCGCTTCAATGCTCTCAGAGGTCACTGGGGAGAGCTAGAGAGAGTGAAACACTTTACTTACTTGGGCTTTTTGATTTTGGCACGCAATTCCAAATTGGGTTTGAGGGATGGGTTGCTCCCCAAGGAGTTACCTTGGGCGATCAGTTAAAGCGTGTTGACCTAAAGTATGACAAGTTTTCCATTCTCCCGGCTATCAAATTTTATGAGGGAAAATGAATCCCCAAGCTACTGTATGGCATTGAGCTTTTCCTAGATTGGGTTGGTAATACGCTTACGACTGTTAAAGGTAACCTGTGGAAGCAAGTTTTTCATGTCCCAAAGGCCTTCCCATCTTGATCATTAGCTAGCACCTTGGGCTCCTCGCTTTGAAATGTAGAGCTTAGTGGAGGCTTCTGGCTCTATACTATAAAATTCTTTCTTCTGAAACTGAGCCTTGCCTGTACACTGATTTGAAGAGGATCATAGCGAATGTCCAGGATCAATTTTTTAATACATTTCTTAAGGCCTGTTCTTCCATCATTTTTGGCATAGAAATGAGGGCTGCCGATCAACTTCAAAATCCTGAAATGGCAAAATGTCTTTTATATAGGCAGGATTGAGCATCCAAAGTGGATGCAATGCACTCCCATCAATCCCTGAGCCATTTAAAATGTGATTATAAAAAGAAGTTCGAATCAATGTATGCCCACCTAGCCGTTAGGCGAATGTTTATTCGCTTTAGATGGAATTGGATCCCGGCACGAGAATTATTGGCCCGTTTTAATCACTGCTCTCAACTGTCAACTCTTTGTTGCTTCTGCAACCAACGCCTAAGGGTTGAAACCCTAGAACATCTGATTGCACAATGTCCCAAATTAAATAGAAAGCGGGAGGTGTACTTTAAGAATTGCACGTAACTTCGAGAAACTGAGCACGGCGTCCTTTTTGGCATTTGTGTTTAGCCGGTCGGGTTACTTCCACTGATAGCTGTTGTGCGGTTTTTATCTTCATTGAAGTTTGAATGAAATTACAGATGTTCTTGTGACTTAGTTTGTAAAAATAATCTTTTCAAATGTATTACTTGAGGTCGAATTTTACAAATGAAATTATTGTATGCTGTTTTTATCGTATTTTCTATGATACATTTTATTTTACATGTATTTCTATGCTTTGTCATAGGTTTGAAAATAACCATATGACAAAGAATTAAAAAAATATAACCTTTACATAACCAAAGGAAGAGAGAAATAACTACACTTACAGGTAAGTTCACTTTGTAAAATAAATGTGTCGCCATGTATCAAATAAAACAGTTTCAAGAAGAGTTTGCAGAGTTCAATATGGAGTCTTTCCCAGAAGGGAAAAGCAGGAACAGGCAAGCAATACACTTTCAATATAGGTCTGTCATTTAGGAAGAGACTAAGGGAACCAGTTGTGCGCATTTGGGCATTTTTATTTAAATGGGAAACAGTTACCTTCTACAAAGTGTCCAACGGGGCAGTTTCCAGTGATCTGGTGTAACAAAGACCACAGGTGACCCTTGAGATTGTCAAGGGGCTCAAGGAATGAAGGAATGTGAAAAAAGGACTTTTCAGAGTGTTGGAGAATCAGGAGAACACCACTCTGGGCCTGAAAAATAAGTTCTGCAGCAGTGGTTTGTAGGTTTTCAGAGGCACTTGCGGTGCACATTGTTTGGTGAGCAACATAGGTTTCAGCAACATCACATCAATGCAAGAGGGACCCAAAGACCCTTGGGAAAAGCTTTTATAGAAGATTCAGTGATCCACAGGTCAAGGATCCGAATCAGAGCAGCTGAAAAACAGATGTAGTGGGTGGAGTATGTCATCCTCGAGCACAGGATTCAGCTTCAGAGCCGGCTTCGGCTCGACTCCAGGGAAGAACGGTTGCTGAAGAAAAGCTTACAAAGTCATACCAGAGAGGGGCCAACCATAGAAAAAAAGAGTGCATTAGTGCAGCAAGCTCCGGCTTCTACGGTATTTCGTGCTGGTTTTAATGCTGCTCCTACAGTGAGCCCTCGTGATGAAATCTCTCCATTAACTTATTTTTTGTTTAAGGCGCATTCACTTGTAGCACATAGTGCCTCATGTTATGATCTACTGATGGAGCATTTAGCGGTCCTGGTCTGTATGGCTAAGTGACTCATCTGGCCCTTCCGTAGTATAAGCTCAATCAGCAAATTATAGTATTTTTCGGCTTCCGTCCTCCCCCTATTGACTGTGTTTATTAACCTTTTTTTAAAATGGTTGAGGATCTACAAGTTCATTTTATATTATAATTGATTATAGTCAGAGATTTTAATTTTAGACCTAATGATCATTGCGATCGCCAGGCTGCTCTTTTTATCTCAGCTATGGATGATTTAGTTAGGTTTGCAGAAATTAGTTACTGGGTCGCCCCACCCCCTAGGCAATATGCTGGACCTGGTCTTTTTATTTGACACGCTAGTAACTACTTTTCCTGCTTTGGACTGATCATTTCACTATCCCGTTTTTGATTAGGGACATTTTTCCTCCCAATGTCCCTCCTACTCGGGCCATTTACAGCAAAGATGGCGTTCAATTGATGATACCGATATTTTCGGCTCAGATCATCAACTGTTGTGCCGCTTTGCAAGTTTTAGACCTACCAACTCTTTTGCAGTTTTCGTTTTGCCACAGTTGATCTTTTGGCTTCAATTAAACCTTCCAAGCCACGCTCTCGACCCTCCGATCCCTGATTTGCTGCTCAGCTCATTGAATTGCAGCTTCTTCGTAGGCAAGCAGAGCATAAATGGCACGTGGAATATTGTCCAACTGCCAGGTGTCTTTTACAACAGGCCACTGTTTATCATAAAGCCATTTTTGAGGCTAAGGGTGCCTATTACACTAATTGTGTTGAATCAGTTTTAAATCAATGTAAAGAGCTATATGGTCTTGTGCAATTGCTTTCTGCTACCCCGGCTTCTTCAGGTATGGTTTCTTCTTCATGGACTCTCTGCGATTCACTCTAGACCTATTTCATTGAAAAAATCGACTATTCATGAGAACATTCTATACTCTGGGCTTAGGACTATAAACCCTGAAGCTTCGTCTCTGGCTATGAATCAAATATATGCTGGGTCTAGTTTTCCGTCTTTCGCTCCAGCTGATATTGTTGCTGCTGCAGACCGAATGAAATCCACTTCCCCTCTCGACTCCATTCCACTTTTCATTTTGAAAGAGATTATGCCCAACATTGTTCCTTTGGTTGCCCAGGCGGCCAACCACACTTTCACTTTGGGTTTTATTCTTTCTTCTCTAATGCACGCACTGGTGATCCCATTTGAAGAAAAAAACTCTGAATCCTACCACTCCTGCTAACCTTTGCCCTATTTCTCTTTTACCTTTCCTAACAAAACTCCTGGAATCACAGGCTACTCCTCTCCTTAGTACTTTTCTAGAGGAATCATTTTGTTTTACTCTTTCAGTCTGGTTTCAGCCCGGGTTGCGGCACAGAAACGGTGCTCGTCTCGGTAGTTGATGACCTGGCATAGCTTTATGATTAGGGTGGTGTTGGGGCGCTGATCTTACTTTATCTGTCAGCGGCCTCCGATATCATCGATCATTCTACTCTGCTTGGTTGTCTGGCCGTGGCAGGTATTTGGAGTTCTGTGTTGTCCAGGTTTAGATCTTGCTTGGCAGACCGGGCTCAATCTCTTTCCCTTATCAATCTAGTCTGGCCTCCCTGACCAGTGGGGGGCTGCAGGGATCAGTCCTTTCCCCCCATTTTGATCAATGTTTATATTCAGCTGTTGGCTAAACTCATTCAATCCCATGGCTTTTTGTGTTATTCATATGATGACGACATGCAGATTATAGTACGTTTATATCTTTCTCAATCTGATACTGCCTCGCGCTTAAGGCGTTGTCTGGAGGCGGTGGGTTGTTGGATGAGCGTCAACTGGCTGAAGTGAAAATGGGACAAGGCTGGGGTGCTGGTGGTCGGTTCCCCTTCGGCTACATCTTTTTGACCCTCCTCGGTTGGGTCCTACCTGTCACCTGTCTCAGTGGTTAAAGACCTGGCCTCTAAAATCTCAGCCTCTTTGTCGGCTGAAGCCAAAGTCAGCGCTGTATGCCAATCCGATCACTATAAATCAAAGATTCTGCGGAAGGCTCATCCTTATCTGCCAGTTCACATGCAAGCTCCTGCGGTAGCTTCCCTGGTGTTTGGTACTATGGACTACTGTAACTCTTTTCTTAGCGCAGTCAGCATATTTAATTCAGCGATTGCAAACTCTGCAAAACTCTGAACTTGGAGTGGCCATGCAATCCTCATATCAGGACCATGTTTCCCCCATTATGCAGTCTCTTCATCGGCTCCCTGTACTGAGTCGTATTCATTTTAAATCCTTGTGTTATGTCCATAGCGCCATCAATGTCAATGGCGCTAAATATCTTCAAGCTAAGTTTCATCCTTATGTGTCTCCTCGAGCCCTTCACTCTCAAGATGCCCTTCTTGTTCAGGTTCTTTGATTCAAACGATCCCTGATGCGCTTTTTCTGTGGCTGCGGCACCTCTGTGGACCCGACTTCTGCATCCACGCCGGGTGATCGAAAATCATCTACTCTTTTGACCTTCTACCTAAAAAAAGTATTGTTTTCGGAGAAGACCCCTTTGGGCAGCTGGTGGTCCTTGCTTTCGTTTTCTAGCACCAAGATGTCTATTGGTGTAAGTTTGAGCTTTACAAATAAATGAACATAACAAGGCCCATAGCCAATACTACCCTCTCGATTGTTTTCCTGTATTCAGCATTGGGATGGGTGTACGGAACCGATAGTCCATGTCAACGTAAGCCGAGTTGTCGAGCCTGCTTGACTCATGCAACCTTTTGGCCAAGGCCAGGAGATCAGCCTGATCCAAGAAGTCAACATCTCCTACTCCTCACATCGGCTCCATTCCAAAAGGGACCGGGCTCCCTTCTCCATAAAAAGTGGTCCTCACTCAGACCTCTACTCTGGTAGGAAACTTTCATTGTTGACGGAACTGCACCAACCAGTCCTCTTAATGCTGCACCTCAAGGGTCATTGGCACCAGGGTCATCTTTGAAAGCATCAAGGGCATGAGACCTGACAAGGCAACCTTGGTGCTGGAACCTCTGGGTGCAACTGGAGCCAGAACTGCCTGCAGTGTCAAGAAAAAAAAAACGTACCTGCCATGGCTTTCTCAAATAAATTACTCACCATAGTGACAAAGTAATCAGTCCATAGTCGCCGTTCCTCCATCCTTGTAGGCGTCCCCCAACATGGGGACAGTACCAGAACCTTTGGCAGTGAATAATTGAGCTTCCCCATTAAATTTAGTATAGCACGTGGGGCGCGGCCTCAGGCATGGGAACACCCCACCGAAGCCCTTCCCTCCGGCGCCTCTCAGTCCCCTTTGAACACATCAGACACTTAGATACCTGGCTACACGTATTACTTATTAGTCATTGGCATACTAGCAGGGATAGGTGGCCAAGACATTTGGAAGAAAGGGGACTATGGACCACGAGTACTCTAGTCACTAAGCTGAGTAACATTAATTACTCACATGTCCCGTCCCCTTTCCTCCATCCTAGTGGGCGATTCCATCGAACAGGAACATGGGGGTGGCGCTGCGACAACCTGCCTCCTATGTAGGATGAAGCAAATTGTTTCTTCAGAACAACCTGAACAAATTCTGCATCGTGCCTGGAGCTAGTGTCCAGCGAATAGTACTTCCAGAAGGCTGACAGAGCGGGCCAATTAACTGCCTTGCTGATGACATCCAAAGAAGCATGTCTCTGAAACATGAACGGCCGTGGCCTTAGCTCTGACCGCATGGGCATGAATCCCCTCAGGAACAGGATTGCCTATGGCCGTGAACGCCTCTAAAATGGCCTGAACCATCCAACGGGGATGGTAGCCTTGGAAGCCTATGAGCCAGGGGAGGAGCCCCCAAAAGTCCCGAACAATACCTCAGACTTCCTGAAGGATTTCACACGAGACAAAACTTGAGAACTCTCTTGAGGTCTAAGGAATGTAGAGCCCTCTCTGCCTCCGACTGTGGGTTTGGGAAGAACACCGGCAGGCAGATCTCTTCAGATGGAATGGAGAGACCACCTTGGGCAAAAGTTTGGGTGAGTGTACAAGGTGACATTGTCATTGTGAAACGAGGTGAAGGCCTCACACGAAGCAACAACACTTGCAGCTCAATACCCATGCACGCAGAGGTGATAGCCACCAATAAAACAGTTTTTAGCGTCACCAAGCCAATGTCCACAGAGGCCATCGGCTCAATAGGCTTGCTTTTCAAAGCTGCAAGAACCACATTGAGGTCCCAGACCAGATGCAGCCTATGCACTGGAGGAAAAAGCCTAGACAATCCCTTAAGGTGGGCCTTAACCACTGGGTTGGCTGCCGAAAACACATGCTTAGGGTAATTCTTGTAAGCCCTGATGGCCGCCAAATATGTGCAGCAAGTATCCACCTGAACTCCAGAACGAGCCAGGTGTGCTGAAAAAGCCTGTATGTCATCCAGAGGGCATTTGAAAGGGTCCAGACCCTTGTTGCGTGCCCAATGGCAGAACCTAGTCCATTTGCTCTTATAGTAGGAACAAGTCGAGGGCCTCCAGAATGATGTCCCAGTTGTCATCTAAACATTGAGCATGCTGAATCCTCAGCTGATCAGGAACCAGGCCGCCAGATGGGAAGATGGCTGGGGCCCAGGGGACAACTGCAGCAGATCCAAAAACCAGGGTCTCGGGGGGGGGGGGGGGGGGGCAGTGTGGGATAAACAGGATGAGGCTGCAACACACAGAGGCCCGGAACTTGCAGAGGGTCCATTGGAGAAGACGGGTGGGCAGGAACGCATAACACCTGCCGCCGTACCAACAGATATGGAAGGCGTCTCCCAGTGAGCCCCGACCGTGACCTTCCCAAGAAGCAAACTGGGGGCACTTGGCATTCAGGGGAGATGCAAACAAATCCAGGTCCGCAAACCCAAATGCTGGAACTCGGGCAACAAGGAGTCGTTGTGCAACTCACACTCGTAGGTGTTGAACCCCAAGCGATTCAACTAGTCAGTTTCTGCATTGCTGTCCCCCGGGAGGTGGACTGCCAAAATCCAAATACCCACCATCAGGGCCCATTGCCAGAGCAAAACCGCCTCCATGCAGAGGCGGGGGGGGGGGGGGTGAACGGGCGCCAGTAGAATTGTCCATCCTCACCAGAACAGACCAGTCCCTGATGAGGGGCAGGCCCACTGTCCTGAGCGCGAGCAGACAGTTATGCAAGAGGGCTTCTAGCCTGGACCATGCTTCGTGAATCGCATAGCCCTCCAGAGTAGCCCCCCCCCCCCCCTAACCTGAGATGGAGGAGAATGTCGTCAACACCAGGGTAAGTTCCGGTCAGGTGCAGGGGGCTCCCACTGGGACGCTGCCCTCCATCAGCCACCAGCAAATATCTGATTGAGACCCTGGCTCCTGATCCCGAATGGCCCTCATGTAGATACAGCGGGAGGTGCCTCCTCTTGAGGTGAGCGTTATGCACAGTGAGCACGCAGGAGGCCATCAGGCCCAGAATGTGCTGGAAACACCATGCTGAGGTGGTTGAGTTGGCCAGAAAGTGTCCCAACACCTTGTGCAGGGCGGGACATAAGCCTCTCGGGCGTGGGAAACACCTGCTGAAAACAGTAGTGTTCCAACGCACTCCTAGGAAGACCAGTTCCTGAGATGGGCATAATTGTGATTTACTCTGGTGGAGGGAAAACAGCAGCGGATGAAGGAATGCCGCCAAGGTTATGATACATTTTATTTATGACGCGCCTATACACAGGTTTTTCAAGGCGCAACAAGCCAAGGGGGTGGGGGGGCAAGGCACCGATCTTACTAGGCGAAGCGACATTGAAAACGTGCAAGAGAAGGGGAAGAAGTGCCAGGGGTAGTGGAGGAGGAGAGTGCGAGACATAGGAGAAGACATACAAGTAGTGCGGCCAGCAAGTGGCAGTGCAAAGTGGGGTTTAGTGCAGACAGCAAGGGTTAGATACGTGCAAGTAGAGGGGCTGTAGGGTTGCAGATAAATCCCCAGTGCAGGGGAGCCAGAGGCAGTGCAGGTGTGCAACTGGGAGGGCAGGGACCTGGGCCCATGATTCAGAGGGTAGCCAGGTAGACCAGTGCAGTATTAGAAAGGAGATCAGCAAGAAAGGGGAATGGAAAATGGAAAGCAAAAAAAAAAGAGGAAGGTCTTGAGCTGCTTCCGGAATTGAAGATGGTTCTGCTCAAGTTTGAGAGGCAGGAAGGCTGTTCCAGAGGGAGGCGCCAGCAGAAGAGAGGGATCTGCCACCATCCCGCTGCTTGGAAAAACGCCCGACTTGCAGGGAGTTAGAGGTGTAGGAGTGAAGAGCTTGAGAAGGAAGATACTTCTGAAGAGAACGCTGGAGATAGATTGGTCCCAAGCCCCAGAAGGCCTTGTGGACAATGCAAAGGGTCTTTAATTTGATCCTTGCAGCCAGTGGGAGTCAATGGAGTGATGTCAGTGCTGCAGGGATACAATCCCTGGGCTTAAGGCCAAGGACAAGTCTCGCAGTCCTGTTCTGGATGAGTTGCAAAGGACGGAGAGTAGAAGTGGGTAGATTTAAATAGAGGCTGTTGCAATAGTCAAGCCTAGAGAGAGCCAGAGCTCTGGAGACAGTGAGCTTCTGGGGGAAGGAGAGGAAAGGAAGAATACCTCTGAGGAGGTGCAGTTGGTAATTTTACTTCTTAGAGACGTCGGATTTGTGTGGAGAGAAGGAGAATGTGGATTCAAAGATAACTCTGAGGTTCTTCGTCTAAGTGGAGGGGGAGGGGGAAGAGGGCAAAGAGAGGCCGGCCAGAGAGTGAAGGGGAAGTGGGGCGCAGGTGTGCTGATGAAGAGGATCTCCGTCTTGCTGGTATTCAGGCAGAGATCATTAGCGGCGCACCACTCCTGGATAGCATACAGTCACGGATGAGAGAAGGACTGGAGGCAGCGGCGCACCACTCCTGGATAGCATACAGTCACGGATGAGAGAAGGACTGGAGGCAGCAGAGGGGAACCTGAAGGCGCGATGGGAATCATCTACATAGCACTGGAAGTTGGGACAGAGAGCAGCAATGCGGTGGACGAGAAGTGCCAGGTATTGGTTGAACAACCAGGGAGAAAGGTTAGAACCCTGGGAACACCACAGGTGAAGAGATAGAGGAGAGGAAGGACCCAAGTTGGACCTGGGAGGGTCGGTCCGAAAGGAAAGAAGTCAGCCAGGCCAGAGCCTGATCAGTGATACAGAGGTCATCACGGAGTCGATTGAGCAGGATGGCGTGGTTGACCGTGTCAGACACAGAGGAGGGGGTCAAGTAGGATGAGGATAAAGGGGAGATTAGAATACTAAATGGACAATCGCAGTTGTGGGGTTTTTCGAAAGTCTTGGCCTTTTGAATCGTCAGGACCAGGACAAAGCAAATAATATAACTAGAGGAGACGACGCTGCGAAGAAATAAAACTGCATCTCCACTCCATTCAACATCCCCTCGCCAAACAGCAGAGGCTGGCAAGACCCGGACTCTTTATTTTATTTTAGGACATTCAGGAACAACCTTGTAAAAATGGTTTCTTTTTTAAACAATTAAATCAAGTAAAAAAAAAATAATTAAAAAAAGAATCAAGGTTAGAGAGCAGGTCTTCACAGATTTTCAGGAGAGCAGTTTCCTTGCTTCTGGCTGCTCTGAAGCCAGACTGATGGTTATGGAGACAACCAACGGATTCAGTGTGAAGAATAAAGGGGGGGTGGCTGCAGGGGGGAGGAGAGACTGTGGGGGGGGGGGCAGGAGAAGCTGAGAGGGTGAACAGGATGTCCTGGGTTATAGAGATGATGTGAGAAGCCAGGGCCGTACAGAGGGCCTGGGAAGGGATAGTAGAGGTAGAGACTGCAGCAGGATTGGCAAGCTCCTTGCAGATTTTAAAGAGTTTGGCTGAGTTTTTAGATGCCGCAGAAATGCAGACTTGTATGTGTGCTCTCTTCTTAGTGAGGCCAGAGAGTCAGTATTGCCTTTGGAGCAGGGCAGTTTATCAAAGGGTGTACAAACGCCAACCATTTCCTCTCAGCTACCTTACACTTGCGTTTAAGGGTGACCAGATCTGAGTCGCACCAGGAGTTAGACTTGGCTTTAGGCTTCATGCGGATCCTCATGACAGGGGCAAGGGCATCAAGAGTAGCAGAGTGAAGCATGTGAAGGGCTGTGTCAGGATGCGAGTCAGCCAAAGGTGCAGAAGGTGGACGGAAAGAAGCAGCAAAAGCCTCTACTGACACATGCTTCATGGGTCGAATGACTGAGAAGGTGGGTGTCAATGTGTGGGTAGGATTGACTTGAGGGGTGGAGAGTGAGAAATTAGAGGAGAAAGTGATGACTCCAGCAGAGGTCGCAAAAGAGTCCTGTGGCGGGACATGGGGCATCCATATGGATGTTGAAAGCACCAAGGAGGAGGAGTTGAGTGGCCAGGAGAGAGAGAGAAAGCCTACAGATAAGTAATTCAAAGGAGGAGTAGGTCTGCATAGGCATGATAGAGGTAGGGATCCACTTCGGAAAGATCAAGGCTACACCCCCACCGGGACGGTTGGATCTGGGCATGGAGAGGATCGTGTAGCCATCAGGAAGGAGAGTGTCGAAGCTTGTGACAGAGCTGGCCATGAACCATGTCTCAATGAGACCAAGGACATCAAAGTCCAGTTCTTCCAGGAGATGGCAGATGTCAGAGGAGTGTTTGACAGCTGAGCAAGAGTTAAGAGTGGCAGGGTGGAGAAGGTTGTCATCCTTGAAAGATTTCCAGGTACATATTAGAGGTACTCCCTGTGGGCGTGAAGGAGCCCGAGGGGGGGGGGGGCAGATGAGGTAGGATGAGAGGGCAAGGTAGCCGGGGAGGAGGAAGAGGGCGCCAGAGGAGTGGCAGAGGGTGGAGGCAAGGAAGCCGCAGAAGGGAGAGAGGGAACAGCAGGAGAGGAAAGGAAATTGATAAGTCGCAAGAAACATCTGTCAAAGAGGAGGAGGTTGGCCTGAGGGCCTTGTTCCAAGATGGTGCCATTCAGGTAGACATTAATGACTACCTTAGAGGAGTGGAAAGAAGCCAGGAGGGCCTCCCAATGAGTGCCACCATTAATGGGAGAAGAGGAGAAAGGAGAGATCACAGAGACCATTTGAAGAGTCCATGGGTCTGATGAGGGAACGACAAAGAGGATGTCGGGGAGGGTCTGTCTGGAGGAAGCGCTGGTGTAGGTATCAGCGATAGGGAGGCCTGGTTTGGAGACCGGGATATCCTTTTTCAACTTCTTCCTACCTTAGTGAGAAGAGTAGGATAGTCAATGGTCTAACAGTTGGAGAAGATAGGAGAAACAGAGAGCCATGGGTGATGTGGAAGATTGGGAAGAGGAGAGTGAGGGGGGGGTTTGTGGGGGAGGAGAGGAGCGGAAGGGCTGGGTGGAGACACTAGGGGAGAGTAAGGGGGGGTGCAAGCAGAAGAGCAAACAAGACAGGAACAGCAGGACATAGAGAGACAAAGTGCAGTCACTTGGCCAGGCTAAAACAGGTAGGGTGAAATGCAATGAGGCCACTGGACACAACTAAGTCCAAAGGTTCAAGTGTGGCTGGACATAGTGAAAGAGTACAAAGCAGCATCTGAGCGTGCAAGTAGGATAGTCATAGGTGTGGGAGAAGAGTCCAGGATGTATGAAGTTCATCTCAGCCTCTGTGTACAACTATGGGGGTACAAGGGGAGGGGACCCCTAGGCCCGGGCAGGCAGTGGACAGGGAGCAGACAGGGTCCTTAGTTTTGGGCCTTAGTGAGATGGCCGGCTCCTGCCTCCCGTTGCTGGGATTGGTAGAAAAGACCCCAGCCAGCCAATCTCAGAGGGGGCAGTCTAAGCAGGATGACCCAGCTTGTAGAATCAAAGCAGGGTAGCCATCTTAGTAAGGCCTTGTGGAATACGGCCAAGAAGAACCTCAAGTTTAATCCTGTACGAGAAAGGGGGAAATTAAGGCTGTAGGTACAATGGAGGTGCTGCAAGCATCAAGCAAAGCACTTGCAGCAAATCTCTGGCAGGAGTGCACCACCCCTTCGGGTGACCCCGCCCTCACCAGCCAGTCATCCAAATAAGGGTATAGATGATGGCCCTCCAAGCAGAGAAGGTCCATCACTGCGTTCATTAACAAAGACATGAGGGGCGGAGTTCAGGCCGAAGGGCAGCATCTTGTACTGAAAGCGCTACGAAATAATCATGAACTGCAGAAACCTCCGATGCGGTCGATATATGGGTACATGCAGGTACGCATCCTTGAAGTCCAGGGAACACATCCAGTCCCCTGCACACAGAGACTCGGCTATGTGCGCGGGATTAATCATCTTGAAGATTTCCAATGGTAAAGACAGATTTAGAAATGACAGGTCAAGGATTGCACTCAGGCCAGCCTGGTTGTTCTTGGGTATCACAAAAACTCCTGGAATAGTAACAGAAGCCCCTGTCTACAAGAGGAACTGATTCTATCACCTGCCTACCCAAGAGCGAAATGACCTCCCATGGAAGAGCCGGGTACCGGCAAAGAAAGATGAAGACTGAAGTCTGTGGAGACTACGGATAGGATCTATGGATTGCTGAAAAGACTCTTCCAGGTACCCTGGAACAGAGCCAAATGGCCCCACACAGGCGAGCTGTGCTCTTCGACCATGACATCACTGCTTCTTGGCGTCAGAGGAGGGTGGGGGCAGAGGAAGGGGAGCGGACAAACCTGTCCTCTGCTGTGTCCTCCTGTTGTCGCTGGGAGACCTGAAAGGCCACCGTGTACTGCAGTCCCAGAACCCCTTGCA
Source organism: Ambystoma mexicanum (assembly GCF_040938575.1). Lineage (NCBI taxonomy): Eukaryota > Metazoa > Chordata > Amphibia > Caudata > Ambystomatidae > Ambystoma > Ambystoma mexicanum. The sequence goes on along the minus strand of NC_090924.1, from coordinate 866,440,492 downwards.
CTCAGCCCTGCCCTGTGACTGAGGGAAGGTTTTGTCAGGATGGCCAAGGACTTGGCGCTTTGAGTGGAGGTTTTCTTCTTTGTGAACTCATCTGTCGACGAATTAAAAAAGTCCACGCTCTCAAAAGGTAGATCAGGATCCTCCCCGGCACGTCAGATGAAAACTTTATGGCGTGCATCTAAGCCGTCCTCATCTCGACCCGAAGGCACAACCCTCTGCTGGTGGTGTCGATGTGGGAGAGTGAAGACTCCATGAGGTCCTGAGCAATGGCCTGGGCATCTGCCAGACTGGCCTTGAAGGAGGCTTGGTTGTCTGAAGTGAGGTCGGGCAGAAATTCCCTGAGCTATCCTGACAGCTTCTGGCTAGCCGCAGCCAAGAGGGCATCCGTATTGGCTTGTCGCAGATGAAGTCCTGAGGTGGAGTAACAGCGCTTTCCCAAGGACTTTGTCCTTCTTGGAGGGGTCTCTGGAGGTGGCTCCCATGGAGGAAGACGAAGATTTAGAATACCCTGTGGCCGCAGCCACCACAGAGGAATGGGTCTGTGGATGGGAGGCACAGAGGATTGGCTCCCCATCTGTCAGCCTAAACCTCATCATCATCATCATCCTCATCATCGCTGCCCCTTTTTCACAGATCGAGAGGAATGGGACACAATTGCCGGCGGGCCCCGGTCTGGAAGCCGCAGACAGGTCCAACGGCTGTTGAGGGGGAAGCGTTGGTGGTACAGGAGATGGTGTTGGTGGGGTCAGAGCGATCAATAGGGTCTGAAATGGTGGAGGAACCAGCACCAGAACCGGGAGCGCAAGTGGTACGGGAGGAGTACCAAGAGGAGGGGGCCGGGATGACCTCCTTCACAATGTCCTCCAGGAGCCCCTTCATCTGAGGGTAGCGCATGAGGAGGAGGAAGCGCTCTAAGAAGCGGTCCTTATCCGCCACTGGGTCCCTAGGGGCCCGGCTCTCCGAGGCACTGGGCCTGCACTCCTGGTCAAAGAGCTGAGGCACCTGGTACGTGTAGCCATATGGCTGTGATGGGCAGATGCAGCCCTGGGGATACCAAAAACCTGTACCGTAGGATCCGCTGCTGCTGCAAAGTCCATTCAATTGGCGAAAGCACTGGCGGCCCTGAGCTGGATCCAAGATGGCCACCACGTGCTGCTCTGCCATTTTGAAGCCTTGCACCACACCCTGGGTGGGAGGGCGCCAAGGCCCTGAGCCAAGAGAGGCCTCAGACGAGAGAGGATACAGCTTGGGTCTTGCAACTGAAGGGGAGGCGTTGATCACTCTGGTAGGCACCGAGCCCTCAGCTGGATGGCCAGCAGTCGTAACGCCCTGACACGACCTCGGAGCGAGCTCCGGTTGGCTGGACGCCCTCAGCACCTGTGCCGGTAGTCAGGCTGGATCTAGCCGATGACAGACTCTTGGAGGTGACACTCGACGATCCCTTACCTCCTGGGGTAGAAGAGGACGAACTTGATCGCCCTTCTGAGGACAGCCTGGTAGGGCCCCTGAGCTTGGGAGCCGGTAGCCTGGAAGGCCTCAGGTCTGTCCCAGGACCACCCAGAAGAGCCCCCGGACCCCTCTGCTTGGGAGCCAGTAGCCCAAGAAGCTTTGGACCTGCCAGACCTGAATCCGAGGAACCCTGATCCTTGGGCACCCCGGGGAAGGAGTAGCTGCATAGTGGAGCAGTGCTGAACAGAGGGCCCACTTTGTCTTGACGAGAGGTCCTGGAGACTAAGTCTTTAAGGTGGGGCGGAGGAGAAGTGTGGAAGATCTCCCTCCACCGCGACAAACGATTCTTCAATGCCCTGTGACCGAGAGCTCTGCAGGCGGTGGTCGGGTGCCAAACACGAAGACAGAGTGCATGGGGGTCCGGAGCCAGGAACGAACGGTTGCATGAGGCCCATTTCATTAATCCTCCTGTGGCCGACATGCACCAGGGGAGGCAAGGCACCAAAGGGAAGTGAAATAAGAAATGAAATAAACCGGGAGCAAGCCGAAAGCTAAAAAAGTCTCTGCGCTGGCTGCCAGGTCCGACACCATCCGTGCGGAAAAGGGACTAGGGGAGGCAGCGGGGCGTTCCCACGCACGAGGCTGCACCCCCGCGCTATACTAAATTTAATGGGGAAGCTCATATTTTCTTTGCCAATCGTTCTGGTACTGTCCCCATGTTGGGGAATGCCCTCAAGGATGGAGGGAAGGGGACAGGACATAGGATTATTGGATATTGGAGTAAGACTTAACCTGCCCCTCTGACCAATCCAAGCCGTGCCTGAGTCAACACATGGTGGGACTCCTCTATGAATAAAACAGTTTCTTCACTTTTGTGCGATGCACATCCTCATTCTCCTGCATAGGGCATTCGGTATCTGGGCCTGAGGACTTAGTGGCCTATTGAGTACTTCAAAGACTTCGAAGGAGGCCACCAAGCATAAACTTTGCAGATCATTCCCCCAGTGCTTTTCAGATACATGTGCTGGCAGGCGCTGCACTGCTAGATGTTGTGTCGCACCCCGAGAAACCACACACAAATGTTGTGTGGGTCAGTGATGGACGACTTGGAGCTGCAGTCGTTGCAGCACTTTAAACTCAAGGGTTTAAGGCTCGACATGGCATCGAAAATAAATACTTTTAGTCATGAAAAGATCCTGTTCGTAACAGCATGATGAGCGCGAACAAAAGATGAACAGAGGTCTAGGGGCAGAGGGACATAATATATTTACCTCTCACGTCACCTCAGCAGTCGAGGAATGGCACAGTCGAGGCATACAGAGGTTGAGAGACGATGGCAAGATGCACTACGCCCCTGTCGAAATTTTCAGAGCAGCTGACGCTGGATGGGGATATCTATCAAGATGAGGAATATGCGGGAGAATGCAATCCATTGGAGTTTGAATTTGCATTAACCATCTCACGCACCACAACTGATGTGTGCTTAGCCAAAGTTTATTTTAAATTCAGATATCAGACATTGGCAATTCAGAAAATTAGCCTTCAACCCAATATAGTTTATGATCATCTAGCTGAATAGTTAAAGATAACCGTTCTCAAATGTCTGTTCATATATATAAAAAAGAAATCACAGGTGAGAAAGCAACTATTTACAAATTGATCTCAAAATTGTTGCTTGCTGATAGCTTTTGAGGCCCTAAATTAAAAGGTTTGCGAATGCTTTAATTACACTTAGGTGGTTTGTCTAATAGAAGAAAAATAAAACAATGTATTGCATCAATGAAGCACGTTTCTCAGGGTTGGCACTTTAGTTGTACAAAACAGCTATTCAGTACTAGCTTTGGTTCCATTCAGCCTAACTGAACACACACTGAATCCTTATTCATTTTTAAAACCATTTGTTGCTTTTGGTGTCACTTACAACAAATAAGAAACTGGGTGAATTTGTTTCTATATCTTCCGCAGGTGTGACTATCTGCCTACAGAAAACTATCTGGTTGCCATTTTTTAGGCATCTCCTCACAGCTAGGATTGCGATTTGCTTAAGCGTTATGACAAGTAAGAATGCGACTTCTTCATTAGGACGTTGCTTGCGTAAAAATTAAGTTCTGTTCAGAATTTCCCATTTTGCAGTCATGCTAGTTTTGTGAAGGCTCTTTTCCATACCTTGGACCGTTGAAATGAAAGAAAGTCCAACTAGTCAGGCAGGAAAATATGTCAATAATTTATTATTCTGTTTAAGAATTGGGAAACATGGCATCAACAAAGAACGGATGGAAAATTCAAGTATGGTGCTGAATACAAGAGTACAAAACATAACTTTTTCCCAACTATGTTAAACAGTAAAATACAATAAACAAGTCCTCATTTAAATGTCAAAACAATTATCTAAAAACAACACATCACATATTGAAGAATCATAAAAGACATCTTGAAAACTTTATCCCCACATTTTTAGACATTAGAACAAATAAAATATAAAATCTTTGATCTTAATCATGAAGTGTTTTAACAATGATTAACCGGTCACTTTAAATGCACAGTTAGAGGCGAGGCTAGGCAATCATTTGCTGTCCAGTTGATTCCTTGTACCATGTATGACAGTCTCCCAGAGACCAATGGCGTCTCTAGTCCAATGAGTTCACAGCTTCCTGCTGTCTTTTCACTCACTATAAACTTATCTTGGAAAATCATAACATAGGCTGCCGAGACAAAAGTGCCCTAAGCCTACAATCCCGACGCATGGCATGATATTGGCTTTACGTGGTAAAATGGTTGCCAACCTCAAGATCAACAAGTGAGTGCCCATAACCGTTTAGTGAAGAATTCAAGATCAGTCAGTGCCAAGAATCACTGTGGCTGAGGTGAGTACCTTCAGTGGTTAAGACAAAGCGACTAGATTTGCGCAAAATGTAGAGGGTGTAAGTGCTTTGCGAGTGAGTGTCTCTCAGGATGGCAGGCAGGATTTGATTGGTAAAGGTCAGGTGTATACTAGAAAACATTAGAAGACTAGGGAAAGAGCAAATAAGGGCCCTGGTCATGGCATCGTTTGCCTCCGGCTGCCCTGGTTGATGTGCTTGATTAAACGATCATCTCACACAGAAAGCTGGCACGATACTTCACCGTGCCAACCCAATTTAACTTATTCTTGATGCATAGTCTATATATCACAGGTAAGGTCGTTAAAACACACGATTTAAACATTAATATAGACAATTACATTGCATGCGGTACACACGTAAAACAGGCCTATAGTATGGAAACCTACAACATTTCAACTTAAACGCAAGCAAAATGCGGCTAGGTTTCGGAACGATTAACATACATGCACGTTACTGTCTTGATCCTTCGACTAGTGTGAACATCGCAATTACATAGCAGAAGGGTATGTAGCTCTGAGAATTGAAACCGGCCAGCTTTCAACTCGGTATAGTTTCAGCATCACTGCAGTAAATAATGCTGAAGGATTAGGCCTTTAATTAAATGAACGAGCTAATAATTTAATAGTAGCAATCGTGTCCTGGGAGGCACACTGCACAAAACGCAACCAATGACAAGTGTGTTATAGGTGAATACGTTAGGCGTAACTGGGTGAATTTAAAGTCACAAAGATGCCCCCTATTCGTCACAGAAAAATAAGGTTTATGAAAGTTCCGTTTTGCTCCTTTTTTCAATGCATTTATCATGAATGGACAGTAAAACGAGGACTCATTGAAGATGCACCTGAAGTGCAAGGATGGCATCATACAGTATATTTACATGGAATGCTAAGGCTCATTTACAATTCAACATTTCAGGGTACAATGGCCACCTTACAATAATATATTTTTTGATAGAAATTATCGCATCAAAAAGAAATTTAAAAAAAGAAGCGTGTAATTTATCAGCCATGTTCTAAACACACAGGGTTCATTTACATCTGACAGAATGCCAGACATGTGCTGGCTTTTCAGTAATGCAATCCAAACACACTGTGTACACGTCAAACAAAGATTATAGTACATCATTTACACACATTGTCAAAAAACAAAAAGTCTAGAGAAAATGCACTGCCCCGCCCCATCAGTAGTTAATAAAGAAATGCAGTGGATAACCAGTTCCCATAGCTGCCCCTACATCACACTTCGTGCAATCACACAGTAGGTGTTAGATTGAAACCTAGCTTTCGAGCATAGTTTACTGGCTGCAAGTAAAACTATGTTCGCACATAATTCGGTGAGGTGACAGTTTTGGTTCAGGTATATTCCAGTAAAAGGCTCATTAAATAGTCAAGTGAAAAACCTGTCCTGCAGAGTAAAAGGAAAAGCGTAGGCATCCACCAACCACCCTCTCGGTGGCAGCGACATTTTACTTTGGCTGACATCTTCACCAAGCATCGTCTCTTGATTTTGCTCAGGAAACGGTTATTCCATTGTCAAGAAGTACTTTTGGAAAATATTTGTGCTATATGCTGTTAGTTCCAATGCGTTCAGTAACTAGTCGCGCATTGGGCTAGTGAAGCTTTGCAACCACGGAGATCGCTTGCGATGCGGTCAGTCCCACCTCATCCTGGTTTCTATTATACATAAACTGCCATCTTTGCAAATGTGAGCATTACTTCCCCATATACATCTATCTAAAACTGTTCACTTCTTGGTGAACCACTGACTTCCAAGCAAGCACTCTGACATTCCCCACACTTTTCCCACCTACCACAGAGCTTCTCATCAGGGTCATACAGGAACTGCACGCATTGAACACAAACTGGTGGTTTCAATGCAACCGAACATGTGAGAATCACCCCCTACATTAATGCCCAAGCCATATAAATACGAACAATGCATGCATGTCTTCCACCTCGCTAGTTAGCTACAGTATTCTGCATCTGAACCAGTAAGCGCTCTACTATTTTCTAAGTCAGTAATGCAGTCTGAGACGAAGCTTACAAAGTTTCGTGTTATCTAACAGATGAAGCTCCTTGCACGGAAGTAAGCATGCTTGCCACTGATTTTCTTATTCCAGAGCTACATCTTGGCAGAATCTCTGAGAAAGCAGCTTTGTTTCAACAACAGTGACATATTAGTTCAAGAGCAAGAATTGAGAAGGCCTCCTCAAAGACACTGCAGCTTCCACCATGGGCGTTACAATGAAAACTGTCCACAGCAGCGTGCAGGTGCGAGTGTGCAGCATTTCTAGAGCATCCATAAATCTTGGTGTCCAGCTTGTTGTAGAAGTAGCCGCATGAGGGTGGTGGTCACCAAAGAACTGAGATCCAAAGCCGACATTTGCATGTAAATCCTTTTAGTTCCTTTTAGACCTGAGGTACTCAACATCTTAGGATTCCCCAAGAGCTACTATAAATTTTAGCTTCCATTCTGACATGATAAATCAGAGTTCTCGTCAGACAAGTGATCCTTTTCCAAAAGGCTATTAACAGGATTGTTTCAAGAAAAAGAGGGACTTGAAATTGGACCGTCACAACGATTTCAAAACAGTCCAGGTCTAACTGCACACTTCTTGCCCCCAGCCTGTCATACTTAAACTAAAACCAAACCAAAATCCCATCGACAACTAGATTAACTCTAATCATGCACCCCATTAACAAAAGACCAAACAAAGCCTGCTGCTTCTGCTGCTAAGAGTGCAGCCAGCTCACTGGAACCCAGAAGGTGTCAGTTTCAAGCCTGTCCAAGGTCATTTTCAACTCATTGTAAGCTGCCGTTAAGTCATCATTTACTATGATCTGGTCAAAAAGATGATTATATTGGCTCTCAATTAGCTGGGCGGATTTCACCATCTCTTGAAAGTCTTCTTCCTATAAAAAAAGAGATGAAGGTGGTCACTTAAAAATGTTAAGGAATCATGCCAGTTTAACTCAACATTTTGTGTAATAATTCATTCCATGACAGAGACCCAAGTATTAGTAAACTTTTGCTGTGGTCAAAAAATATTTATTTGAAAATCAACCAAATTATGTCTCTCTCCCATCCTCATATTTTTAGCGTATTTCTAGTTACTGTATTTAGTCACTAAAGAATAGAAAATACTCTTAAAATAGATGCAATTACTGAATAAAACAAAGCCCCAACCACAAACCACTGCGTGGAACAGTATGACAGCCCGAAGGTTGGCAGACACAAAAATGTCAATGTTATCACAAGAAAAACAGAGAGTGGGTTGGGAGATTGTGATGATGTGGCAGAGAAAAGCGATGATGCACTCATTCTGTTTAACCCACGACAAAGTTGGGAAGGCGGTTCAACCCAACCGACCCCCCTTGGCGGTTTAGAGTGAGAAGCCCCATTAGGAGAATGGTGATGGACTAAGGGGCGAGGTGGACATTACAGTATCCCCACACGATCACCTGATTATGCTCATTATACGTAGTATATGCATGCAAACAAGCGCCATTTTATTATGAGTAAGCGCCATTTTGTTAGCCATAGTTGGAACAGAAGGCCTGCAAAGCCACAGAATATCCAGCATGTCAGACTGCATGGAGAAGCCCGATTAAGCCCGAAACCACAGGGAGATGGGCTTTGCATCACACCCCTAAGAAACACTCCTTTGTTGTACAGGATGTTGCCAATGTGTTTATTTAGAAGTAAAGTGCACTGTAAGGCCATGAGACAGAGCCGGGCGCCTCAACATCCATGCTTATTGTGGCCTGTCTAAAGCAGGCCTCCGACTCCCAAACACCCAACCACGAGTTACAGTCTTCATAATTGTCTTAGGTTCGAGACCCCCTGAATTCCATAACAGTGATTGACCCCAGTCCACCACCCATAAACTAAATGGCCATCAAAAGATCTAAAGAATATGGCTGTGCCATTATAAGTTCATAATGTGGGGTACATTGACCCACTCATCAGAATTCCCATCCATAACCAAGCTGCACTTCAGTAGTTAACAGCAAAATGGCTGCACTGGTTCCTTTGAGCACTACTGCCGTGCATCAAAACTGTGTTTTTGCAGCTACAAAATGATGGCTGCCCTGTCTTGCCAAGCACTTATTGGGCAAGTTGGAACAGGGAGCACACCGAGAAAAGGTGCCAGGGTGCGTTCTGGTGTGTACTATAGAAGGGGAGTGAAAAAGCACCGCTGCTCTGCTGCTAGCCCAAAGTTCCCATTGAAAAAGGGAAATATGTTACATTTAAAATGATGCCGCTCTGATGCTCCTTTCATCTGTTCTACATTATTCTGCTTTTATCAGTGAGGCCCTGCCATGCCCATCCATATTTGTAATGTGCTAAGCAGAAGAGAGCATTATCCCTGAATAACAGGCTGTGTCAGACCAGATCCAGGAAATCAACAGAAGCCTTCTTTCAGCCGCACGGAAAAACGCTTGACTTTTGGGCTCCAAAATGTCAAAAATCACTGCTTCAAAAAGAAACCCTAGCTCTAAGGGCATATGTCAATTTCAGTGGACCTGTGTCAAACAGATTGCCGTACAAGTGAAACTGACTAGCGCTGCAAAACAATGTTGGGAAGTCAGAAGGAAGAGAAAACCTTTGAAATGGTCAGCCAAGCAGACTTCACCATGTGTTAAAATGCACTTTTGCAAATAAGGAAAAATGCCCGTTTTAAAAGTGTAATGTTGAACGAAGGCCCTGTCTTGGCCTAGCAATTAAAGGGGGTTTTGCTGGGAAACACTTCTGGGATGTTTTATTTCAACAGGCTTGCTGCTGATCCAGAATAAAATAAAGAAATAAAGGCATTGGCTATACTGGAAAATTAGCCAAACCAGGTTCTACCATGGCTCAATGGACAGTTGGGGGCTTCCCCCAACAGGAGCCACAAGGGATTTCTGGGACACCTATATGTTAACTGTTGCCTTGAAAACTTTGAATATACCAAGAGAAAGAAATATCACATGCTCGTCAGACTTCTGTCTGGGCTTCAGCCTGAGACAATAGATCTGGGACACCTACGTGCGACGTTTGGAAGCAACAACCACCAGTCACCCAAACTGGGGAAACTCCAGGATAGCCCTAGGCTAAACTGACATTTGGTGGTAGCCTGAAGAAAAAAATTGTCCCAGTTGGAGGACAGAGGCCAGCCCATTTTGGCTCTAAAGAATAGTTTATTAATAAAACAAAGACTTTTATCCCCGCAATTGAACAATGTAGAAATTCGAAAGTTTCACAATCTAGATGCAATTTTGGTGGCTTTAATTTAAGACGTGGTATCCTTCACTGGCATATAAGGGACAGAAATGGCAGAGAATTGGATATTCTGAGGAAAGTGTATATGATGCCAATCTGAAATGCCCTGTGATAATATATACACATGTACAAAGTTACAGAATTTTAGGTAAAGTAATTTAATTGAAAAACCACGAAAAACTATTAGATGGACAAAACAAAGTCCTACAAACATGAGAATTAGACTGCCATGCTCTGTGTGAAATATGTAACCTGCCTTTGTAATTTGCCAAAAGGCCACAACTGTACAAATGTGTGATTTATGTTGAGATAGATTTTTGGCGAAAAGGACTGTGGGATTGCTTTTAACCTCATAGAATACAACCCTCATAAACTGAGTCTCTTCCTTGAGGAGGCGATTAGCTTAGGCTGACCTATCCGGTTCTTTGGGGTAGCTCTAGCTTAGTTCTGGCCAACAATTTACCCGGTGATGTCACCCGCTTTATAAAAGGGGTGGGAGCTCACAGGGACAGAACACACACACACTCCTGAATTTCCAGCACCTGCGTATCCAGACATTCCAGATCCACCTTTGCAAGATTCCAGACTCTACTGCCAGGCCAAAGCATAGCTGACCCTATCCCAGCAAGGCCATTGATCCAGAAACCCCACTAAAATCCCAGTAACAAGGGGGAAAAGCTGTACTACCTTTTGGGAGCATCCTGTGACCAGACCGGCATTGTATCCACTACCTGCATGCCCGCTGTACCCTTGCCATCCAGTGACCGGACTTGCCCAGCTGTTTGCTGTGAGGGGAGCCCGCCGCGTTGTGACCAGTGTTTTTGAGTCCAGAACCCGGTTGACTGTCCCAAATCCCAAACTCAAGTGCGGAGTGTGAGTATTTACCCCATCCCATAACAACACAACACACATGCCATCTTGACCTTTTTTTTGTCCTACTCTGCAAGTAATTCTATCAATACCCTGATAACTTGCTTAAAACTGTTAGAATTATCTGTGCACCCTGTCCTTTATCTCCAAGCATTAGCGTCACTTTTCTCTTCATTTCTGTCTTGCGTAGATCATAAGTCCTTAGCAATATTTGATTAAATAAATTAACTTTCCATAGAGAAAGGGGTACACTGCGTGAAGGGGTACAACTGCAGCATAACTTTTATATTCATGAGTGGCGCTCCTCTTTTCTAGCCATTTAATCTAGTGTAAGTGAAATTTGTCTTTTCTTTAAAACCGATTTTGTCTCCAAAATTGATTTTACCAAAACCGAACCTCCTTGCACCTTGAAAATCTCATCCAATTGTCCAGCTATAGTCACTCTTTCACTTCTATATTGTCCCTTTGATGTGCATCTATCTATTACCCAGCCTAAAAACCACATTCCGATTCTATGTATTTCACCTGTTTTTTTTTTAAAAAAAAAACAGTTTTGACATTTAAAACTGCAAATGTGTAAATTGCAACTTTCCAAAGTGTGAATTTGGCTGCACTGTGTTTTCATTTCAAGTAGTTTTTTTGAACTGTATGCTTTTTGTGATACCTTACCTTATAGTTGTTAGTGATACAATATCCATGATATTGTGATAAAACATATGTACATCATTATTTCAATAGACATACGATTCATTATTTGACAAAATCTGAGTGTCATTTATGCATTTGCAAAGGGTTTTAAAATCCTCTTATTTTGTGAGGGAAGGTCGAATTTTGATTCTGTTTGCTACCTCATATCCATAATTCCCTGCTGCTGCTTCTTTCTATCCAATCCGAATTCGATTAATTGGGGATTGAGGGAGCATTGCAGTGGGGAATCCTAACTCGGGTGCTATCTATCCTAATTGAAAAAGTGCTCCTATTCATTTGTGCTTTGGAAATATGTTCTGGTAGAAGTTTACCCAACAATATTTCATTGTAATTATCACCCCATTGGTGATTGCTGCCCAATATAAATATTGTGTGATTTCCTTTGGAATTAAAATAAATAAATAAATATTGTATTCCCACCAACCAGCCTGGCTCATGGTCCATTGTGACCCGGGGTATTTGTAAAAGGAGGTGTGAAACAGGTTGGGTATCGCCTCAATTCGAATTCGTAGAAAATAAAGAGAAAGTATTCTAATTGAGTGCTACATCCTACACTAAGGGCAAGAGTCCTGATCCGGTGTGTGACGCCTGGTTAGAATCCTTCACAATAACAACATGATCTGTAATGCGAGGTACAGGCAGGGATAAATTATAATTCAAAACGAGGGTCGAAATCTTGGGTGCAGACGATGCGATAAGGAATGAATGGAGGATGTGTGGGTCAGTATGATCCAAGACTTTTCTTATGCCAGTCCGGAGCCTCCCAGGTGCACGGTGTAACGATAGAATTAACAATGTTGTATAGTATAGAATTAATTGGTAGTTTGACCTCGGTTCCCTCGAGATGAGCCCAGCAGCACCCACGTGGACCTAGACGAACAGATGAAGATGGACCAATGGTCTGGCATACCATATGGAGCAGACCCTATATGTGTAGTGCCCATCTAATAGGGATGGTGAAGTGTATTGCTTACTATTACGTCACAAGTGGCGCTGCTCAAAATGATGCGTTGTCGAGGGTCCGAGAGCTCAGAACATTCCGTTGCAGCAGAGTTCTTTGCTGGGACCTATTTTGTATGAGAATACAAATGTGTTATACTTGCAGGAGTTTCTAGCGGGCTACATTTTCCCCGGTGTGATCGATAAGGGGCATGTCTTCAATTGGTGACCCTGACGTGATCCCAGCGCCCACGTGCCTGCGCAGGCCACAAGCCGGAAGAGCTGCATCCACCTACAGCGACCAGTCCTGAAAAACGTCTGCAGAAATCCAGTCTGCTCATTGGAGCCGGGCACAGCCCCAAGGAGAATGCAGGTTGGTATAATTGAGATACCGTGACGGAGGAGTTCGGGTGAAAGCGCACATGTGAACATACTCCTGCAAGTGGGGAGCTTGTGGTGCGGATTTGGCTAAGTTTATTTTTTATTATTGTAGAATATTTTAAGGAGACTATTAAGGAAAGGAAAACGGAAGTATAGGGAACAAGGAAAAAAGTATAAGCCTTGTCTAATTAGTAGGCTTGTAAATAGTAGTGGTACTTTGCTTTATTCGTGTTTTTATTGCGACAAGGGGAAGGCCAAAGGAGGGGCATTGTTTTGGACTGAGTGGAGTGTATGAATGGGTATGTGAGAAAATGGATGGGGGGAAATATTTGTTTTTTGGTTTATAACCTGTGGCAGCATGCACAGCGCACTAGATAAGGCGTAAGAAGTAAGAACGCGCAGAAACCCCTTTCACCATGGGAGGGGAAACAACCATAGAGTACATGTGTAAGGCATTACCATTGTACAGTGACATAATTGAAAAATACCATAAACAGTGAGTGACGGAGATGAGGGGCAAGGAGATGCCCCGCTTGTGGCCACAGCAGGTCTCCTATGACAGAAGTATTTTGGAACACATGCCCATATAATTGACAGCAGGATATAAGGGGAAGCAACTACATAACAGGAGAGACATATTGAACCTCTGGAAAATGTTTGATGACAAGGAGAAGCGCAAGGGGGAAGGAGGAGCATGCAGCGACACCAAAGATGAAGGACCCAGTGAGGATGGGAAGACAACAGAACATAAGGAAATATATCCCTTAGCAGCGCGTCCTGCAGTAGGATACACAAATCTCACCTACATCCACACCAGCAGCAACCCTCAACCCCTCGTATGTATCCCCGCCAGCAGTAGAAGCACACAGACATCAGTAAACGAGACTTAGAAGCATTGGCACGCACAGAACTAGCTAGACTGCGGGCTGCACAAAAGCACTGTTAAGACAGACAAACCGGTAGAGCAGGGTACAGAGGAATGGAGGTCAGGCGATTTTTTTGTTCAGCATAGATAACGCAGCCATACAAACTGCATATAGAAAGAGACAGCAAAGCCAACAGCTTAGACTATGAGAATACTGGCTCCCGCAGGGCCGAGGAAGATGAGTGGAGTTCGTTCGTTGAGGCTGAAGATGAGCAGGACGAGGAGGCAGATCAAGTACCCGAATGCACACCTAGGGTCGAAAGCTTGTGGAACGGGAGACTCAGGGACAGGTGTGGCCGGATGGCACCGGCAAGTAAAAAGGGAAATGCAAGAAAGAGTGAGGGGGGCAGAGCAAAAAATGCAAATGCCCCTAATACACCAGAGTGCCACCAGACCGCACTATGTGCCATGGGCATAGATGGATAAGAACAATCTGCTAAAAGCACTCCCTGTCCTTACTGCGGGCGTGGGAAAACGGATTTATGCTTAAAAAAAAACAAACAGCTGGTGTACCACTAGCTGTTGGGGACATGAAAAGTTTACTAGTAGCAACTATCAGAGATCAAGTAACCAACATTGACTTTGGCTAATGATGCACCTTTCAATATGATAAGATTGCAGGTTTGGGACGCGCTATGGTGGGCCTTCCCAGACACGCCCGATTTACAATCGATAATGTAGTGTACCATGGGGGATGATGGAGACTCTGCGCAGTTCATTCTTAAGGTTCAAGAGATGTGGAGGGCGGAAACGGGGGGCTCATGGGACCAATCAAACCCCTTCTTCTATTTCATCGTTAAAAAAGTTGTGTCAAAAGTACACAAGGCATTACATAAAATTGTAGGGAACAAAGCAAAGGGGTGGGCAGAAATACAAAGTATTATACTGCACCACTACAAAACGAATAACGGAGCGTGATAGAGAAATAGCCCAGAGGAGGATGGCAGAGGAAGTGAAACAAGTACAGACTAAACTGGCTAAAATAGCTATTATAACTCCACCAACCACTACACCACAAACGGAAGCACTGGGCACCGCCCAAGAGCTTCCCAGAATAGCTGCAGTTTGGGTGCAAGGCAGGCAAGGACAGATGGGTGGAGGTCAGCGGTACCCCAATACTCAGTGGCAACAAGGAGGACCGCAGCAGGGAAGAGGTGAGTTCCGAGGGGCAAGAGGGGGCTTCGGAGGGATGGGACCAAGGGGGAGTAATGTTGGAATTGTGGAAAGTGGCGACATTGTTCGAGAGCGTGCAGAAGCAGACAAGGGGAGGGGCAAATTATTATGGCCTGGCCACCGAGGGACCACCTCCATGCCCCATACAATAGCCACAAGTGCAGGGCTGACCTGCACTGCAACAACAAACAGAGCAGCAGTACCCAGGCCAACAAGGGAAGGCCCTGAATACCTTCAGTGGGACACAGAATGGTACAGTTATTCCCTTCACAGGGGCAACAGTAGTGGGGGGAACCCCTTTCTCATTTCCAGACACCAATACCAACCCTATCGACAGCCCTCGATCCAGAAGGGAAACCCTTGGTGGGGCATAGATAGGAGACAAACAAGTGATCTTTACGGTTGACTCAGGAGCTGCAAAATCACGCATAAATGAAGGGCAGTTTCCATTATCTGGCAAAAGAATTAGTGCACAGGCATTCTCTGGGGCAGTTTCCATGGTTCCATATACAAAGGATTTGTTTGCCAATATTGGAAGGAGGGTGGTGCGAGCACCCCTGTTGTATTCTGAGAGTTCGACCCGTCAACCGGCTGGGCCGAGATTTTCTAAAAAAGTTGAACCTGAAAATCTCATTTAAGGACATGGGCATCATCTTCTCCACACCAGGAATATGCAAAATGAGGGTGAGGTTAACAATACATGCAATTACCAGAGATGTAGTGGTAGCCAGTGTGCATATTGACCCAGATATGTTTATATATGGCTTGTTGAAGCATTATCCCAAATTGTGAAACAGTGTTGGAGCGTATCAACTGACTTTCTTTTTTGACCTGTTGTATCCCCTGAGCTAGTAGCAGGCACAATATTATCCTTGCACCTGCAGGGGCTGGGTGTCTCGGCCAAGAGAGTGGTCATATTGGGCACAGACACACATGGTTGTGAATGGCGAACAGTACTTTGCATTGAACGCCCTTCAACCATTCCTCTTCACCGGAGCGCGAGGATGTCTGCTCCCTTGCTGGGAATCTGGAGGTCGTGTCTGCTCACAACATCACTCCTGCATTGAGGTAGGAGGATGCATTAGATTGAGGAAGCGCAGCAACATCGTTTTCGAATTTGAAAAAGAACTTTATTTTGGCCTAATATCCTCTTAAATACTGTGCATTTATCGTAGCGCTGGCCTGCATCTCCTTTCTTGTGCACTGCAACTATCTCATGCTGCGAGTGCTGGAAGCTCACAACTCGTGTTGGATTGAAAAGGCAGCCTGAGTGCCTTACAATCTGCCTTCCTATACGTCTATTGGTCAGTGGGCAACTTATCCTATCCTATGAGGACCGGCAGGCTTTAGCCAGCCTCCTCATCAAAGGCCCACTTTCTAAGGCCCTGTCTGTTTCCCTGTCCTTTGCCTGGCCTGTGGGTTCTCTTATACAGGCCCATCCCCCGTGCATATGGAAGCTGAGGAGAAATCCACACGTTCCATACACACTCATTTTATGGAGCATCCAACATCTCTCTGAGGGTCAGTTCCCTCAACTAACTTCATCGATCCCTTTTCCCCTCACACCTGGGACTGTCCCATCTATCACTCCATCTCATCTGGACTCTCACTAATTTAGCTGTGCCCAGTTGCTTCATGTGTTTTCACCTTGCTCTGCCTAAAAATTGAATTTAGATGTGCCCAGTTGTGCATTTGTTTTCACCTTGCCCTGCCTAAAAATCGAATTTAGATGTGCCCAGTTCCTGCATGTGTTTTCAACTTGATCTGCCTATAAATTGAATTTAGCTGTCACCATATCCAGCCTCCACTTCCTGCCCTCTGTTTCAGCTCCTCCCCCCACCCTCTCTGCTAGCACGTTTTTCTTCTACCCTTCTTCTATACTCCTTGTATTGTTGGTGTATTGTCCCCCCTTCTGTTCTCAACCCCCCACCCCATCCTCTTCTCACCCCACACTACTTGCCCATTCCTTATACCTTGAAACTGCCTAAACTACTCGGAGCGAAGAAATTCCCAGTAGTCTACCTCTCCTACACTCCTCTCAACCACCCACCCCATTCACTGTTTTTATGTCACACCGCTATATAATTGCATGATGGACATGATCTTGCATTGTATAGTAGTAGCCTGTCTGTTCTACCCTGCCCACCCCCACTCACCTTTACCCTATTTGTGTAAGGCACTTTGAAAAACTAAAGACTTGTCAGACATGAAAAAGTCATCTTCACCGTTATATGTATTACTTGAACTTATTCCTGCGCTGTGTAGGCCTGCATCATTCAGAAACTCAAGGTCTCTGAATGACTTTTTCCCCACTGTCCCCGCCGCCCCTCCCCTTCAGCGCTTTGATAAACTCTTCTGTGTATAGGTGCTATACAAAGAAATAAATACATAGATTCAATATGCCCCTCAAAGAAGTATCCAATGCCGATTTGTTTGAAAACAATGACAAGGATGGCAAAATAATTCTCAAGATTTGTATCCTTTGTGAGATAAATTACAAGTTACTCATCGCCTTAGTCCCCTTTCCTCCATACTGTATGGGCGTCCCTTCCTAGGGATGGGAGACGTAACCTTTTTCACCAGAAAAACCTTCTTCCCCTTTAAATTTAGAGGCGTGCGGCCGTGGGAGCATGCGCTACCCTGACTCCGCACACCGGCGCCACTCCTCTGTCCCCATTGACACATCGACAATATTTATCATTGCCTAATGACACCAGAATTAATAGGGGGTAGGATAGTGGTATGCATGGAGGAAAGGGGACTAAGGACTAAGAGTATGTTAGTCACTACAGTGAGTAACTTGTAATTACTCTTACATCACATCCCCTTTCCTCCATACTGTATGGGCGATTACAACTGAATGTAGCCCCAGGGTGGAGAGGAGACCCCCCCCTTAAGCAAACAAGTTCCTTAAAAGGGCCTGTCCGAAGGCCGCGTCTGACTTAGAGCCAGCGTCCTAACAGTAGTTATTGCAGAAAGCTGACGGGGTGGCCTAGGTAGCTGCCCTGCTTATGACCTGCCACTGAACTTGCTGCTGGAATGTGATGGCCGTGACCTTGGCCCTGACGGCATGGGCGTGCATGTTGGCTGGCAGCGGCTTGGGCTGCCCCTCATAGGCTTCTTTGATTGCCGCAACCATCCACCTTGCTATGGAGGCCTTGGATGCCTGATAACCGGATCTGGAGCCCCCAAAGGTGACAAAAAGTGCATCCGACTTGCGGATGCCCTTGGTCCTATAGAATTTCAGAGCACGTCTGACATCCAGACAGTGCAAGACACTCTGAGCCTAGTCCTTGGGGTCAGCGAAGAATGTAGGTAGGACTATTTCCTCATTTAGATGCAACGCAGAGGGTACCTTAGGTAGGAGCATCGGGTGAGTCCACAGGACCACCTTATCCCTGTGGAAAGTGGTATAGGGTTCTGAAGTCACCAGGGCCTGGATCTCACTGACTCTTCGAGCGGATGCGAAACCTACTAGAAGAGCTGCTTTGATGGTGACCAGCCTGATGTCGGCGGACGCCATTGGCTCAAAGCGTTTGTGCGCCCAACACCACATTGATGTCCCACACAGAGGGTGGCTTTTTGATGGGCAGGTAAAAGCCTGGACAGGCCAGCCAGATGTTTTCTGAAGATCGGGTTGGAAGGGAAGACCTCCTCCGAATTTCTGTAGGCCCTTATGGCTGCGAGATAGGTGCGACATGTGTCCACCTGTACGCCTGATTGGGCAAGGTGCGCTGAGAATGAAAGCACATCATCCAGCATTTACGTCAGGGGGTTGATTTTCTTAGAATCTGCCTAATGACAGAACCTGCTCCATTTGCTCCTGTATTGGCTCAGATTGGCCTTGCTTCAGGTGCCCAGGATGATCTCCAGGTTAACCTGAGATAGGTTTAGGTGCTTGAGGGTGATGCTCAGGAACCACGCTGCGAGGGCTAGCTTCTGAGGAGCGGGGTGGAGAACCCTGCGCCCCTGCTGGGACAGGAGAGGTGCTGGGCCCCGCGGAAGGTGAATGAGTGGCTGGTCCGAGAGGCTGAGCAATTTGGAGAACCACGGTCTCGCCGGCCACCAAGGCGCCATCACTATGATGCTGAGGTGACAAGCCTCCTTTATCTTGCGGAGTACCCTGGGGATCAGGGGTGTGGGCAGAAAAGCCTATGCTGTCATGCCCTCCCATTGAATCTACATGGCATCGCCAGGGAGCCGGCGACTAGTCCGTGCCAAGACGCGAACCGATGGCACTTCCTGTTCCTCCGGGAGGCAAATGGATCCACCCGAGGATGGCCCCATGTGCTGAAAACCTCCTGCAGCACCTGGTTGCTCAATTGCCACTCGTAATTGTCCATACCCAGCCTGCTGAGTCTGTCCGCCACCAAGTTGGCCTCCCCCGGGAGGTGGACAGCCCGGAGGTAGATGTTTTTCAGGGCCCATTCCCACATGCTGATCGCTAGGTTGCACAGCAGAGGGGACCTGGTACCCCCCCTGCTTGTTGACATAGTACATACTAGTGGAGTTGTCGGTCTGGATCAGGACGGTCCTGCTCCCGATGAGCGGGAGGAAGGCCCTGAGGGCTAGGCAAATGGCTCTGAGCTCCAGCCAGTTGATACGAGACTCCTGTTCCTTCTGCATCTAGACTCCGTGGACGCTGTTGCTGTCCAGAGTGGCTCCCGAGCCCTCTAGGGAGGAGTCCGTAGTAATGGTGAGCTTTGCAGTCGGAATGGCCTGCCAGTCCGCAGATTGCAGTCCTTGGACCACCAGGTGAGGTCCGAGTGTAGAGAAGGCGGTATACTGACCAGCTCCGCTTGGGAGCCCCTCTCCTGATTCCATGAGGCTGAAAAGTGCAGTTGCAGTCTCCTCATCCGGAGCCTTGATTGTGGCACGGCCAGGAGGACCGCTGCCAGGATACCCAGCAGGTGCTGGTACCACCAAGCCGAAGTAACTGGACTGGTAAGGAAGTGCGTCGTGGTCCTCTTGCTGGCCGTAATTTTGTCCTAGGAGGGAAATACCTTTTCGGAGTTTGTATCCCAGATGAGGCCCAGGAAGGTGAGGCTCTGCGTGGGCTGCAGCTGAGACTTCTTGAGGTTGATGGTAAACCCCAGGTCGTGGAGTGTATTCATAAGCACGGAGGAGGTGTGGGCAGCCCCCTCCAGGGACCTTGCCAGTCTTCCAGGTAGGGGTAGACATGGTGGCCCTGAGGAGGGCAGCCATCTGCATTCATAAGTCTGGTGAATTCTCTGGGGGTTGAATTGAGGCCAAAGGGTAGCACCTTGTACTGGAAATGACAGCCCATGATCCTGAAGCGTAGGAAGGAGTGATGGGGCTGCCAAATTGGGACGTGTAGGTAAGCGTCCTTCAGATCCAGGGAGCACATCCAATCTCCTTTGTCTAGTATCTCTGCAATGAGTGATGGTGTAACGATCTTGCATTTTTGAAGAGGGAGGAAGAGGTCCAACACACCTCTCAGGCCAACCTGGTTCTTTTTTTGTATGGTGAAAATCCTGGAATAGAAGCCTAATCCTCTCTGGGAGGCAAGTACTTCTTCCACTGCCTAGCTCTCGATGAGCAACCGGATCTCCGCCAACAGAGTTGCCGTCCCAATCTGTGGGAGGGGAGGAAGGAGGAGAGCGAGGTATAGGTAGGTGGTAACCTGTGGATACTACTGAGCAGATCCACAGGGCTCTGAATTTCTGGTGCCAAAAATGCATGTGAGAGGCTAGTCTGCTCGCCACTGGAGACACGTGGACCCGGAGGGACGCCTCATGCCTTTTTGCTCTTTGAGGCTGCTGCTGAGGAGGGGGACTGGAAGAAGCCCTTGCTCCCCCCACCCCTTTTTTGCTGCTTGGCCGGTGCTGACTCAGCGAGCGGTCAGGTTGTCTCAACCTCCGTTCCTGGAATCTCCAGAACCTGCCAAATGCCTGCCCCTTCTCCGAGAGTTGATGCGACTGGGTATACACTTTGGGCATGGCCTTCGTCAGGTTAGATAAAGACTTAGCAGTTTGCGAGCTGTTCTTCGTCTTATTTAATTCCTCGTCGGTAGTAGAGTGGAAGAGGTCACTACCCTCGAACGGAAGGTCCAATATGCGATCCTGGACGTCGGGTTTAAACTTAGTAGCCCGGAGCCAGGCCATCCTTCTCATGTCTGTGGCGATGCAGATGGCCTGGCAAGAGGTATGGATGTGGGCCACTGTGGACTCCATGACGTCCTGCGCTACCAGCCTGGATTCTCTGAGACCCGCCATGAAGCATGCCTGGTTCAACACCGGAAGTTCCGGAAGGAAGCCTGCTATTTCCCGCCACAACCTCTGGTTAGTGGCTGCCAGCATGGCATCCGTGTTGGCTTGTACAGCTTTTTCCCATACGCCTCCAAGATCTTCTCCTCCTTGCCTAGCAGCACCGAGGACGAGGAGGCCAAGGACGACTGAGGCTTAGAGTGGAGTGATGCAGCAGCGATTACTGACGAGTGCGGCTGGAGATGCGTTGACAGCAAGTGTGTATCCCCCCCACCCCCATCTGTCTATACTTGGCATCGAGACACCAATTGACAGGCTGGACTGAGTGTGGCTTGAGCCAACTCTTCTTGGCTAGAGCGACAACGTCCTTCTGCATTGGGATACCTGTCTTGGTAGGTGGTCTTAGGGAGAGGACCTCTGCAAGGACCCCCTTCCTCGGGCTGCTCTACCTCGGGATGAGGAAGGCCCAGATATTCTGCCAAACCAGCAAGCCTGTTGTGAAAGGCCGACGGCGTATCAGGGTCCTCCTCCTAATCTGTATCCGCCTGGGTGGTCTGCCGCGGGAGGAGGAGTGCTGGGCGCTGTGAGCTGAGTTGTGGAGGCCAGAGCCTGCTGCGTAGATTGGCTCGGAACCGGCAGAATTGGGGCGGATTCAACAGAGCCAGCATCGGGGGCTGCGCTGGGGCCTGTGGTGCCGGAGCCATGGGAGGAATGAATATAGGCGCCGGTGGAGTGACCTGAGGGATCAAGTCCCTGACTGCATCCCTCAGGATAGTACCCATCTGGGGTGCTCGTATCAGCCCCAAAAACCTTTCGAAGAACCTGTCCTCAGAGGCTAAAGAGGAGGCAGGGGATACTGACAGAGGCTGGGGGCTGCTGGGGCCGGAGCATGCTCAGTCTGGGTTGCAGGGGGAACCTTCCCTGTACCACTGATGGTTACACCGTAGGCCACATACCTGGCTGACACCAGTCCCACCTTAAACTTGTTCATCCGCCTGCTCTGTTCCTAAGAGTGGCATTGGACAAGTGGCCAGGTTGTCTGCCGCAGCTGCCATTTTCTCGGACTGCGTACCACGTGCCAAAGTCGTGGTGCATGGCCCTCCGGACACAGCCTCGCCCAAGACTCTGTTAGAACATGAGGCATATTCCGCACCTCAGGTATAGGGCTGGAAGGCGTACCGCCCTCAGCATTGTCGCGGGTAGTGCTGCATGCAGGCGCCCCCTCGGACATGGTGCCGGTACTAGAGCAAAGCCCCTCGGGTGTAGATCCGCTAGAAGAACCTTGCGGTCCCTCAGCGCTGACACCGGTAGGGTCCGGAGACCCCTTTGCCATAAGACGGTAGCTGGGCTAGCCTTGGTGCGTGTGCTGGTAACAGAACCCGAGAGTTTCCTCCCGCTTGGGCGTTTCCTCAGGGAGGAGTCGCCCTTATGGGGTGCAACGGAAAATAACGTCCCTCCCTTTGTTCTCGATCTCTGCTGGACAAACTTCTTTAAGTCCACTGGAGGCGATACTTGGAAGAGTTCCCTCCACCTGGCTAGCCTGTTCTTCAGTGCGCGTGGAGTCAGAGTCGCACCCGGTGCAACCCTCCAAGCTGTGGTCAGGGCCAGGGCAGCAGAGGCAGAGGGCGTGGGGGTCAGATGTGGGAAAAGAGTCCCTGTCAGGCTGGACACCTGCTGAAACCCACTGAAGTCGACATGCGCCAGGAAGGAGCGCGATGCCGGAGGACCAAGTACCTAGATGGCAAATAAAGACAAATAAGAATCCCAGGAAGAGCGCGAGTAATTACATGGCGAGGCCAAACCCAAGAACGCTGGTGAAATCGGCCCGTTCCCGTCGACTGAGGACTGAGGAGTGGCGCCGGTGGGTGGAGTCAGGGTAGCGCATGTTCCCAGGGCCGCACCCCCCCGCGCGCCTCTAAATATAAAGGGGAAGAAGGTTTTTCTGGTGAAAAAGGTTCCGTCTCCCTTCCCTAGGAAAGGACGCCCATACAGTATGGAGGAAAGGGGACGGGACGTAAGTGTATGGTGTCGTACAGGGGAGTGCGTTGCCAGAATACTACACGCTGACCTAGGTAACTTCAAAGTATCCTGCACGATCATTCAGTACGTCCTCTGTAGCGACAATGAACAACACTGCCGCAGAGACTCCATCACACGTCAACTATTGGCATGGAAGGGATCTAAGGTTGACAAAGCAAAGTTACAATATTGGCAACGAGAAGTGCTATATTTTGGGCAGTTGATCTCAGCTGACAGCAACCGAATAATTCCAGACAGGGCTGCATCAGTACGCACAACACCTCGTCCCATCATTATAAAAGACATGCACACATTCTTAGGGCTGTGCAACTACTGTAGGGCATCAATCTTAGACTATGATGCATACACAAGGCCCCTCCTAAAAGGTCTCAAAGAAGCACAGAAAAACAATGACACTAGAATGGACCGCTGACGTGGCGAACATTTTCAATGATCTAAAAGTGGTAATTTCAAAAGCACCAGTGTTAGCCACCCCAGATAATAAGCAGGAATTCCATTTGTTTTTGCACTCCAATGGACACCTCATGTCCCCAGTACTAACACAGAAAAGCACCATGGGCCACTAGCCTATTACAGCAGCACATTAGATACAGTGATGAAGGGACAGTTTGCGTCCGAGCAAGCACTTGCTGCTACCGCATTCGCGATTGAAAAGAGCTGAACAATTGTAATGAGATGTTCCATCACATTGTACGTGGAACATGCATTATTTGCCATCCACGAAAGGTCCAAATCAACATTAACCACACAAAGGGCCTCAGCGTACAAAGTAATTCTATCCAGCCTGAACCTCCATATTGGCTGTTGCAAAACTGTTAACCCTGCTACATTCCTCACAGAAATGTGCACTGAAGAGGATTTAGCGGACCGTAAATGTGTAATTTACGAGGGAGAGGAGGATGACATCCCCAAGGCACTAGGATCAACTGCTAGATGAAGGTGAAGTTCTCTTTGTTGACGGGTCCACAACAATTGACCAGCACACAAGCCAAAGACATACTGGTGCAGCAGTGGTGCGCTTAGAAGCTGGGGAATATGAAACACTGGTGATGAAGAGACTACCCATGCACTATTCAGCACAAGCAGCAGAACTCGTAGCGCTCATAGAAGCGCTTCGAGCATCAAAAGACTGCCTTGTGACCATTTACTCAGATTCAGCATATGTCGCCACAACGTTGCATGCTGGTCTTTCACGCTGAAAAGAGGAAGGGCTTCCGGAGGAAAGACTGTTCCCCGTGCAACATGCAGCACTAGTAGATGCCCAGATTTCTGCCTGAGCAGAACCATCTGTGGTGGCAGTAGTCAAATGCTCTGCCAATACTGATGAAATTTCATTGAGGAACGCAGCCGCAGATGCGGCAGCGTATCTCCTAGAGCCCATACCTGCTGAGTTCCTTCAATATAAACAGAGCAGGATCCTTACACTGCACTGCCCACAGCACAGATAATAGAGCTCCAAGGTACAGCACTACAAGAGGAGAAAGACATTTGGCTCAAAAGGGGATGCAAACAATCTCCCATTGACCTCTTGTGGAGACAGCAATACACAGGCAAAGCAGTAATGCCCATTGAGTTATTGCAGACCGCATTCAAAGAATTACACTACCCTCCCACATCTCTAGACAACATATTGCAGCAGACATCCAAGAGGACTGGTTTATACCAAACATCCAAGAACACCTCGCAACAATGGTCATAAAGTGCACCGCATGCCAAGTGTTCAGCACCGGGATGATGCGCCGCACATTACGAGGCACTCTGCCCCGCCCCATCGAGCCATTCCACGAGCTCCACATCGATTATGCAGACATGGGCGAGAGATGTAACAGAGCGGGATATCTCATTGTTGTGGTGTGCCCCTTCTCCCATTGGGTTGAGATGCTGGTCCTTATGTGCACCCGGATGTCAAATGAGCTGCCAAATTTCCGGTCCATGCGGTTTTTCCTCGATTTAAGGGGGAGGGGGGAATGATGTTTCGAGGTCCGATAATGGCACCCACTTTTTCAATGAGCTCTTTAAAAAGATCACCGTACTACTTGGCATTAAACACCAGATGTGTTCAATTTACTACCCACAGGCCAACAGCGTTGTGGAGAGGATCAATGAACTCCTTAAGAGTAAACGCTCCAAACTTTACACCACACTAACAAAGAACTGAGGTCCATTGTTTACCCCTGGGCCTATTCAGCTTGCGCACGCAACCAAGCAAAGACCATCACCTTTTGCCCCATTAAATAGTAACTGGCAGGTGTATCAGCACTCCCATCTCCCCAGTAAGGAGGGCATCAGATGCCCATAAAACAGCAGCCATTTTAGGTGACAAATTAAAAGATAACAAATGTAACACATGCAATTAAATACATCTCCCGACAGATTGTACCGCCCCGGCTACAGGACACACAGAGCACTGCAGAGGCATCCAAAGCGGATCCCGCTCCCGCCAAACCGCTGCTGCCAGGAGAACTAATTTACGTCCAGAGTTTTACGCGTAAGTGGAACAATCCACGATTCCATGGCCCCTACAAAGTGGTGTTTTCCACCCCACTTGCTGTAAAAGTGAAAAGGCTACGATATTGAATTCACCTTTCAGATGTCTGTAGAGCAGCCTCAGCTACTTCTCAGTAATTTTTCCCCATACAATAAAGCTACTCTGATACCCTCGGGTCTGGCGCGCATTATAAATAATAAAACAAACCTCAAGTACAATAAGTCTAAGTGTCTCTCTCTCTCTCTCTCTCTCTCTCTCTCTCTCTCTCTTGCAGATGTGAAGAAAATGGAGAAATATGCATCAAATGATTATTTGTGTAGCAAAAGGATAGAAGATTATAGACGTTTGTATTCATATTTGTGTGGCTTACGCTTTAATGTCATAGTATTTACACTTATGATGTTTTTCTTAGCAATGTATTGGATAACTTATTTTACCTGGGCGAGCCATCTAAAAGAGGGGGTGAGGGGGACAAACTACAAAACGAGTAATTTAATTTTAAGTAGCCACAATGCTTATTTTCAAAATAGCAGCAATATTCAGCCACACTTAAATGTATTAAATTTATCCACGCGTGTAAGTATAATTGATATATCAAAATGACCTATTTCGACCCATATTAAAAAAGATTTTTTGTAATACGTGTAGCAGCAACAAAGTCAGTATTAGTAGAGTAACAAGTAGGCAAACCTCACAAACTGTTAGAAAGGAAAGACAAGCGCAGAGGCCCAAGTATGATGCGTACCCTGGTTTAGGACTGGATGCCATTGAAGATATTAGGCTTCCCGAGCTATCTAACAGCTGGACACGGACGAGTGTGGTAGGAAGAAAAAACACCAATGGTAGCAGCTGTTACGTATGCTCAATAATACTGCATGCATCGGGGGCACCCAAGGTGTTAGTACCACAGGAAATGCCAATTATAGAGGCACAATGCCAAGTACATCTTGCGCTATGTAGAATTAAAGGCACTTTCCAGGCACACATGGTACAATTACAGCTGTTGGATACAGACCCCCTGTAATGCAACAAGAACACAAAAGGACTAAATTGTGTGCAGCAGCCATATCTTATTATCAAGAGGCTCAAGTATATCAACAACAAATGGCAAGACACTACACTCAGCTGTCTAGCTGAAGGTCTCCTGTGATACGAAGAGGAGGTGGTGGCACTGATAGAATGGATATGTGCACAAACATGGACTGAGCATATAACCAAGTTGACCAGGATCTCAGCGATGGAGATGCCAGTAAGAGTGCATTGAAAACAGAGCTATGAGCTGTGCTTCCACAGTGAAAGAAATGTCTTTATTAGTGCTAATGAACCTTGTGATAAGACACTGCTCATACCAGACTTAAAAGGAGGGCACAGTGGCCGTGATGGACCATTACTGGGTGTGTGGCCAACAAGCGTACTTGCACCCCCACCATCATGGAGGGGCTACTGTTCGCTGGCCACGCTATGCTCAGCACTGCTGGTGATCCCTATTTGAAAGGGGGGGTGCTGCCAGATACTGCCCCAAGAGTCTCCCCGGCATTCGAAGGACAATGCACTTTGCTACCGCCTGAGTTTCACATCCTGCCAGGAAAACGCTAGTATGAGATCCTGAAGAGAAAAAGAAGATCCAATTACCTATCTAAAGACTCTTACGCATTGCTTGCAGAGATCCCAGATGGGAAATGTCGGGAAGGGGTAAAACCTAACCCACCCTCCTAGGTGGTTTAGAGTAGGACCAGCCCCATCAGGAGGATGGTGATGGTCTAATGGGGTGTGGGGGGGAGGTGGACATTATAGTATGCCCACACAATCACCGTATTATGCTCATTAGACGTAGTATATGCATGTAAACAAGCATCATTTTATTATGAGTAAGCGCCATTTTGTTAGCCATAGTTGGAACAGAAGGCCTGCAAAGCCACAAAATATCCAGTGTGTTAGACTGCATGGAGAAGCCTGATTAAGCCCAAAACCACAAGGAGATGGGCTGCGCTCCCAACCCCCAAGAAACCCTCCTTTGTTGTACAGCCTGTTGCCAATGTGTTTATTCAGAAGGAATGTGTCTTGCAAGGCCATGAGACACCTCAACGTGCATGCTTATTGTGGCTTGGCTAAAGCAGGCCTCCAACCCCCACCCTGCCAACCACGAGTTACATCCTTCATAATTGTCTTAGGTTCCAGACCCTCTGAATTCCACAATAGTGGATGACCCTAGCCCACCACCCATGAACTAAATGGCCATCTAAAGAATATGACTGTGCCACTAAGTTCACAAGGACATGATTTGTAATGCGAGGTACATGGAGGGATACATTATAGTTCAAAACGAGGGTGGAAACGTTGGGTGCAGACGATGTGATAAGTAATGAATGGAGGATGTGTGGGTCAGTATAATCCAAGACTTTTCTTATGCCAGTCCCCAAACATCCCACGTGCAGAGTGTACCAAAAGAAATAACAATGCTGCATAGTGTAGAAATAATTGACAGTTTGACTTTGGTTCCCTGGAGATGAGCCCAGTAGCACCCACATGGACGAAGATGAACAGATGAAGCTGGGCCAATGGCCTGGCATTCCATATGGAGAAGATCCTATATGTGTAGGACCCATCCAATAGGGATGGTGAAGTGTATCGCTTACTATTCCGTCACGGGTGATGCGCTGTTCGAAGTTGTTTTGTTGGGAGTCCGAGAGCACAGAACGTTCTGTTGCAGCAAAGTTCTTTGCTGATTCCCAATTTGTATGGGAATAAAAACTTGTTATCCTTACAAGAGTTTCTTGGACCTTTTTCCCCTAGTGGGTTGCATTTTCTCTGGTGTGATCAATCAGGGGCATGCCTTCAACAGCCAGGCTTGACTAAGCCACCAAAAAGTCAGTATAGGAAGGTCCCGGCTCTTTTCAGGTTGTACAAAATGGGAGAGGCGCATCGTTCTCCCCTTTCGTCTCGCAAAGTTGGGTTGCCATTTGATGCCAGCAGCATTTCTGAGAGTCTACTCAAATTCATTTCTGTTAAGGAAAGGACCTCAGCAAAGCTGCCTCCATCAAGTGACAAGCAGACTGCATAAGGGAGGGTGAAAAAGCAATGCAGATGTGAATGCATCCGTAAGTGACATCCTCCCCCTCTCCATAGGTGGTAGTTTGGGCTCACTCCAAATGCCGGAATCAAAATTGAAGAGAAACCAGGAAAAAACATTCACTGTATTGCGCCAGAGAAAAACCCTATTCCTGGCGACTCCCCAACTACATTTTGTAAAATATTTCTACTTACGATGGTGACCCCTGCTCCTTTATTGTCAAAGCACAACAGGTGCATCACACAAGGACAAATGACCCATGACTATTAAGTATTTCAAGCAAGAGTTGGTCATTCATCCACAGGAAATCCCAAACCCTTCCTTTTATTAATCTTTTAGATCAACTGGGCATTTGTTTGTATAGCAGTTGATAACAAACTGCTCTAATTACATTTGTATTCCTTTAATGGTTTATAATGTACCAATAACTGATAATCTTTTTTAAGTTTGAAACCATTATGTTCAAAAATGTAAGTGCAAACATTTACGTTAGAAAATTCTATGTTTCAGAATAACCAATCTAAATCAATCGGAATGCATTCAGCGCAGTCGATTTCTGGTGTCAATAGGACATGCCATCACAGTGGCCATTAGCTAATCAGAGGGCTCGGATGGCGGGTCTTACCTCATGGTTTTGGTCCAGAATCAAAAACTTCGGAGGGGTTAGTCTGAACCGCCTCCTACCTTTTCTTTCACCTACCCAGCACACCACTTACACAATCCCCGCCCCAACCACCACACCCTCTCACCCCACCTAGATACCAGAAATGATGTTCCAAGTTACTAGACAAACTGCCCCCCCCCCCATTCCCTACACCCCTAAATAATGCACACTGCCCACTGCCTCTGCAGCACCTACATTCTTAGCTGCCTGCCTGCCTCTGAAAATGCCAAACATGGCTGTGAGTAAAACACTTGTCCATTTCCTTGGAGGCCATTTTCTATATTATTGTTTAACTTGCAAAACAGCATCAACACACTTTGCAGTTCGGCTTTACCAGGCAGAAACAATCCTGAAATCACGTTTAATGCCCTTGCTTTGCCAGGGTCTGTAACCTGGCATTCCAAGCAACTACACTGTTGCTTAATCATTGGCCTCATTCTAAACGTTTTGATCATAGCAGCATCCTAACATACACAATTTTATTTTAACATAAATTAAAGTTACTCTCCGTAGTGACTAGAGTACTCATAGTCCATAGTCCCCTTTCATCCATCCTTGTGGGCATCCCTCAACAAGGAGACAGTACTGGAACTTTTGGCAGCAAAGAACTGAGCTTTGCTTTTAAATTCAGCATAGCATGCAGGGGCGTGGCTCTGGGCGTGGGAACACCCCCGTGCCAATGCTCTGCGATCCGGCAACTCACCTCAGTCCCCTTTTAGCACATCGGACACTTAAATACCTGGCTACACTGAATATGTTAACCCCTGGTATACAAGCGGCGGCAAGGTGGGTGGGACGTAAGGATGAAAGGGGACTATGGACTATAAGTACTCTAGTCACTACGGTGAGTAACTTTAATTACTCATACGTCCCCTCCCCTTACCTCCGTCTTTGTGGATGATTCCACCGAACAAGAACATAGGGTGGAGCTGTGACAACCTGCCTCATATCTAGGACAAAGCAAAAAGGTTCTTCAGAACCACCTGACCAAACTCTGCATCATTCATAACAAAAAGAGGGGTATACCCCTGGTGATGCAGCTTTCGGTGGGGTACTACAATATACATACATTGGGTTTCCAAAAGTCCGCTAGCGAAATTATTATTTTGCCCACATAGTGAAATAAATTCAATTAATGTTTGTGTTGAGTATCGTTAGATATCTCAAATATTTCAATACCTCTGTAGTTGAAGTGAACAGTCAGCCGCAAAGAAAAAAAAAAAAAAAAAAAAGAGAAAGAAAGTCTTTGCATTTTATTTATTTCATGTTTTGGGAAAATACTTTTTTTTATAAAAAAGATTTTTTTTTAAATACACGTGTTTTGACAACAAAAAATATAATAAGGAGAAGTTGTTAAAAGATAAGCAAAAACATTACATGTTTAAATGACAAAAGACAATAGAGCAACAAAAACAATTTATAATGTTCATTATGCAAATCAAATTATTTGAGAGTACTCAGAGTCTTTCAGAGTCCCAATTCTCAAGACAGGTTTCTGCATCATGCCTGGAGATGGTATCCAGGGAATAGTGCTCACAGAAGGCTCACTGAATGGCCCAAGTAGCCGCCCAGCTGATGACGTCTCAAAAAGCATTCCTCTGAAACGCGACCATGGATCCCCTCAGGATCTGGTTTGCCCATGGCTGAGTACTCCT
The DNA here is from genome assembly GCF_040938575.1 of Ambystoma mexicanum. NCBI lineage: Eukaryota > Metazoa > Chordata > Amphibia > Caudata > Ambystomatidae > Ambystoma > Ambystoma mexicanum. The sequence continues at coordinate 866,409,759 of NC_090924.1, read as the reverse complement.
TTGAAATGGCGTAGACCGTCCAACGGGCAATAGAAGCCTTGGAAGCCTGGTGCCGGGAGACGGGCCCCCCAAAAGTGTCGAACAATGCCTCAGACTTCCTGAAGGATTACGTCAGAGAGTGATATAACTTGAAGACTCGCTTGAGGTCCAGGGAGTGAAAGCCCTCTCTGCCTCAGACTGTGGGTTGAAGTGGAACAGAGAGACCACTTTGGACAAACATTTTGGATGTGTGCAAGATGACCTTGTTCTGCAACGTGGTGAAGGGTTCGCATGATGATGCCTGTCGCTCGCTGTCCCTACGTGCAGAACTGAGCCGTCACCAATAGTACTGTCTTTAGTGTCACCAGCCGGATGTCCACAAGGCGATCGGCTCAAAGGGCTTGTGCCGCAAGAACCATATTAAGGTCCCAGACGGGATGAGGCCTGTGCACCAAAGGAAAAAGCAGGGACAGCCCCTTGAGGTGGGCCATAACCACTGGGTTGGCTGCTGAAAAGATTTGCTCCATGGAACTCTTGTAGGCCCCAAAGGCCACGAAATAGGTGCAGCAGGTATCCACCTGAGCACCAGAAGGAACCAGATGCGCAGAGAAAACAAGCAGGTCATCAAGGTAGCAGATGAACGGGCCCAGCCCCTTGTCGCGAGCCCAGTGGCAAAATCTAGTCCACTATAATGAGATCGAGTATACAGCCTCCTGGCATCCTGTATTATGTCCCAGTTGTCATCTGAAAAATTGAGCACAGTGCAGTCTCAATTGGACAGGAATCAGGCTTTAAGGGCCGGCCTGGCTGGGTCTGGATGCTCCACTGCCCCACCCGGATGCGTCAAGAAGACCCTGCTGGGGATCGGAAGATGGATGGGCCCCTGGAAGCACAACTGCAGTAGATTGGAGAAACAAGCCCTCGATGGCCAGTGCAAGGCGAACAGGATGAGGCTGCAGCCCACCGAAGTCCGGAACTTGTGGAGGGTCGCTGTAGTAACGCTGGAGGAGGAAACACATGGCACCTTCAGCCATGCCAACAGAGCTGGAACACGTCCCCCAGAATCCCCAGGCCCCAGCCCGCCCAAGAGGCAAAGCGGAGGCACTTGGAATTCAGGGGAGATGCAAACAAGTCCAGATCCGGAAACCCCCATCTCTAGAACACAGGCAACAAGGAGTTGATGTTTAACTCCCACTCGTAGGTATTGAACCCCAAGTGGATGAGCTGGTCTGTTTCTGCATTGCTGTCCCTTGGGAGGTGGACCGCTGAAATCTGAATCCCTTCCGTAAGCGCCCATTCCCAGATCACCACCGCCTCCATGCACAGGAGGAGGGGTGGAATTGGTGCCACCCCGCTTGTTCAGGTAAAACATTGTTGTGGAGTTGTACTGCAGTGTGCCGGATGAGAGGCAGAAAAGCCTGGAGCGCCAGGCCCACCACCCTGAGTTTGAGAAGGATTGATATGCAGGAGCGCCTCTGCCCTGGACTTTGTGCCATGAATGGAGTAGCTCTCCAGAGTAGCGCCCCAGCCCGAAAGCGAGGAATCCGTCATCACCACCAGAGTGGGCTCCAGTCGGTCAAGGGGGCTCCAACTGCCACACTGCTGCCCATCAGCCACCAGTGAAAATCCAGGAGGAGCAGCGGGGGGGATTGGGATCCTATCCGACTGCAACCCCATTTTCGGGTTCCAATTGGCCACCAGGTGGAGCTGGAGGCAGCTCATCTTGAGGCAGACGTACTGGACCGTGAGCACGCAAGAGGCCATCAGTCCCATAAGGTGCTGAAACCACTATGCCGAGCTGGTCGAGTTTGCCAGAAAGTGCCCCATCGCCTTGTGGAGGGAGAGGAGACTCTCAGGCGTGGGGAACACCTGCTGCACAGCCTTGTCCCAGCACACTCCAAGAACACCAGATCCCGGCCGGGAGTCCGCAGAGACTTATGCCAGTTGAGGGAAAAGCCAAGCTGGTGAAGAACGTCTGCCAGCTGTAGGCAGGAGAGCACCGCACGCTCGGTTGTGCTGGCCCTGACCAGCCAGTCATCCAGATAAGAGTATACGTGATGGCTCTCCAGGCAGAGGAAACCAGCCACTGCATTCATCAGCTTCGTGAACACACAAGGAACCGAATTCAGGCCGAAAGGCAGCACCTTGTACTGGAAGTGGTACTACATGATCGTGAACCACCATATGATTCTGCTATGTGCCCGGTCGTATTCATCTTGAAACGTTTGAGCGGTAAAGACAGGTTAAGAAATGATAGGTCTAGGATTACCCTCAGGCCAGCCTGGTTGTTTTGGGTACCGCAGAAATCCTGGAGTGGAAGCTGGAGGAGTTTCTGTCTGACTGAGGAACCGGTTCCACAGACTGCATCTCTAGAAGAGTAAGCATCTCCTGTAAAAGGGCTGGGGACACTATCTGACATAAAGGAGGAGAGGATGGTAGAGGAAAAGGAGGAAGACTGAAGCCTGTGCAGACTATAGAAAGGATCCAAGGACTCTCGAAATAACGCTCCAAGCTGTCCTGGATGAGATCCATCCGCCCCCCTACAGGCAAGCTGTATTCCCCGACCGTGATGTCACTGCTTCTTGGCGTCTGAGGCGAGAGTGGAGGAGGGGGAGCGCAAAAAAACATGTAAAGTCCTCTGCTGTTTCATCCTGTGGTCACTGGGTGACCTGTTGGGCCTCCGTGCACCGCAGACCCGAAACCCCTTGAAGCTGGTGAAAGCGAGGGTTTGAAGTCGGTCCTGCCCTGATACTGAGGGAAGGTGGTCTGTCCTGGCTTAGTCAGGCTGGTCAAGGTCTTGCCAGTTTGTGTGGAGGTCTTCTTTGTCAACTCGTCATCGGTGGACAAATTAAAAAAGTACACGTACTCGAAGGGAAGATCCAGCATCCGCTCTTGCAAATCTGATGAAAACCTAGTGGCATGCATCCATGCTGCCCATCTCATCTCGACCCCCAGGCACAGCCCTCTACTGGCTGTACCTATGTGGGAGACCGAAGACTCCATGAGGTCCTGTGCAATCGCTAGGGCGTTCGCCAGGCCGGCCTTGAAGGCAGCCTGCCTTTCCAGAGGGCGATCGGGCAGATACTCTCCAAGCTCTCACCAGAGCTTCTGGTTTTTTGCAGCTAGCTGGACGTCATTATTCTACTGCCGCAAATGCAGCCCTGAGATGCTGTAGCACCGTTTGCCACAAGACTCCAGGACCTTCCTTGGAACGGCAACTGAAGGAGTCTCCCATGGAGGAAGACAATGGTTTAGAATACAGCAAGGCCTCTGCCACCACTGAAGAATGAGGCAGAGGATGGGAGGCCAGGAGGACTGGCTCCCTATCCAGCATCTGCTGTCTAACTTCTTGTTCATCTGGGCGTTGGCCGTGGGCTTCTCCCAGACCTTCCTAGCCACCTGCAAATGCCTGAATGGCTCATGGTGCACTTGCCCAAATCTCTGCTAGCACTCCCAATTCCTGGGGGTCCTCCTCTGGTTTGTAGACCCCCAAAAACTCTGGAAGGCCCTGACGGCAGTCATGAAAGGCCTTTACAGATGCCGAGGCGCTGTCGTCGTCATTGCCGTAATCGTTCCTCCCCTTTTTTCAAATGGAGGGGAATCAGGGCCCGGGACACAGGTGCCGGCAGGGTCCCCCCCTTGATTAGGACCCGAACACAGATTCAAAGGCTGAAAGCAGCGTTGGTGGTACAGGAGGAGGAGGAGCAAGGGTCTGGATAACCGGAAGGGCCTGGGCCGGAGGAGGGACAGGCACAGGAGGAACTGGCAGAGGGCCCAGAGGTGGAGGCCTGGGAGACCCAACCTGTGGGATCTCTTCCTTCACTTTATTCTTCAGGAGTCCTGTCATCTGCAGGGAACGTATGAGGAGGAAGCGTTTGAAGAAACGGTCCTCGAAAGCCACTGGATCCCGAGGGAGCCGGCCATCAGTGGCACTGGGCCTTTGTTCCTGATTGAAGCGCCCCAGAGCCTGCAGCGTGCAGTCGTAAGGCTGTGAAGGGTAGATTCACCCCTTCGGTGACCAACCAGTGCCCGAAGGAGCGGGACTGGGACCTTCTTCTATGGCCCACTCAGTGGGCGAGGGAATGCGTGGGCTCGATCCGAATCCAAGATGGCCACCGGCCTAGCAGGCTCAGCCACGTGCTTTTCCACCATGTTAGTGCCTTGCACTATGACCTGGGCAGGAGGATGTGAAGGCCCCGTGCAGGTTCAGACATGGGGGTGGGGGGAGAGGCTTTGGCCCTGGCCCAAGTGATCACATCACTGCAGCGAGAAAACGTGCCCATTGGTTTCCGATTCGTGAGCAAATCATTTTTAAAACACTCTCCATCACACAAAGATTCCTATCCAAAGTTGCCCCTCATTACTTATACCAAAAAATCACCAAAGCCTCCTCAGACAGACCGACCAGAGCAGCATATGACTACGGCATCACACAGACAAAATTCAAGTGAGCAAAAGCTGGAGGTTCTAGCTTCTCAACATTTGCGGCCAAGTAATGGAACCTACTCCTGCCCACTCTCTGGGTTTAGCAAGCTTACTGGACCTTCAGGAAAATGCTAAATACTTTGCTGTTCACCTAACTCATTCCAACACTGGAAATTCAGTGTCCATGTCTTGACAAAACAATATGTCCTTTTTCCATGCTGCCAGAGTGGGAGCTGGACCCCGACCCCACGTCATAGCGATTTGCCTGTGTGCCAGTACGAGGAGGAGGGCTGCCAGTTTCCTTGTCGAGGGGTGCAAATATTTGGTCAAACTTAGGAGGGCAACCGTCGGGAGTGGTGACAGCTCCTCCCCTATTATAGCAGCTATGATTTGCAGGCCTTGAGTCCAAAATTGGGATACCTCGGGGCAGTCCCAGGCTAGGTGAAGAAAGTCCGCGACCCCAGTGCCACATCTATCGCATTGTGCCGTTAGTTCAAGGTGATGTCTGTGTTTTTTGGCAGGGGTAAAGTAGGTTTGGTGCATGAAGTTGAAGTGAATTTGTTTGAAACGCGTGTTTATGGCGACTTTGAGTTTGACGAAGGATATAGGCCCAGTCTTCTTCAGGTATCGTGGATCGGATGGCTGTTTCCCATCGTAATTTCGTCCGAGTGTCGGTGGTCAGTGTGTCTGTAAGTAGGGACTTCTATATCATTGACACTAGCCTCCCTTCTCCCTTCGCTTGAATTGTATTATGTAATAGATCCCATGTCGCTGGCTGCTGAGGGAATGAGGGGAACAAGGATTGCAAGGTATAACGTAGCCTGAAGTAGATGAATGTGTCCAGTGAAGAGTCACTTCCTCTTTCTCTAGCCATCTGAGGAGTTATAAACAAGCCCACAGGGAACAGGTCACCAAGGGATTGGAGATTGAGTTTCTTGAGCCAATGATGGAATACTTTTTCAGTCGTTAGGGGACACCTGGGATGAATTTAATTGGCAGGAGGGGGGAAAATCTAATTTGTACATCGTATTTCTGTGCCATTTATTTCCTGATTGCGTAGGTGGAGAGAACAGTATTCATTGTGTTGTGAGGTACTGGGATGTGGCCAATAATGACGGCTCTTAATAGGTAAGGTGATGCAATGGGCCCGTTCAACCTGTACATGCGGACGGATAAAGTATGTCGTGTACCAGTGGCTTAGGAATTGTGCCTGGGCTGCCCAGAAGTATCTCCCTATGTCTGGGAGTGTGAGGCCGAACGCGACGTTGGTAGTATTAGTGTTGCATGGGCCACCGTCGGTAGTTTCCCCACCCACAGTAGCTTCAGGATAAGGCTTCTAACTTTTTTTTTTAAAAAGGACCGTGGTAGGAGTGGTGGTATACTCGTAAATAAATAAAGGAGTTTGGGGAGAATCACCATTTTGATCAATGAGGCTCTGCCCCAAAGTGTTAGTGTGAGCGACCTCCATCTATGTACGTGTTCCTGGAGTGAGGCTAGTGTCGCCTCATAGTGGTCTTTGTATATGTCTCCGTGATTAAGGGACATGAAAATACCCAGGTAGCGAACCTGGGAGATTTCCCATCTAAATTCGTGGTCGTCTGGGAATTTGGCTGTACTCTGTCAGGGGGAAAATTACCGATTTAGAATGGTTGGTCTTAAGGCCGGATATGTTACTAAACTTAATCACTTCTCGCGTTATCGGATTGAGGTTAGTTTGTGGATCGTTGACAAATAGGATTAAATCGTCAGCATAGAGGGAGACCACTAGTTTATGGGGACCTAGAGTAAGGCCTCTATGGAGCTGGTGGGTTCGCAGCCTTGAGGCTAATGGATCCATTATCAAGGCAAAAATTAGGGCTGATAGGGGACAGCCTTGTCTGGTTTCCTGTTCTAATCTCATACTAGGAGATTTCGTGTTGCCTAAAGTGATGTAGGATCGCGGGTCATTGTAAAGCAGCAAGACCATTTTAATGAAGGCGTTCCCAAGTCCTATTTGTTCGAGTGTTGTGAAGAGGGAAGGCCATTCGACAGAGTCGAAGGCCTTTTCCGCGTCAAGTAGGACAGCTATCGCTTGCTGTGATGGATCGAGTGCCTCTATGACGCTGAATATCCTTCGGATGCCATAGGTTATGCTGCGCCCAGGGATGAAGCCTGCCTGATCACCCAGCACTAGTGCGGGCATAAGAGGGAGTAGCCGTGCTGTTAGAATTTTGCCAAATATCTTATTGTCGAGGTTAATCAGGGATATCGTCCTGTAGGAGGCGCAGTCTTCCGGGGGTTTACCTGCCTTGTGTAATAGGATCACGTTGGCTTCGCGTAGCGTGGGTGGGAGAATCCCTTGGTCTAGGGCTTCTTCATAAACTTGGAACAGTAACAGGGCTACGGTGGCCGCGAAGGTCTTGTAAAATTCGCCTGTGAGGCCATCAGGGCCTGGGGCTTTGGTGTTTGGAAGAGTTTTGATAGCTACTAAGATTTCTTCTAACGATACAGGTGCGTTTAGAGGCTCACGAAGTTAGTCGGCCACCCAGTAGAGCTCGGTATCATTCAGGAAATTTTGTAGTGCTTCAGGATGTGTGGTATGTTTAGAGCTATATAAGTTTTGGTAGAAATTACAAAACCTGTTGACTATTTCTTCCTCTGTGTATACTAGGGTTCCTTTGTGCGTCACAAACCCGTTCCATGCAGGTAGGTTTTTTGTCGAATGCTATTAAACGGGCTAGTAGCACCCCATGATTTTGACCCTTGCCATATTGTCGGACCGGATGACTGCATCCCAGGAACTCCCGATCGCGATCAGCTATTTATTTAAACCTTAGCAGCTCTTCTTTTATGTCGGCTTGGGTCTGTGGTTCATTGGAGATAGTGTATTCGTGTTTCAGCTCTTTGAGACGTTGTTCACTGCTCGCCAATTCACGCCGTATCAGTTTCAAGATACCATTCTCCTTCGCCATGCACACTCCACGTATATAGCATTTTAGTGTTTCCCCCAGAGTACCTGCAGAGTGGACAGAGTTTCGATTAACCTCCAGGAAAGACATGATTTCTTGCTGTAGTTCTGCCACGAAAACCTGGTCCGATAGTGATCCTGGTTTGAATCTCCAGTTGAGCACTGGGTAGGGTGTATTCAAGTGTCACCATTGAATGTTTGGAAAAGGATCTGGGAAGGATTTGACCCGTTCCCCAGTGGAATGGGCTACGAGCTGACACCATAATATAGTCTATACGTGAACTGGTATTGTGGATGGCTGAATGGAACGTGTATTCTCTCGTGTCTTGACTGGAGTGTCTCCAAGTGTCAATCAGATCGAATGCTTGACAGATGATTTCTTTAAACTTGGAGACTAGCCTTGGAAGGTCGACCAGTTGTGTTATGAGATTTGTCCATCAGGGGGTCCATTGGCGTATTAAAATCCGCTCCCCAGATGATTGATGCTGAATTGATTACTCCCAGGTGCGACATGACCCAGTTGAAGTTATTCGGGCCATCTGTATTGGGGGCGTACGAGTTCACTAGGGCTATTTCTTTCCCCACGAGGATCCCCTCACCAGTAGTGCTCTTCCCTCTGTGTCTTTCTTTGATTCAATTAGATTGAAGTTGGCCTTCTTGTCAATCCGGATGGCTGCTCCTCTTGCATATGAGGAGTATGAGAAGTACCTGTGGCAGCCCCATGTCCGGGCCCAGTGTTGTTCCGAGTCTCGGAGAAGATGGGTCTCCTGCAGCATGGCCACGTTGATTTTGGGTCTCCTAAGGTATTGGAGGATCCTCCGGGTTTTTCGCTGGTTGAGTGCCACCGTGGATATTCCAGGGGGCTACTTTGAATTGTTCCGGATGAGTGGATGTTCGGTTGCGATTCTAAGGTGGATGGCAGGTCTCGAAGGAACCACGGCCAAGTGTGAGGAGCCGTTGGTGTGCATGGGTGGCGTGATGGGGGTCCGAGGCGTAACCATGCTGACGAATAGGTGAGCGTCTTCTTGTAACTGTTGTCCCTCCCCTGCGTAGGCAACCCCCAACTGGCCCACGATGATTTCCCCCCCCCCCTTATGAACAAGTAATTTAACATTGCTGTGCTTGGGGCGCTAGTAGCCTTCCAAGGGGAAGGGCTCCTTTTAATTTGTAGGATAGTGTTTCTGTGGTGGCGTTCTTGTGGTAGTGATGCGACCTGGTACGAGCTTCGTACTCTGCTCGAGAGGTGATTTATGGTGGATCTCTCCTCATTCGGTCTCTGCATTGTGGCTTCGGGTTGTTGGATGGGGTTTGCAGCCGGTTCGATCTAGGTAGTCGTTGGCTTCCTCAGGTGTGTTGAAAAATTGAACTTAACCGTCGTGCTGGATGCGTAGTTTTGCGGGAAAGAGCATCGAGTACAGTATTTGGTTGTCTTGCAGACGGCGTTTGACGGCAGTGTATGACCTTCTTCGTGCTTGAACAGCTGGGGAAAAGTCCGGAAAGAATTGGATGTTGTCTCCCTCGTATTGGAGGTCACCTTTTTCCCTGGCGGCCTTGAGTATCGAGTCACGGTCTTTGTAGTTTAAGAGCTTAGCTATAATTGGGCGTGGGTTCGCTCCTGGAATTGGTCTAGTGTTGGGAACCCTGTGTGCCCTTTCTGATCTGTCTTTCTCAGTAGTAACCAATCACTGGTCTCTGGGTTATACTGCCCCCAGCCAATGACTGCCCTCTCCCTAGGCCCCGCCTCTGGCAGCCATCTTCAGATTTGGTAGCACGCAAAGTGGCAGTATGACCAATTGAAGAGCCGTAGAGGGGCCGGAGGGAGGGTTCGCATGTGAATCCATGCTAGACCCATGCTGGAGAGCAACAGTTACAGGTAAGTAACTTGTTCCTTCTCCAGCATGGGGTCTGGCATGGATTCACATGCTCATGAATATAGGAATACATAGCAGTACACATGCACAACCACGGGAGGTGGCAAGGCTCAACATTAAGCATTACATAAAACTCAACATTAAGCATCTCTTACCTCCCCACCAGGCTCACCTTAAGCTAACAGGTTGCGCAGCACTGCCTGGCCGACTCTGGACTCCTCCCTGGAATCCCGGTCGACACAGTAGAATCTCGTGAAGGTGTGCGTCGACCTCCAGGTAGCAGCTCTGCAGCTGTCCAGCAGGGGCACGCCAGACGAGAACGCCGTGGTAGCAGCGATCGCTCTGGTCGAATGGACTCTCGGGCGGCCGGGCAATGGTCGGTTTGCCAACCGATGACAATGCATGATGCAGCTGGAGAGCCATCTGGAAATGGAAGCCTTCGAGAGAGCCTTCCCTTGGTTCACAGGCCCAAAATTCACAAACAGCTGTGATGTCTTCCGAAAACTCTTTGTTCGGTACACATAGAACTTCAGCACTCTAGCCACATCCAGCGAGTGCAAAGTCCTCTCGGCCGCAGACGAAGGCGACGGGAAGAAAACAGGTAGCTCGTTGAGGTGGAAGTCCGACGGCACCTTGAGCATAAACGAGGGGTGCGTCCTCAGCACCACCCTCGTGTCGTGAAAAGTCAAGTATGGAGGCTTGCAGGATAGGGCCTGGATCTCTCCCACTCGCTGTGCGGAGGTGATGGCCACAAGAAACGCAGTCTTCCACGACAGGAATTTCTGCAGCGCCGAATGCAGGGGCTCGAATGGTGCCCCCATGAGCCTGGTCAGCACCACGTTGAGCTCCCACGCCGGGGCAGGGGCCTTCACCGGCGGGAACGATCGAAACAGTCCCTTCATAAATTCCTTCACCAGGCGATGGGACCACAAGGACGCCCATCCTGTGGTTCTGGTGTATCGGGAGATCGCAGCCAGATGTATCTTGATGGAGGCGTGAGCCAGTCCAGCCTTGGCCAGCGACAGTAGGTACGGCAGCACTTGAGGGGCTGTAATCCGTAGAGGGTTAATCTTCTGTGCACGGCACCAGACAGAGAACCTCTTCCACTTATGTCCGTAGCACTTGAGAGTTGAGGACGCCCTGGCTTTTGCAAGGACCTCTCTGCAGTCAGCCGGGATATCGTACCCTCCAAACTCTGGCGATTCAGGAGCCAGGCCTGCAAGTTCAGCGACTCCGGGTCGTAATGAAGTATGGCACCTCCTTCTCTGGAGAGAAGATCCGCATCCGCCGGCAGCTTGACTGGTGGGGACGCTGACAAGTCCAGAAGGTCCGGGAACCAGATCTGCCTCAGCCACGCCGGTGCGACCAGGATCATTCTGCACCGGGACCTCTTGAGCTGGCTGATGCGCCGGAGCAGCAACGGCAACGGAGGGAATGCATAAAGGAACAGGCCTTCCCATGGGAACGAAAAGGCATCGCCCATGCTCCTCGGCTGGGGAAACCTGCTGGCGAACCTCTGGCACTTGGAGTTCGTGGCTGTCGCGAACAGGTCTATCTGGGGTGTTCCCCATCGTCGGAAGAGTCGATCCACTTGATCCTGACGTAGTTCCCACTCGTGGCACGAGCGCAGCTCCCTGCTGAGTGAGTCGGCGATGATGTTTTTTATCCCTGCCAGATGAAAGGGCACCAGAAACATCCCTTGGGTGACGGCCCAATGCCACAGATCCTGTGCTTCCTTGGAGAGGGCTGGGGATCTGGTTCCTCCCTGCTTCCGGATGTAGACCATCGTGGTGGTGTTGTCGGTGAATATTCTCACCACCTTGCCCTTGAGGGACGGGAGAAAGGACCTGAGGGCCCAGAACACTGCACGGAGCTCCAGGATGTTGATGTGGAACGTCTTCTCCTCCGGGAGCCAAAGGCCTCTCGCGTGAAGTTCTCCGGTGTGCGCTCCCTACCCTTCCAGGGAGGCATCCGCCATCACCGTTATCTGGTGGGATGGGGTCTGAAAGTCTGTGCCCGCCGTCAGATGAGCGCGGGTGCCCCACCACCGGATCCCTCGTCGGAAGGTCTCGTTGAGCGGGATCCTGTCCTCGAAGCTGCCAGTCGCTTGGAGTCGAGGAACTCTTGCAGAGGGCGCATCCGAAGCCTGCACAGGTGCACAAGATATATGCAGGAGGACAGCATCCCGAGGAGGGACTTGATGGACCTCACCCTGGCCACGTCCATGGCCAGCAGGTGTTGCACCTTGCCCAGGATGGCCTTCGTCCTTTCTTCCGATGGTGAGGTCAGGCACGCTGCTGTGTCGAGCTTTGCTCCCAGAAACAGTGCGACTTGCGAAGGGACCAGGTGGGATTTGGGAAAGTTGATTGAGAATCCCAGGTCCAAGAGCAGCTGGACGGTCCATGCTGTGTGATCCACGGTGAGCTCCCTTGTCCCTGCTTGGATGAGCCAGTCGTCCAGGTAGGGGTAGACGTGGATCCCCTGCAGGCGCAGCTGCGCCGCCACCGGTGCGAGGTACTTGGTGAACACCCTGGGTGCCGGCTTCAATCCGAACGGGAGGGCCTTGAACTGGTAGTGCCGTCCTTGGACCACGAACCCGAGGAACTTTCGGTGACCTTTCAGAATGGGGATGCGGAAGCACGCATCCTCCAAATCCAACGACGACAGGAAATCGCCCTCCTCCAGCTGTCCCAGCACGTGCTGGAGGGTGAACATCTGGAATTTCTGTGCCTTGATGTATTTGTTCAGCCGTCGCAGGTCCAGGATGGGTCGCCATCCTCCTGTCTTCTTTTTTACTAAGTACCACCTTGAGTATACTCCGGAGCACCGGAGCCTCTTCGGGACGAGCTCGATTGGCACCTTTTCTGAGCAACGCCCTCATATCCAACAGTAGTTGAGAGACATGATTTTCCTTCCTGACCACGGGTGGGATGCGGGGGCACTTTTTTAGAAATCCGAGGGCGTGCCCCTGGGCCAGGGCGTCCAGCACCCAACGGTAGGTGGAGATGGACTCCCACACGCTGATGAACTTCGCCAGCCGGCCTCCCACCGGGGTGCTTCGGTGGGGGCCCGACCCCGCTGTCGGTTCAATCTTGCTTGGCGGACACCTAGCCGCCTTGGCCTCCCTGGCGACGACGGCGGGGTCCCCCCGACTTGCCTCATCCTCTATAGGCTTCCTGCGACGAGGAGCGGGCCACTTGGCAGTACGAAGAGGAGCCACCGCCGAATCCCTTGGAGGCACTCTGCTTGCCTCCGGCGCTCCGAAAGGACGGCCTCCGTTGCCGGAGGACGCCTAGGGCCCTAGCAGTCTCTGTGTCCACCCTGATGGCTTGTAGGGACTCATCCACCATTTTCCCAAAAAGGTTGTTCCCGTCGCTTGCACATCCTGGCGGAAATCCGTCGCCTTGAGCCAACCTCGTCGTCTAAGGCAAACGCTGTTGCCTAGCTGGCGGAAACCGGTGTCGGCAATGTCCGTTGCCACCGTAATGGCCTGGTCCGATGCCACTTCGCCTTCTTGCAAGATCTCCAGGGCCTCGGCCCTCTTGTCATCCGGTAGGAAGTCCAACAGGGTGGCGATCTTGAACCATAACTCCCTGTCGTAACGTGCCACGATCGCAAGGGCGTTGGCCACCTTAATTGTTGTTGCCGCCGGCGAGATAACTCGTCGTCCCATTGCGTCCAGCTTCTTCCCTTCGCCGTCCGGCGGGGAAGTTGACGTTGAGACCGACGCCCCCCCCCCCCCGCTTTCTTCTTGGCTGCTGCTGAGACGACCAAGTCCGGGGTAGGTTGTGCCCTAAGGCACAGAGGGGCCGCGTCAGGGACCCGGTACTTCTTCTTGTACCGATCCTTCTTGGCAGGCGTCGTAGAAGGGTTCTTGAGAAGGGTGAGACCCTCGTCCCAGATGTCATCCAGCAGAGGCACGGTGAGGACTGACTTCCTCCTGGCCTTGCGCCATTGGTAAAGGAAACCTTCCTTCTCCTCGGGGCAGAGCTGAAAAAGCTTGGATGCCCTGGCGATCATTCCATGGAAAGATCCAATCTCCTCGGAAGGGGAGGCCCGGGCTGGTGATGGGAGCTCCGTCCCATCGTCACCGCCGTCGTCGTCGGTACCCGTCGTGTCTGTTCCCGTGTCATTCCCAGGGACGTGGGATGTGGTTAAAGGCCGAGCAGGCCGCGAGGGCTGAGAAGGCGGGGCTGGGTGGATCCGTCTTCTCTTGTTTGGGGGGCTTCCTACCGGGACCGGCTCTGGTTCCTCCGCCGGGCCTAGTACCGGGTCCTCTGTCCATGGTAAGGGCAATCTCGTCCTTATCTCTGAACATCAGCATTGTATCACCAACAAAATGGCCGCCGAGTTATCCTGCGGCTCCGGAAGCGACGGCTGACTAGGACCCTCGCCAGTGCCGCCATCACTTTCATCGTCACCCTTGTCGGGATCCCTCCCGTGGGGACGGGCCTCCTCGACGCCCTCGTCAAGGCCCTCCAGGACTTCTGTCAACTCCTCCTCGGATGTTGTGTCCGTGTCCACAATGGCCACCGCCCCCCCCTCTTTTTCCGCTGTGGTCTTCACGGGGGTCTTTTTTTTGGATAGGTCCGAAAGAGGCTTCCCTCCGTGGAGGCAGGGAGACTCTGGGCCCTGCGGTCACCTCCACTGGTGTAGCCTCCAGAAGCTGCGCCAGGGCCGCCGCGACTCCCTCGATCGAGGCCTTGGCCGGGTGAATCGAGGCCTTCACCGCCTTAGGCACGTTAGAAGCCTTCACCTTGGGGGGAGGGTCACCGCCTGGCTCTCCCTCGGTCGAATCCTTCGAGATCGACCGGGGCCTCTGCAGAGGCTTACCCGGGTTCTCGGATTTCCTCTTCCCTCTTCCCCGAGCATTGGCTCGTGGTTGATGGTGCCGGGGAAGGCGCGCCCTGCCTGGCAGCCGAAGAGCCCGACCGTTCGGCACTCCTGGTGCCCGCGGACTCACAGTGCTTTGCTTTCTGTTGGGCCCCCATCGCCGGGGTGCCCTCACAGGACTTACAAGACCGCTCTGACTTCTTCTTCTCACCTGACGGACTCCTTCCTTCCAGCCAGTGGGAGAGACGAAGGTGTTGGTCCCTGATGGTACGTTTCGACATGTTCCTGCGTTTTGTCCTCATGAAGGCAGTATAGACATTTAGAATGCTCGTCCACCTTGAACACATTCTGTAGCTGGCATCCAGGGAAGACCCTGAACAGCTTTCCGGGCGTTGAGCTTCCTTTCTCCTGGGCCATGTTCGGGTAGGCCGCAGAAACTTCTGGAATCCTCCAAGAAGCGTAACTCGACAAAATCTTCACGCTTGAGGGGCGTAGAAAAATCTGACACGGATCCCCGTTAATCGGATGTAGAGACGGTGGAGCTTGAGGCTCTATTTGATCGAAAAATGAGAAATTCTCTTTTTGAAAAAGCGCGAAAACGCAGCAAAAGCTCGAGAGCTAAGCACGAGGACTCCCAACACTTGAGCGTGCGGTAAAAATCTGAAGATGGCTGCCAGATGCGGGGCTTAGGGAGAGGGCAGTCATTGGCTGGGGGCAGTCTGACCCAGAGACCAGTGATTGGTTACTCCTGAGAAAGACAGATCAGAAACGAAACTGATATTGATTTTTCTTTTACCGAGGATTCCCAGCCTGACGATGGGGAATATTCATGAGCATGTGAATCCATGCCAGACCCCATGCTGGAGAAAGGGGACATAGGCAAAGCCTCTAATACCCGATACCACAGACCAAATCAGCAGGTATGTGGAAATTACATCCCAGCTTCCCAAGAAAGTGTGACACACTAGCACCCAGAGGGGAATCATGGACACACATGTTGATATCTCTTTGTCTTTGCCTTACTGGTAAAGGAAAACAGACTGCTGTAAATACTCCTTGAGTAAGAGCCTTGTTTAGTTTGCCGCATACTAGGTGAGGGGTCTGATTTTCGTGCTTACACTCCAAGAAGCAGTGACTCCCACCTGCTATCCTGCCTATTGCCCAAAGAGGATTGAAACTGCTGAGACAGGATTTAGCTGTTTCAGTAGACCTTTTTGTCAACTCATCGGCTCTGCTGCTATGGAATAGTTAGGAGCTATCGAAAGGGAGGTCCAGAAATGTATCCTGAACATCCTGTGCAAACTTGGCAGCTCATGGCAATGCCAAACGTCTCCCATTGGATCCCAAACACCAGTGGTCGAAGCGGGCAGGAGCATTGCTTCTCTACTTTATTTTTATTATGTTTTACTGTTCATATACTTCAAGAAACGAAACCGTTCCAGACTGGTTTCGTTTTCAAATAAAAGTGTAGGAAGAAGTTGAAACTTGCACTTTCAGTGCACTGCACTGAACGTTCCCTTAATCAGCAGGCGCATGAGTTTGGGGGTTTGTATTGTGCGTGGAGGGGGCATGGCATAGAGGTTTGCGGAGAGCGGGAGCAGGCCAGTAGGGAACATAGTTCGACTACTTTTCGTACACTTCAACCACTGTAAAACACAGTCCTCTGGCTGCTGTGCCAATGTGGTTTACGGATGCCTCCAAGAGCTCTTGGGCAATCAGCCAGGAGTCTCCAAAGCCTGAGTGAAAAGCTGTTTGTCGCTCAGGAGATGATCTCTGTGGAAGTCTGTTATTTCCTTTCACAAATGCTGATTCGCTGCAAGCATCACATCAGTATGCCCCTGGCAGAATTGCAAAGCAATAGTGGCATACACTTTCTTACCCATGATATCCATCGGTGGATGTGAAGAAAGTCTAGAGGAAGAGGACGAATCCAGCCCTGCTACTTAAGGCAGTTGCCATCACAGATGATGGTTCAGGGTGTTCTGACCAAGTTTCTTCTAAGCCAATTTGCCTGCATCTCAAATACAGCGTTTTCTTAGCAGGAGTAGCCAAATGAGTATTCTGCCAAACCTTGACAGCCTCTGCAAACATGTACCTCTGATGAGGTATGACAGACGCCTTTGGTTCCTGCTGCACCATAACTCTAGAGAGCTCCCGTAATTCTGCACCATTGAAAGGGGCCCTTAGGGGTCCCTCGCGATATGGAAACAAGGCAATAACCATACACGAAAGGATGCGCCAGACATGAGGTTCAAATTCCCAATGCTAGGGTTTATTGCAAGCAAAATAGTCCCAATTGGCCAACTGTGGTCTCACGCCCCGCGACGTGTATTCTCTAGACCTCGAGGGACGCACGAGAGCGAATTACGTACATCAGTTACATATATACAAAATGTATATCATACAATCAGCTATGACATGTTTAACACCCCCCTTTTATTGAGTTTCTTTGAACTCGGGATGATGATGGACATTTCCGACGAGTTTGACAATTATGACACTTTCGAAGTTTATTCTAGTAACAATGTGCAATTTAGAAAGTGCGGAGGCATCTTCTAGTTGTTGAACAGAACACGGTGCTTCTGTTCTTGGAAGCAAGCTGCACACGGGGGAAGAGTCACATTACAAACCTTGCTATCTATGAGGTGCTATTCGTGTCCTGGGAGCCGACACGCTCTAAAGGGTTTTGTGAAGGGGGGCCGTAAGAAGAGCATAATTCAAGCCTTTAGCTGCTTTATTCCAACATATTCTACCACACTACGAGACTGGCTGGCAGCTGTGAAATAATTAAATGCCCTGCAGCTCTCCCTCAAGGCTACAGAGAGGGAGCGTGGGCATTCCTTTCTGGGCTGCTCATGAGGAGTTTCAACGAACTCCTCAGTCCCGCTGCCTTGCCCTTTCATATTAGACAACAATGTTAACAGTTGAGCAGAGTAAGCAGAATTTGCAAGAATTGCAAGCTGCAAAGCAGTTTAGACAGAAAGCAATGAGCAATGGTTAACAAGCAAAATGGCGATTCTTGCTACGTTTAAAATGGCCGCTTGTTGGTCAAGCATAGCACTCTGTATTTCTATAATTCTGTGCATAAGACGGTTGACCTTTGGCCATCAAGATACGTCTATCATCCAAATGAAGGGTATTCATTTTTCCAGATTGACAAACCCTCTTTTTGGCCGTATGCCAAACGTCTTATTCATTCATTGTATCCTCCTCTGATGAGGATAAGTCTGGGGTATCTATGTCTAAACCTTTCATGCTATCATAAGCATCATCTTCATCATAAATGTCTATAGACATGAATTGTTTTACTGTTTTTGTTTCATCAGTGTCTCTGTTATTTCGGCCATGCATTTGTTTTCCTCTCGACACCATGTGCATACATCCCTTAGTACATCCCTCAGTTATCTCAGTGCAAACTATTGGTAGGCATTGTATGCAACAGCAACATGTTATGAATATACCAAGTACCACCACTAGTATCGAAATTAGCTTCCATCCCCAGGACCGCAATAGTCCCCAAAACCAGGATCCTATCCCCCAACCCCCTTCTTCAGTAGAGAGTGTGGGACGTGTAATTTCCGGATGGCTTTGAATATGGTAGGGGAGTAGTCATCTATGAACACACAGCATGCAGTTTTTACGAGTTTGCAAACTCCCCCACGATCAACTAATATTATGTCAAGAGCCATTCTGTTTTGTAGTGCCATTAGTCTTATTCCTTTCTCTTCTAACGTCATATTGAATAAAATATCCGTTGTTGAATCTATTGTATTTTTTAATATTCTAGACAGTTTTCTTATATTATAGGAATTTTCTATTTGGGCCAAGAATGGTATAAACTATTTGGCTACATCCATTGCCATCATTCCATCTTCACTGCTCCTTCGGGTTCTACCTTTTAATCGCCTCACTACTTCTGCAGTTTCTAAGAGGACACTCCTGGGAATAGTAGACCCAAGTAACACGTACCTCCCCAGTTTCTAGGTAACCATGGATATGCTTTTTCCCCACATATAAAGTAAACACGGCCCCCTACGTACACAGGTTCTATTTCGTGCTTTAAAACCACTGTGTTCAGGCAGCTGCTGAACGTTCCTACTTTATAGGAACCTTTTTTCTTTAAACATAGGGGAGCAGTTTTGGGGCTCTAATCCACTGTATAGGCAGGGGGCACAGTATCTTTATTCCATTCATCCCTCATTCGAAATGTCATTACTGAAGTTTCTTCTCCTGGCGGGGTCAGTCTATTCTGCCTATGTAATCTATCTAGTCTTGTTGTCTTTCGTGTATTTTTCCTCATGGGATCTGGTGAAAACACGCAAGCTTTGTGGAATATGGAACAACCCACAGGTTTCATGATCACTTCCTCAAATTCATTCATATTGGTCTCATCTAGCTGACCCGTATTACTCTTGTTCCATTTCCCAAAGAACATTGCACTCAACGATACTTCACATGAATAAACCAATGATAACGGTTGTACATACCAGCCTATCCCTTTCCCACCGTGCTGTGGTAAATGGGCACAAACCCAGAAATCTTTTTTCTTTAAAACCGCATGGGTCATGTTCATGATGAGCAACAATGTATTGTTGCCATATCCTTCTCTATGTCTTTCTTCCATTGGGGACAAAGTACCAGTGATTACATGAACCGGGCTTTCAGTAGCTGCTTTTAGCAAAAGTGTTTCTAATGGGTGCGCGGACTCCAGGAACCATAGTGTAATAGCTATTATTGTTGGTACTACCATACTTAGAGAACACAGGACCAATGTCCAAATCAGTACCTTATTCCTTTTATCATGTTTTTTTCCAAAATTTACAGTCTCTAAAACAATCATCTTTTCAGCAGGGGTGCAGGAGGAGGCTGAAACCGGTCTTGATTTGCTCTTCATCGTCCTTCTTGCTGGCAAAGTTCGTCGCAAATGTCTCTCGTTCTTGATGCCAAAAGTTCAATGAAAATGTCACAGTTCAATTCTGCCAACCCTTTCACAGCCTAGATCACTTATCCCCTCCAAGCAAGATTAGTTGTTCTTTCTCCCACTTCTCAGACGATTTCTGAACAGTTCTTTGTTGACGGAGTACTATGTGCATCCAGCTTATCCCGCTCTGGCTTAGGACACATGTACTCTATCAGCATTAGTACTCATGTGCGTCCAGCTTGTCCTGCTCTGGCTCCTGCCACATGTACTTTATTATAAGCGCACCGAGGAGCCGTGAGTCTTGAATTGTCCGACTTGCACAACTCTCACACTTCTCTCCTCTACGCCCCTGGTTCCTACTCCAACCGTGAGTGGAACCAAAGGCAAAAGAAAAGCACCAAAGATCTGTGGATCACTTTGCCTGTCGAGGCCGCAAATTATACCGTTTCACTCCTGGTATTGTATGATCCGTGAATAGTGCCGTTGTACTTCCAGTATCAGGCTCAGTGTCAGCCTGCGGCACAATGATGGGTAGCGATGAGCGCAGTGGCAATGATGTAGTTTCTTTCTCTGGCCTTGGTGCGTTTGCAGAAGCTGGTGGGCGCCAAAGGGGTACACGCGTTGGTTCTGCTCGTGTTTGCAATGCAGAGTTTGTGTCGCTCGGCAGTGATGTTGTTTCTGCTGAGCAACGTTGGGGCACTTTTTGCCCTTTCCCCTTCCTGGCAGCCTCCTCAGGCTCTGTTTCGAGTTTCACTTCTCGCTTAGGCTGATGCTGTGGCAGTGGACTGGCAACAGTTGCTTTCTTTTCCAGCACCGTTGTCTCTTTCTGGTCGTCTAGATCAGGCAAAGTTTTCAGTGAAGCTGGGAACCTTTTGGCATGGGTAGCATGAATCCAGGCCTTGCGGCCGTCCACCCGTATGGCCGTCTGTGTCGCCAGCAACACTTGATAGGGGCCGCGCCACCTGGGTGCTAATGCTGTCTTCCGCTCAAAGTTCTTAATCAGGACCCAGCTTCCAGGCTCCAGCGCGTGCCCTGGTCCGGTGTATCGCACTGGTAACGCTTCCTGCACCTGCTGATGAATCAAACGCAACTTCTGCATTAAGAGGCCACTGTACGTGCTTAACACAGGATGCTCGACCTCACATAATCTTTTGGGCTGCGGTGCGCACCATACATTTGCTGGTCTCCCCATTATAATTTCATAGGGAGAGAGCCCAGTTTTAGCCTGTACAGATGTGCGCATGCACAATAGCGCTAGGGGTAATGCATCCACCCAATTCAACTTGCTCGCAGCACAGATTTTAGCTATCTTTGACTTTAAGATACTGTTATGTCTCTCAACAAGCCCGGCAGAACTGGGATGCCTGGAACTGTGGAATCGTTTCTCTATCTGTAGACCTGCACAGATCTGTAGTACTACTGCGCCCACAAAATGTAGCCCGTTATCTGACCACAGGACACGGGGCAGCCCAAACCGGGAGAAATACTCCTTCAACATTACTTTTGCCATTGACATGGGAGTACAGTATTTTAAATGATATGCCTCCACCCACTTGCTAAATGCACAAATCACCACTAACACGTATTTGTAGTTCTGGCACTTTTCCATTTCTATGAAATCAAAATGGATCACCTCGAATGGCATAGAGGGTGGGCCAAAACTACCTACTGGAGTCACGGTTCCCTTCCCTACATTGTGTTGCAGGCACGTAATACAATTCTGCACTAGCCTTTCTGTATTCTTTTTTATGTGCTCATTTTTCTATACTGTGGATAAATGCTGTACCATCTTCTTCGCGCAAATGTGGGTAGGGCTCTTTGCCCACCCAACATCCTTCCAAATCTAACTCAGGAGAGCCCTCAGCCCACCCCTGAATCTCTTCGGTCGTGGCCTCAGCCTGCATTTCTTTGACTGTGGCAACTCCATTCTCTATCATACAAGGTACTTCCTCTGTTTGTACTGTCATCATTCTAGTACTCAAATCAGTGGCTGTTTGTTTCGCAATCCTGTCTGCAAATGCGTTTCCCTCTTCCACTTTACATGTTACCTTTTTATGCGCCTCGCATTTTACTATTGCTAGGTGCTTTGGAAACGTAAGTGCAGACAACAATCGTACAATCAAAGGGCCATGCTGAATCCTGGCACCATGTGATGTCAAGAAACCCCTCTCAGCCCAGAGTCGGCCAAAGTTATGAACCACGCCAAAGGCGTACTGGCTGTCAGTATAAATATTCACGTTCAAATTCTCAGAGAGTTCACAAGCTCTAGTCAAGGCTATAATTTCTGCGGCTTGTGCTGAATTGTATGGGATTCTTTTACTTTCCACAACCCTTTCTAGAGTAGTGATAGCATACGCGGCAGTTGACGTGCCATCTGGTAATTTAAAACAAGAGCTGTCACAAAACAACTCCCCATCCGGCTCTTTCTGTGGGAGGTCGCTCAAGTCAACTCTTCCCTTTGTTTCTTCTTCAGTGACCATTAAACAATCATGGGGTGGTGATTCGTTGTCACCAATTTCTGCTATGGGCAGTGGCATTAATTCTGCAGGATTCAATGCGCTACACCTCATAATTTGGATGTGGGGTGCAAACAAGATGAGCTCATATCTTGTTAGTCTAGCAGAGGTGAGGTGTTGCGTCTGTGTTCTATTTAATAGAACGTCTATAGCATGTGGCACCATCAAAATTAAAGTGTGCCCAATACTATTCCTTCCGTTTGTTTCACTGATGCAGCAGCCGCTGCAACAGATCGCAAACATCGTGGTAGTGCGCTACAGGGTCCAGCACGGAAGAATAATAGCCGCACGGCCTATTTCTTCCACCTTGTTCCTGTGTCAAAACCGCCAATGCACATCCTTCACTCTCGCTCACAAATAGTCTAAAGATCTTTTTATAGTTAGGAGTGCCTAAAACTGGCGCAGCACATAATACAGCTTTCAATTGCTCAAACGCTTTCTGACATTCCTCATCCCACTGTAAAGGCATCACTGCATCCTTTTTTGTTAAGCTCACCATCGGCTTCACAATCAACGCAAAATTACTAATCCACTGCCGACAGTAAGACGCCATGCCTATTACAGCTCTTACTCCTTTTTGAGTTTTTGGAATAGGCATACTAGAAATACTTTCTATGCGTTCTGGTGTTAATCTTCTCCCTTCTTTCGAAAGTAGGTAACCCAAATAAGACACCTCCTTTTGATTATACTGGAATTTCTTCAAACTTGCCTTGTGACCATGGGTCGCTAGGTGTGTCAATAGTAATATAGTACTTTCTTTGCAGATCTCGTGTCAGCAGCTAGTAACAAGTCATCTATGTACTGCAAGAGTATGCAACCTTCGGGTAATTCTAACATGTCTAGCTGCTCTTTTAGCGCTCTGCTGTAAATACTCGCTCTTTCTGTGTATCCTTGTGGAATGCGTGTGAATGTGAATGATCGACCTCCTAGAGTGAACGCGAACAGATATCTACTGCTTTTATCCACTGGAATGCTAAAGAACGCGTTCTTCAAATCAACTACACTAAAGTATTCTGCAGTGGCCGGTATCATTGTAAGTATTGTTGTGACATCTGAGACCAAAGGGAATTGTGGGTCTACCACTTTGTTCAATGCGCACAGATCAATTATGAAACGATATGGTACTTCATTGCCTCCTTTCTTGTAAAATGGAAGAATCGGGCTGTTGCACGTACTACCTGCAATTTTTTCAACCACCCCCAATCTCACCAGGTCAGTAACAATACTCTTTAATCCCTTCTCACCTTCAACAGAAATTTTATACTTGCGAATTCGTGGTAATGTAACACCTTCTTTCAAAGTTATTTTTGCTGGCTCTATTTTCAAGCATCCTACATCGTTATCATGCATTGCCCACAGACAGGTTGGTACTCTACTTCGCTCTTCTGGTAACGCTTTTGACATAAATTCCATCACTGGTGCATCGTGAGGACAAATTGTGAGGAACACCCCATCTGCCGTACAATGTATAACTGCCCCCAATTTTCTCAACAAATTTAATCCTAGCAAGTTCTCCCCACAATTTTCTGTCAGAAGAAATGGACACTGTTCCGTAAATGGTCCTATTGTAATTGGGACAGCTTCTGACATGGGGTTAATTACTGGTGTACCTGCGATCCCTACAGAAACATTATTTTGCCCAGACAGTGGGATCTCCGGAACCAAGTGGTGGTCTATCAAACACTTCTGTGCCCCTGTATCTACAACGAAACGGTGCTCCTTATTCCCGACTCTCATTTCTACGTAGGGTCCTCTCTGATTCACGGGAATAGACATTGGTTCCGACCCCTGCCGTGGGCTGTCCTATTGCGAAAATAACACATCGTCCGACGTGTAGTCACCGCTGATGCTATAATACGTGTTTGGCTGTGTATCAAAAATATTCCCATTTCCCCCTCGGTGTCCTCCACTCTGATCATTTCTCTGTTGGCCCTGCCCGCCGTGATTTTGGTTCGGAACACTTTGGTTCAATGCCTGGTTCTGTTGAGCTTAGTTTTGACCATAGGATTGGTTTTGATTACCTCCATTGGTATATCCCTGCTGCTGCTGCATGCTATTTCTGCTTGGGCCATTCAACCCCTGATGTCCTCTATGAGGCCTTCGCTGGCCAAACCCACCTCTATTCTGTAGGTGCGGGCATTGCGCTCGCCAGTGTCCTTCCTCTTTACAGTACGCACATTGATTTAATCCCAATGACACCCCGTGCATATTATTGAAATTTCCCCTGCCTTGTGCATTTCCTCTACCTCTATTGTATCCAATTACCTGCTGCAGTAACACCCTCGTTTTTAAATTTACTCTATCCTTCATCCCTCTCTCTTTCACCACATTTACCCTGTTCTCGTAATATTTGGCTATGTGTAATATCTAACTCACCGGTTTTGCTGCCCAGGCACTTTCCGACGCCATTAACATATCTTGAATTGGTAATATTAGTCCCCTCACATATTTATCAACAAATAGCCTTTTCCCCGACTCTGTGCTCACATCCTGCCCACTGAAGTCTGTGAATACTCCTTCAAATCTATTGAAATAATCTGTTACTGGCTCATCCTTGCCCTGTACACATGTAGTTAATTTGTCCCACTGAATCCTTTTTTCTGGAATTATTTCTCTCAATCTCCGCATTATCCGTTCTGGTAGATCTGCCATGCGGGTTCCCGGATTTTCCCCTACTTTTTATTTTTGTCCGCCAATAGTAACTCCGCCCATGTGGCGCCAAAAGCCCCCACGTCATCTACCGTCCTTATCTGTTTCCATATATCTGCTGGCAAAATGACTGGGAAAATCAAATCTATATCGCTCATAGTAAGCACTGCTGATCTCAGGGTTGACTCTACTTCCTTGTAGAAACCTGCTGGATTCTTTCTTATATCGGGAATCGTCTGTTTTATAGTATTCACCTCTTGCCTGGAAAAGGGGACATGCACATACTGGGCGGTGAAATGGGCTGGTGTTACCTGCGCTCCTACTGTACCCGTTTCAGGGACCTCTACTTTTGGTACAAACGTGGGCGGAACCTCTCTCATTGGAAATGCCCCACTCACGATCCCTCCCCCTTCTCTTAGGTTCAATAGTATTCCTAAGTCCAGTGATAGGCCCGTTTCTCCTGTACTTCGCTCGAATGTTCTCTTGTAGACCGCAAGTATCTCGGGTGGGCTAGCCTTATTGTTTTTTTATATCCTTGTCTATTAAATGTTCAGCCATCTTTCTTTTCATTGGCATGGAATATTCGTCAAATAGGGGAGCTCAGGAGTCATTTTGACAGTGACTACAGACTTTGGTTCCGCCTCCACCATGTCCTTGCTTAGGAGTCTGCGGATTCTTCTTCTCAGTTGGTGAAACAGCCTTGTTTGTCCTCAGAGAGATGATAGTCTTCAATCACACTGCTGCCATCAGTCAACAGCCTTAAATACAGAAGAAACGAAACGGGACAAAGGAGTATGGGAGGGCCATTTTAGGGAAACTCCTTTTTGCAGGTACTTCATAAATACATTGGCAGATTGACTTCTATCAACATGACACAAAGAGATAGTGCATGCAATTGTGTGGAATGTGGGGCTCCTTTCCCAGTCAAATGATAAATGGTGTGAGCTGTGCAACAACATCAGGGAAAGACCACAAAGTACCCAATTCTAGTTCCCCCTAACCCAGAGTGAATGCTACAGCAGGGAATCTTCTCGTAAAGGAGAGACTCGTGGTGAGCACTGGTGCATAGCAGGTTTCCATTCCAGTCATTTTAGGATGCATGGTCCATCATTTTTATTACAGCGTTGGCCCAAGGACTGCAGAATCCTTGCGCTGTGAGCACTGTGCTGCTGTTTTGTAGCATACACACTGCATGTGCATTCTGCTTGATCATAGCATATTTTGCTGGTGATGAATAGATCTGCAGCGCAGCCCGATGAAATAGGAGTAACAGACCAATGCAGTGCTTTTACGTTATTCCTGTGCTTCTGAGAATGCTTCTGAACCTGACTGCAAAGTATTGTCTGGAGTATATCTGCCTTTCATCTATCTGGAGCAATGCAGATTTGAGTAAGAATGCATTTATTGAATTAGTTAAAAGAAAGTGATTTGACATGCAAAGCTCTATCAAATATTATACCATGGATGTTCATCCGTGTGTCCCACAGATATCCATCCTCTCACCCAAGATCTTTGCACTTTACCTCCTCGCCAATAAAAACACTGATATCCAGCAATGTACATAATACACAAGTCTACCTGCAAATATCCACAGACGATATCCAACAACTCTAGTCCTGATTCACCCCGATCACAACCTGTATGTCACACGCTACCTTAACCCTACCACAAGAAAATTCCTGTTCCACACCAACAATACCCAACACCTCTACATTCAGACCCGACGGTCCACCATTAATCTCAAAGGCTTCATACTTCCTCTGACAGATTGCAGCAGGTTTCTTGGATTGCACACAGAAAAGGGCCATTCCTTCAAAACAACATACTGAAGAAAATTCAGTGAACATGGCACCAACTATCTCTACTGTGGAAAATGATGCCCTTCATACTGGACACCAATTTAAGATCCACTAACATGCCCCGGTCCTGTCTTAACGGATGAAACGCATTGCACAATGGGCTACCCACCACCACGCTAGTACCTACAAGTAGTATCCTTGATGTTGCTGCTCACCTCATGAAAGGGCCAGGACGACAGATCAGGGGCAACACATTTGTCTTGGAAGCAAGACAACGCAGAACACAAATTTGAATCCTGGTCCAATGCTTAGAGACTGGTCTCTGGTATTACCCGTGTAATAATTAATTAAAGGTCTTTAACTTTACTGGCTATCCATACAAACATGCATCACCTTCATACACAGCTGACACACGCTACTACCTTGAAAACAAAGTAATCTCGGTCAGACAGCATATAACCAGAAGTCAGGATCTGGCTATACTAGAGCAGTAGAAACAGAAAAAAAATAATTAAAGAGGAAAAACAGATTCTCTTTATACTTGTGGAACTTCATACTCATCAACATCAGACTTGAGCCCACCCACATTCAATTCAGAAAAGAAGTCAAGACCTTCGAGAAGCACCTTCTTCAGACCCTGTAGGAAACATTCCCTCGCCCCCAAATCCACCAGGCCCAGTATCCCTCCTGGTGACCGCACTTTATTTCCCACCCCACTTAGCTATTCCCAGCTACCCTAGACGGTCTACCAGTGATTAATGTTATGTTGTAAGGACTGTCTGCACCTAACCATCTAATGCGCACTTCTAATCCCCAACTATGCACAGATCTCTGTTACGTCCCGAATTCAAGCTGAATAAAGACAAAATAAAATAAAGGAAAATAGATGGATGACTGTCGGGGGATATGTGGATGGGTAAGTGAGTGGTGGTGGGGGGATAGTGTGTGTATGCGCGTGTGGTTCTATTAGTATACAACATTACCTACCCCCCATAAGGCATTAAGGTCCTCAGTGGTTCATCTTTAACCGAAATCCGCCCGTGACCAATGTTCCCCAGTGTCCCTCACCCCCATGTCAATAAGAATGTTCCCATGGCAATTGACGTCTACATCAGCCAGCAGTCTGCTAGGCCTTGCAGGAGGGTGGAGGAGCAGGAAAATGAAGGGCCATATGGCTAAAGTGAAGAGAAAAGGAGCACAGCAGACGTTTGACTTAAAACGTGTCACATGGGAAAGGAGGAAAGGAGATAAAAGGCAAGGGGTGCAAGGGAATGCATATCTAGGGCAGTGTAAAGGAGAGAAAGGTCACTGAAAAGACTCAGAACATCAGACCAGAGGATGGGATGTGGGGACGTAAAAGTGAGTTTACAGGAGGTGGGCACCGAGCCAACAAGTCGGTCAAGCACCTCATCTTGCACCTCAGCAAGATCTTCTTGCATAGGTCAGCACTCAAGAGAGGAACTCCTTGGCAGTGGCCTTTTCCCCCACCCTTGTCCTCACCATGCCATGCTCCCCTCTGACTTCCCAACTGTCCTGGTGACCGTGCAGCACTGGTCACAGTCATTTGCCAATATGCCTTTAAGACTCAATGAGCTGGTGGCTGTAGCATGCCTCCTATTGGTGCAGCAAATGCTAGCTGCAAACCAGAAGAAAAAAGGTGTAGTACCCAGGGTATCAATTCCCTATATGCGTCCCCCCCCCTTTCAGAGGAGCAGCACAGTCAGCACTATATTCACATGGGCACATAGATATCTGTGTGCCAGCTTGCCCGCTGAACTGGTAGGCTGCACCTGGTACCATGGTAGCTTGGCTGCTACCCGTGTCACAACCCCTAGCCACCGCCTTGCTGCGGTGGTGCTGCCAATTATAACAGTTGTGAAGCAGCACGAATTTCATAGAGCAATGTCCTGGCATGACCACCACAAGCACCCAGCACAGTCAACTTTCACCTCATTGTATACTTAAATGGATAACTGCCACAGCAGTGCCAGCATGGCTCACACTTTGCTTGTTGTGAGAATAAGACGGACTGACAGTTAAAATTAAGTTGCCAAATCACCATATTATAAATCAACTGAGCCTGAGACAATAAGTGCGGGAGCTCAGAGATAAGTCCTGGGGCTCAGCCCAGCCAAACACCCACACACATTAAATACTGATCTATTCCCCACTGTGTTCACAGTCACAGCAATGGACAGACAGCACTTTATAGGAAAGCTCCCTTTTCTTTTGCGGCCATCCTGTTATTTCTTTCAGCATGGGACAAACAGTTAACACGCGTATCGTGCTGTATTCCATGAATGCAGAACATTTATACACATTTTATTTTGCTTTTTGAATCTGCAGTTACGGGTGGCCGTGATAGATTGGTGAAGCCCTGAAGCAGAACACAGGAGTCTGGTAGGAGGTTAGGTGTAATAAATACAGCGTAAAGGATCACTGATGGGGCAAAGAAAAGGAGCTTCTACACTTAATATCCCACATCTCTACCTCCAACTCTCCAACTCAAACAGTCACCCTGGTTTGTGCAATATGGCAGATACAATAACTCAAGGCTTTACCAGTGTTGACCCTAATGCAATGGGGCCAGTCAGAGCCGGATTTATAACCACATAACAACTAAGTGACACTGGGCACTGTGAATATATTAATGCAAAAGCCTTGGCAGACACCAAAGCCCTCTTCTTGCCAGAACGAAAAAAACAAAACAAAGTCCCAGGTGAGGTACTAATGTCTTTACATTTGGTCAGGAGGGAACTGTTTTTGTTTAGGGCAGGCAAGTCTGTCCCTCACAAAGGGAGAAACTCGCACTGAATGAAGAAGGGCTGATGAAGGCATAACGATGTTGGTGTTCCGATTACAGTCTTAACATACCCTCCTTATATGTTAGGCATTTTTGCAAAATACAGTAACTAGCATCTTTTTGATATTAAACAACTTTGCAACACTTGTGTGAATTTCTGTTTTGACTTTATATATGCCACTCAGAGGCCTCCACAGCAGTGCAAAATTCCTCACAATGCCAAATTGTGTTCAATTGGTTGCTTCACAATGCCAACTACTCTGCAATTAAGGCTGCCCTGGAGACCAAGCCGGTAGCGTTGACTGCTCATTTAGTTCCTATCTGCTTTGATGGGTGTGCTAAACAGGCAGAGAACATGCAGACACTGCAATGAGGATTTTCATATGAAGTGGGCAATGAAGATCCATTTATTTTTCCAATCACAAGCTCACAGTCTTGGTACATGGGATACTTACTGTGAACGGCTTTGCAGTCCCCTTTTCGTCTCTGGTGGACATAACCTTGGCATTCCGTCTTGTTTCCCTCAAGCGATCCACTGATGGGGGCTTTATAAATATTACGAATGGCTTGAACTCCAATGTTCTCAAATGCTTTATTGTCTAAATGAAAAAGCACATTTCAAAAAGTGCAATACGTTTAGAACACAACAAGCATTCATACTTTCTAGCTGGTTTCCCCCCAAATTTACCAGAGCAGTCCATACTAAAGCAATTTCTGAACATACAAAAGAAGAACAAATTACTTACCTCTTGGAAATGTTCTTTCCAATGTATGTTCTGCCCATGGATTGCTCATCTATGATGACATCCTATCCATAGCACATAACAAAAATGGGGGGATAACTGCGTGGTGCGCTCAACTTCCTGAGGTCTTGTCTAAAAGCAGCTGAAAGTACACAGAAGGTTCCCCTTGAAACCTCCAAGGTGATGTACAGAAAAGGATGCGGAGTGCACTTAAATTGTGCAGATGGACCTAAATTAAAGTGATTAATTACTTGAATTTACAATTCGGAATCCTTAACAACATCAAAAAATATATACATAGATGAAGCCATTGGATGTGTGTAAGTGATTTAATCCAAGCACAGCCGACACATGTTTCGACCACTAGGTCGTTATCAAGGCAGTCTAGTATTTCTGGGCAAAATCCCCTGGTGGATTGGATATGCAAAGTAGATACTGCGCTGCAAAAAGGGTTCCTCAGTCAAAGAAACCCCTGTGGTAGGTCATCTGATTTCTTGGCTTGAGTGCCTTGGATTCGTATTAATGGGATAAATCTCAAGCGGTTGCCAGCAGTGAGCACTTGGATTAAATCACTTACACACATCCAATTGCTTCATATATGTATATATTTTTTGATGCTGTTAAGGATTCCTAATTGTAAATTCAAGTATTAATCACTCTAATTTAGGTCCAACTGCGCAATTTAAGTACACTCCACATCCTTTTCTGCCTATCCATAGCACAGCTCCTCTTCTGAAACATTTCACCTGCCTCTACGTGCCCTGCGCAGGAGATCCGAACCAGTATATATTAAGTTACTGCGCCCATGACCTTAGCTCCACCCATTTTCCCCTAGTACTCTGACACTGAGGGGCCGGGGAACCATTGGTGCACTGGCTATTTTGATGAATCCACCCTCACCCCTGTTTTCCCTGTGGGGACCTCCTCCCATGTGACCAGGGGACGGGAGCCGCTACTTGACCGGACCCTGGTGGCGGCTGTATGAGGGAGGATCGGATGGGAGGAGACTACCTCCGGAGAGATGTCCTGACTCCATCAGATGAGACACAGCATCTCCCCCTTTCCCATATTGAAGACAGTCTAATAACCACGATCCTGTTCCTTTCTTTAACATTTCTAGAGGGCCTACAAATTGCCTGGTGTACTCCCCCGTCAGGTTTCTTTATGCAATGCCCACAGCCTGGTGTACTCTCCTGCCAGGTCTCTTTCTACAACATCAACTGCTTGGTGTACTCGCCTGCCAGAACTCACCTGCTGTGGAAAGATTAATACTAATACCAAAGACCCACATGGCATACTACTAATTACGTGTTGCCACTTGCAGAAGTAAGAATCTTTTACTTTTTGGCAGTTACCAATTGAACATATTTTTCTTACACATTTGTATTATTTTTGTTTATAATGTGAAGGTCAATAGAGGATGTTTTGGACACAAAGACGGCTTTTCAGCTATTGACATCCTGACATGTAGGGAAACTCCTCTTTAGCATACGGTCAGAGAGGCATTTTCCCCAACCCTTTTTCATTTAATAAATATCTTTGGTAAAACATGACAACCTTGTGTCTGGCTCCCTTTTCTGACCCCTCACGGCATCCACCAAGAGTGGCAGGGCGATGAGGAATCCGTGGGCGGAACCCCCATCCAAAAAGAACATTACAGAGAGGTGAGTGATCCTCATCTATGATAGACTCCCAAAGCAGTATGTAGACCAGCATGAGGGAGGAGAGCAAGGACACCACCTAGACCAATAAACATTGGAGGTCTGCCCTTGGCAGATGTCCAGGACAGGGACCCCTCCTCTGCACAGCAGAGGTGGCAGCCTCTCGTCTGGTAGAACAGGCTCAGAGACCCTCAGGCACCCTTTACAGCCAGATCATAGCATTCTGAGATGCAGAGAATGATCCACCTTGACAGGGTTACTTTGGTCATATAGCCCTGCCAGCACAAGCCCAGGGTACCAATGACAATCTGGTAATCCCTCCTGGCCTCTCTCGTCAGACAGAGACTAAGTAGCTTAAGGCCCAGGTCCACCTGATGGAATCACTCCTCTGCCTTAGACGCATGAGGTGGAGGAAAAAACACAGGAGGATGGATCTTTTGAGAGAGAAGAACATCGAGACTACTTTTGGAAGAAAAGAGGGTTTCGCTCACCATCACCTTCTCTTTGGAGAAAACTAAATAGGGAGGTTTAAAAGATAAGGCAGAAGTGATGAACCCAGGAAAATCACCTTAACATTAGTCAATCTGATAGAACAGGGTGGAGGTGCTTAACTGGAGCTCCCATAAGGAATGTCAAAATCAAATTTCAGTCCCACCTCAGAACCACAAACTCATGTGGGGGAAACTGGTTAGACAAACCGTGCAAGAACTGCATGATCGTAGTGATTGTGAAGAATGAGCCCTATTCCGGGTACCTCTTCAAAACCAGATTAGCAGTGAGGAAATCCTTAACAGTGCCAATCTGCAGGCCTGCTTGGGCCAAGGACATCAAAATTAAAAACTGGGGTTAACGAATAAGATAAAGGGTCCAGATTCCTCTTCTGGCATCAAGGCTAAATTGTAAACCATCTACAGGAATAAATCGACTTGGTTGCGGGTCTCCAAGCTGAGAGAAGTACATCAAGGACCTCATCTGACAAGTCCCACCTCTTGTACCTCAACCTCTCAGCAGCTAAGCATGAAGGTTCAGGCTGATGAGGTTCGGGTGGAGAACCCGCCCGTCAGATTGGGAGAGCAAGTCAAATCTCTTTGGAAGGCAGCAAAGAGGGCAGATGAACATGTACAGCAACTTCCGGTACTACATTCTCCAGGCCCAGTCCAGAGTGATCAGGATCAATGTGATTACGAACAGACGTAATCTCCTGAAACCAGCAGAATGACAGGGATCAGTGGGAACACAAAGGTGGATGAATGACCATTTGACCGTCAGTGCACCCCCCAGAACTCCCTGCCAAGGACATTCCCTGGAGTAGAACAACTTGCACTTCCTGTTCACAGTGGAAGCGAAGAGATTTACTTGACGACTTTCCCAAAAGGAGAAGATCTCCTCCAAAACTTCCTGTTAAAGCTCCTGCTTGTGGGAGGCAGAAGTCTGTCTGCTCAAGGTACCCACTGTGACATTCTCTCTTCCGGCCAGATGGGCAGCCGGAGAGAATCCGTTCTCCAGACCCCAGAGTCAGAGTCACATTGCTTCCCTGCATAGCGGCAAGAGCCCCATACTACCACCTTTGTTGAGGTTAGTTCATTGCTACTGTGTTGTCTGTTTGGATGAACACAGTCTTGCGTTTCACGGAGGGGAGGAAGCAGACCATGGCAGCATGATTGCTCTTAGCTCCAGCAAATTGATGTGATCCTGAGACCACAGTCTGGTTGCTGTCAGTTCCAACAGGTGCGCACACCAACCTGTCCGAGATGTGTCTGTGACCACCACCACCTGGGACCAGTTGAGGAAACAACACACCTCTCAGCAAGTTGTCGCTCATGGCCCACAACACAGAATCCCAAGCCACCTGATCCGAGACCTGCAGAAGGAAGACATGAGACTGTGAAATTGGGACTATTGGCAATGGAGGAGCCACTGAAGTGATCTCATGTGTAGCCTCGCCTCTGGAACCACTAGGATGCAGAAGGCTTTGTGGCCCAGTAGGCAGGCTGCCACCACTGCTAGCAGCTTGATGAAAACCCTGGGAGCTGAAGAAAGAATGAAAGCAGGACTTTGAACTGGAAGTGAAGTTGGCGTACCACGAATCTTGGGTACTTCCTGTGCTTCCGATAGATAGGCACATGGAAGTAGGCATCCTAAAGGTCCAGTGATAGCCAAACAATCATTCAGATTTAGGGCTTGCAGAATATGGGCTAGAGTAACCCTCTTGAATGTGTCCTTGCGTAGGATCAAATTCAGCAGCTGCAGATACAGTATTGGATGCAAATCCCCGCCCTCCTTCGGCACCAGAAAGTAGGTCGCATATCAACCCTTGCCCTATCCGATCACAGCACTAGCTATATTACACTCATTCTCCCAAGCGGATGGGATACCGGGGCAAGGTGTTGCATTGAGGGTCATGGTGTTGGATTAAAGGACATTGTCTGGGGACGTTACACAAAAGAGAGGCAGTGGCCCTGTTGGATGACTTGGAAGTCCCAAGCATTGGACGTGGTCCTGGACCATTCCAAGCTGAACAGGGAGAGCTTCCCCCACAGGGGTTTAGTGGCAGGAAATCTATCTTAGAGGTTTCATGCCTTGTGGTGCAGAGGGGTCAGTGGCAGCCACCTAACCCTGCTCTGGGGGCAGCTCTACCCCCTGGGAATCTCCTGCCTTGCAGACTTCCTAGGGCTGCCTGGCCTCAACCATGTGGGACATAGGATGCTGAGGGACGAAACCTCAGACCCCGCCATAGAGGAGCATAGGGTAGTTGCATGGTCAAACCCAATGACTTTGCTGTGACCTTCGATGATTGGAGGGCATCATCAGCTTTTGCCCCAACCAGGTTCTGTCCATCAAAGGGCATGTCCATGATTTTAGTTTGGTTATCGAGAGAGCACGCTGATTTCCTCACCCAGGATGGACGCCTCACCATCGTACTTGTGGCCATGGATCTGCTGACACAATCAGCTGTGTCTAGCCCCAATTGTAAGATCTGACGGAAGGCTTCCCTGCCATCACTGACCATACATAGGAAGCCTTCCTGCATCTCCTCCTTAGGCCTGTGCTCAGCTGCACTGGCCACAGCGGACCAGAAACCGTACGAGAACTTCAGCAGGGCGCAAAAGCCGTTAATTGTGCAAAATCTTTCCTCCCCCCAGGCGTCCGTCCAGCCTTTTATCCTACCTATCAGGGTGAAGAGAAGGAAAGGTGGAGGACTTCAAGTTCACAGTATGTACCACTAAGCTCCCTGGGGAGGCATGAGGGGACAAAAGATTTGCTCTGAGGGGGCAGGGCTATGCTTCTGAGCCAATTCCTCCGTCAACTTGTCTCCCAGACCTCTAGCCCTGGTACCTCATCTGCTACATTGAAGGTAGCAGAGTCTCCCTTTTAGGGCCTTTCTCCAGGAGGTCTGTCAACTCAAATTGAATTTTGGGCCAAACAGAGCAGATGTGCCCAATGTTTCACCCACCTTAGCAATCTGTTTCTGAAATGACGCCTGAGGCTTACCAGGGTGAGAGCTAGAAAAATGTAAAGTTCAAGGGAGGTGTCCAGACCACTTCCATGCTGAAGATTCAAAGTCCAAGGCTAGTCCCTTGACATCTGCAACCACCTCACCCCCCCTCCCTTCCAAAGAGTTCCTCTGGAAAGTCCCCCTGTTCTCTGGAAACCGAAGGTGCCATTGTGATGCTGGAAATGCTTTGGAGGGACAGGGCTGCCATGTCCTTGTCCTGCCACTTCTTTGTTGGTGTTTTTCTGTACAGGAGTCCAGTTTGGAACCCCGGCAGTTCAGCTCTTCATTTTTACGTTTTGGTCAGCACAAACCATGGCATACCTTAGGGCACCCATGTGTAGTGTGAGAAACCAGAAGGCACTCTCACAGCTACTTCCCCAGGATATTTTGCTCAGGTGGCCTGGGAAGTGCCATCGCTTCTGGATCCCAACCCTGTGGGTGGACAAGCGAGGGAGCATCACTTATGGTGGAGGGTCATTGCGGAGAGAGTACTGAATGGCGAGACATGTATCCCCCTTTCTATAGACTCACCCCTCCTTCTCTAAGCCTTCATGGACTAGGTCCACTCCTCCACCTTCTTTCCCTGTAAATGCCCACCACGTACTGAGAAGAGGAAGAGGCAACTAGAAGCAATGTACACTTCCCGTTACAAACACCACTCTAGTACTGAGGCGAAGAAAAGAGGTGTAAGAACATGCAGTACTGAACGTCAGTCATGTCCCACTAATTGGGCTCATTATAGCCAGGTAAACCAAGTCAACAACACACACCTGAAGCCCCTTAGTAGGGCTCAGGTGTATAAAGGAAGGAGAGGCAACCATGTGAAGAGAGAAGGAGAACCGCTAGGTCGAAGCCAGACTAGGTAGCCTGGAGACCAGCAACGATTCCAGGACATGCAGGATACGGTGAGAACAGGGCGCGTGGCTTCGCAGGACTGGGAGCCTTCGTAGTGGAATGCGGGTAGACAGCTACCTAACAGCTGAGCTGCAGAAAGGAGCTGCCAGCAAAGAACACGTTCTGCATTCTTTGCAAGAAACTGGAAAGCCAGCATGTGCGAGGATGTGCCAGGCAAGAAAGCAATCTGCTTCCTGACTTTGGAAGAGGTGAGAAGGAACACCCGGAAACACTGCTGGGTAGATGTGAAGAACCAGTGAGTGTCAGAGGACACGGGAAGAGCAGAGCTCTATCATGGTACCGCAGGCAAGTAACGGTCCATAAGCACAAGTGAAAGCGAACAATATTGAACACCGAACTGAATGAAAAGTGCTATGAGTGAAAGCACATCATACTGAACACCGAACTGAATGGAAACTGCTATTTGATTAAGAACAAGTGATATTTAATACCAAACAAACATTTGTAAATTAGACTGACATAGTGAATATCAAACTGTGTATCAGCAACTTTGTGAACAGAATGAAAGCATGTGGCAAATTGAACAAACACTTAAGTATTTGAACTACAAATGTGAGGAAGATTTATGATCTTGTGGCAAAGCAAAAGACCGATGCAGAGAAGGGTTGCACTAGCCAAAAGGAAAGCCAAGTGTGGAAAACCCAAAGCACAACGCAGAAGAGCCTGTGAGGGGCTAACCAAACCTAAGGGGGAGACTTATGGTTGCACGACCTGTAATGGGTTGATTGGTCGGTCTAACAACTGCGCCTAGACCAAAGAGCGCTCTACTGTGACGACCACAGACATTCAGAATCAAGCCAAGCAGTTCCTGGTTTGCGTGGCCTGTGATGGGTGGACTCTGTGGTCTGATAAATGCGCCGAGACCAGGGAGCCCTAAATGAGGACAAGCAAAGGACATTGTGAGTAAGCCACTGAGACACTACATTGAAATCTTGGGGAAGGGAACCCAGAGAGTCGAAGGAACCAAGAAGTGTGGTCTTGGGTAAGGGAACCTCAGGATCGTCTTTTTGTGTGACCTATACCATATTGAACTTGGGGAAGGGAACCTCAAGGCCCGTTTGAACACTGATGAGACTAACAGCTATTGGAACTGTATTGAGCCTGAGATGGAAAGACCAAGAAGGACGTAAGCGGCGAGCAGCTGAGACTTTACTTTCGAACACTGTTTTTGTTAGAGGAAGAAACCCCACACCCTGTTTATTTCCAGATGTGAGGGCAAGCATGATTTTTTACACAGAAATAATTTTTGATTCAGAATTACACTGGCTTCTTAGATTTCTTTATGCAGGTGAAATCCCTACCTTACTTATAGGGCAAGTTGGGCCTTACACCATCCTGACATTTTAATAAAGTTCTTTGAAACTTGAATTCCGTTGTCTGTGCCATCTCTCTTGATATTATGCATGCACGTTTCTGGGCACAGGTGTGTTGCCCACAGAGCAAGGTAGGGGCTTGTGGCAGCTACATGCTGACTTGACAGTGGCTCCGGACAGCCTCCATTTTGGGGATACCAAGGCCCTGCCATAGGAATCAATAGATTCCTACACAAAGGCAAGATGTCCACTGGTGGCCTCTTGGTTTCCTTTGCCTTTCCCTCTTGTTTCTCAAAGTCCTGAGAAGCCCTGTCTCTGTTCCCTTCCCCTGAATGGCTGTTGGTTGGAAACACCATATATGGCTCTGGGGATGCCGCCTAGAGACAGACTGGCTGGAGCCTTCCCAGGGACAGGTTGTTGTGGGTAAACCATTGGGGTGGAGCCTGTATGAATGGAGTGAGGAGGCAATTTGCATTTTGTGTTGTGGGTGTCTGGTTTTGGTTGCGAGAATGCCTCAGCCAGCCCTGACTGAAACTTCATTAATGCAGTGTAGTGCTCTGAAAGGCTGAGGAGTTTCCCCCAATCCACATCCATTGTTGTGAGTGTCTGGTTTTGTGTGAATTGCCTTAATGCCGGTGAGCCAGGTTGGGTGCTGCCTGCATGAATGCATTTGTGTATGTTTGACTGGCTAAATCTGACTCAGCCTGAGTGAATGGGGAGTGTTTTGTATAACAGGGGACCTCACACTCGCCTCCTGGTCAGAAGATGAAACAAGAAACCTGAAGCAAGAAGCTGAAGTCATCTTAAGCTTGTATCCTGGGTCCAGCTGGAGGAAGAAGTCTGCCACTGCAATTACTCAAGAAATCCAAAAGCTGACTTTTGCTGACTCAAGGATTGAACCAGAGAGGACCTGGCTAGGTGACCTCTTCCTGTAGCTATGAGGGAATATCATACAATTGATGCTCTTCTCCCGAAGTGTCTTGGACGCCAGTCCTGTGTGCCTGCCGTCCAAAAAGGCATATCTTTGTGGGTCCAGAAGAGGAGTGCCTGGACATCTTGAACCAACAAGTCCATCTGTGTTGCTCCAGGTCCAAAGGAGGGTTTGTGACTGCTGGAAGCCAAGCTGCTGAGCATCGCCCGGTACCCTGGCATAGTACTGCATGACACCCGGAGCTGCCAAAGTTCCAAATGACTGAAGAAGCCTTGAAGGGACACTGCTGCCATGACATCTGTCTGCTTTTCCATGCCAGAGAAGATCCAGGATGGCGGCTTGCTGAGGGGTGTCCGCCATTGGATTTCCCGCCACCAATCCACGAAGAAACCTCCTGAGGATCCAGACTTGGTGATGGTCCGCAGTCCAGTCCAGTGCTCAATTCCAAGTCACCAGAAGCCACTCTGTCATCCGTGCTGCAGCACCGAACGACGAAAGGCAGCCAACAACAAAATACCAAAACATGACAGCTGCTACTGCCATTGCACCAGTCGTCACCGAAAGTCATTGATGACCACCAAAGGATCTTCATCCAAGCCTCGTCTAGGTCCACAGTAAGTTTCATCTTCGCGAGACATCCACAGCCGGCGTAGCAACCAGACAACGGAATACCAACAAAAAGACCAGAATTGCTGCCTTTCCGACACTGCTTGGTTCCTTTCTTCGGCTTGACACCGACATCCCAGCAAATCCTTCTTCCAAGGGAAGTCCATTCTCGAGGGGTCCCGTCAAGTAAAGCCAACAAACTCCATCAAATTTCCTGCCAGGGCACCAAAGGCACTGACGAGGAAGAACATTTTCCATCCTCAAGATTCATCCAGGGGTCCCAGATTCGTCTTGCATCCTATTCTCCTGTGGCTTTCCAGGTGTTTTGGGGGTAGTGGGATCTGTAGAAAGAGTAGCAGACTGTTAATGAACATATCTGGAATGGGCTATAATATATCAAATAAAGTACACCTTAACTTTTCCCTACAGGTTGCCCAGGTGGGCGGATCCTCACACAGCAATGCCTTTTTGGTCTTAAAAATAGCATTATGCCAATGTACTGAATATTGTCTGCCTTTCTACATTAAGGTCTATGAAGTTACACAATGCTTAGTAATTCTTATGCTTTTTAATAACTGTCAGCAGTTGGTGCTTTCTTACTGAATCTAATTAAACTGTGGTACCACAGAGAGTTGTATACATTATTGGCAGCCTGAATCACCTCCCTGGAGTCTCAGCCTTGGTTGCTCGCTCATAGCTACCATTAGAGAACCTTGTCTGGGGTGTTCTGTGCCTCTATCACCAACTATATAGTGGATGGAAGTACAGATACTATATAGTGGATGGAAGTACAGATACCCCTTCTAATCTTTACATCCATCCCAAAGGGCACCTGGTGTCTCCTTCTTCGTTGTAGGTGGCATACATCTTCAGAATAGGTGGATTAAACTAGGTACAGAGGGGTTTCCGAAGGGGGCTATCTCCTATAGACTAGATTATTGTTCTCTGGGATATTTCCCATAAATATGATGTGGCTAAGTCGTCACCTATATATGCAGTTTTTCTGGATCTAGTCATCAGAGAGGGGCTATGGATCAAACCTGCACAGATGGGATATATTGAAAATATAAAGTCCTGATGATGTGCAAAGTATGCTAAGTACTGTGCAGATCAGATATGGTCCTTATTGTCAACTTACAGAAAAATGATCCACGAAAAGATGAGTCAAAGAGGGTCGTTTATTGGCCCAATCCTCTTCTGCTAGTGTATTAATGACCTGCCAATGTTTGTGGAAGAATCCTCTAAAAGGTACACTGGCAATCTGTGGGAAGCCAGTACCATTGCTATACTCAGACGATTTAGCCCTTATGGCCAGGACACCAAATGCCCTAGAGACACAAACTAATGCCAGTGCCAACCTATTGCAATGTGAATTATTTACTTTTAAACAAAGGCAAATCAAAAGTCATGGTTATCAATAGTTACTGATAATGAAAAAGAAATCCCTGTTTTAAAATGGATGGTGCTGCAATAGAGATTGTATACTGTCAATTACCTCAGGGTTTTCATTTCCTCAAATCTGGCCCTTGAAAGCAGAGACAGCAACTAGGAAAGCAGGAACAGCAGGGAAGGCGATCATAAAAGTGGTCAGCACCATCAGGACAATTTTGGGGCCGAAATTGAAAGAGCCTTTAGCAGGAAATCTGATGGAATAGTCACCTCAGGTCTGGGGTCTGGATAGAAATGTCAACAGAGTAGGACATCAATTCTGGAAACCTTCAGTACTAAGCCCAAGGCTTCCCCAACAGCCATTCCCCATGCCGAGGTGAGCTACCAAAGCAAGCAACCAAGGGTGAGGCACTCGCAAGCAAGGTGTGCTGTGAAAAGAGCATCAGCCCAGACTCAAAGTTTGGTAGACAGGGCCTGGGGCAAACACTTTACCAGACCTTCGTCTCGAACTACAGAAGGCAGCTATGCTGATACATTGCATCTTTGGGATCAGAGCGCATATTAGACACTGAAATCTATCCACTGGCCTCCATTAGGTCGATTTAGAACGAGCTAAAAAGAAAGAAATATGAAAAGGAAAAATCAACAGTTGTAGAAGTGTTGGCTTTTTTATCCAATCCGGAGTGGATATTTGTATGCCATATGGCGGGTACCAATCATACCTCGAAACACTCATCAACCCCCAAACAAGACACCCCTTCGTTCTTGCCAGGGCAGATGCTTTACCATTAGAAAGCAATAGGAAAAGATGGAACATAGCAATGAATGCCAAACGTAAAATATGTGGGTCAGAGGAGGAAAATGTATATCATTTTCTCCTGGTCTGCCCAGCCAATAAACCCTCAAGGTCATGATCAATTTGTCCCTTTACTAGGAAGAAAGGATTCTTGGTGAACAAGAATGCTGTACTGCCACTGCTCTTAGGGTACTTTGAGAAGACTAGTACAAAGTCAACTGCTGGGTTTATATACAGGGCATGTAAACGGAGATCCAGCAAGGTAAATCAGCACAATCTCTAGAACACAGGGGCTGTGAGTGATGAAGTAATTATCTCATATTATTACTTCTCTCTCTCCCTTGAAGTAGCATTTTCCTATCCAATCAGTTTCCTTGTCACTGTGACTGGAGGATAGCACAGGGACAACGTGCTGGTCTTGGAAGCAAGACCACGCAGAGCAACAGGGGTTTGAGTCCCGGTCCCTGATCCGCACTTCAAAACCAAATTTGGGTACAGTATTAGGTGCGTTATAATTAAATAAGAATGAATAATTTAAATTGTTATAGTTTAAGAAGGTCTGATTATAACTAAAATGGTTTAAATATTTGCAATGAAATCTGCATTTTTAGTTTCTGTTTTTAAACGTGATAATATTTGACAAACTATTTGTATTCTTAAATCACTATTGTGATATGGTGTAAAGGTTTCTTTGCAAACCATAAACAATAAATAAAAAATGAAAAATCACTATTGTTTTTTATTCCTTCACGAAAGGCCTAATCAGCCGAATGTGCAATAAACATTTTACAATCTAACAATCATAAATCTTCAACACGAAGGGCTGCAAAGGAAGATGAGCATATTCCATAGGGTCCCCATACATGAGGTGCCGATTGGCAGCAACAACGAAGTCGCAACCATCGCCATGGCCTCTCTGCCCAAATGAAGGATCTGATGGTGCTGGGGAACTTTGCCCCTCTTCAGGTCAGGCTGAGCCTGTGGTTGTGCGGAGTCACCCTGTGCCGGTCCCCGAGGAAGCTGTGGGACCCATCAGTGGCAAGGCCATGGCCATTGTCACCTGAGCCAATGGTGCCAAGGCCGAAACCACTGGTGCCTTGGTGAAGAGTTCTAACATCAAGCATACAATTGATCATGGCATTCTTCTACGTCGTCTGAAGAAAGTGGGTTTCTCTGGCCCATCACTTGAGTGAGTTTCATCAGTTCTTACTGGACGTAATGATCTCCAGTAGCTCCATCTTGCGGGGTTCCCCAGAGTTCTTCTCGTCCCTGCTTCTGTTTAATATCTATGTCCAGCCTTTGGTAGAGGTCATTTGTGAACATGGGATTCACTTTTATATTTACGCTGATGATACTCAGCTGCTCTACCATCTGAATTTGCCTTTGTTAGACCCCCCCTCTAAACTACTTGGGTGTCTGTTGCAATCAATAAGTGAGTGGCCAAATATTGGCTGAAACTTAATGGAGATAAAATGGAGATCTGGTTGCTTGGCTCTAATCCTTCCACCTCGTTCTGGACCCCAGACTTTTGGCCTACTTCACTGGGGCAGTGTCCCAAACTCAGTGATTCAGTAAAGAGCCTGGGTATTAAAATGTTGTTACCATGCTGCAGGGTGGTGCAAGTTGCTTTAGTATGCAAGTCTGGTTTCCTCAAGCTGAAATTTTCAAGAACACTCTACCATTTCTTATGGTTGAGGCTGGTGACGGCATCGATAATGGGCTTGCTGGACTACTGCAATGGCATCTACTTAGGCCAACCTGATTGTCTGATCTCTCGGTTGCAACTCTTGCAAAATGTGGCTGCACGCTTGGCACTGGAAGCTACGAGAATGTTTCATTACTCTCGTCTATTGCGACAGCTTCATTGGCTGCCAGTGAAAAAGCTCATCATGTATAAGATTCTTTGTATTGTGCACCGTGCAATCCATGATATCAGAGCAGAATACCTGCAAACAAAGCTCAATAGGTACTTTCCTGCCAGACAGTTACGTTCTGCTTTTATTAAATTGTTGGACCATAGATAACGTGGGGCTAGGGTCGGTGGAAGATACTTCTCTGTCCTTGCCCCTGCTTTATGGAATGTACTCCCACTTCAGCTTCGGGAGACCTTTGACCATCTAAGTTTTCATAAGGTGCTCAAGACGCATTTATTCTGCGTTTTAGGGTTTTAATGTGGCCTATGCCATTTTATTTTGGCCATTCCCGATTACCCCTGTCTCCTAGCACGTAGATGCCTTCGGGCCATAGCTGGCGCTGTATACATTTCTTGCCATTTCCATCTTCAGGCAAAATTGTTCCCATTTCTTCGGAGTGGAGGATGGGTCAGAAAAGGTACCCGAGTGGCATTCTCTGTAGCTGTGGCTCTTCTTAGAAGAGAACCAAGAATGCCGGTTCGAAGATCTGCTTGGGGAGTGGGATCTCTTGTGATGCTTCTTCTTGTCCTCAGTTTTCTTGTGCTGGGGCGACTACACTTCAGAGCACTGATGTGCACCATGCGACCTTTAACGAGACCGCTCGACTTCACCCCTTGCATTGTGGATATAGGGTAAGATCTTCACTGCTCATTCACGTAGGGACTTTGGATGCATGGACTAGCACGACTCGCAGTCATGGGTGCTGTGCTCCTCACCCAAGCAATAGAGGGCAACTCTGGTGTGGATCCGGTAAAGGCATCTGCCAGCTA
Source organism: Ambystoma mexicanum (assembly GCF_040938575.1). Taxonomy (NCBI): domain Eukaryota; kingdom Metazoa; phylum Chordata; class Amphibia; order Caudata; family Ambystomatidae; genus Ambystoma; species Ambystoma mexicanum. The sequence goes on along the minus strand of NC_090924.1, from coordinate 866,366,483 downwards.
CAATCCATGAACAGTTTGCAACCTAAGGCCTTTGCCGGGTTGGGCATGGCGTTGTAACGAATTAAAAAAAGCTCAATGAGCATGTTCCTGATAGCAAACAGTGTGCAGAAAAAAGGAACCAATGGCATAGAATGTGTGGCGCCTCAATATATACTGGGCCCAATGTCATGTCTGGCACGGGGTAAGTAGAGGCGTCGGACGGAGCAGACGCGGAGCAGTGCTGCACCTCCTGGCAGCGGAAAAGCTCCCAAAGAAAAGATTCACTGTGGATAGGAGGAGAACATAGATGAGGAATGGATCGGAGGAAGGAATCCATTTGAAACTCTTATGCCCATACCTATAGTGACCAGAGCTCTCAAGTGTCCCAGTTCCATGTGTGAGAAACCATCCAGTCCCGTTTTTCTTGAAAAAGTGAGAATTGTAGTTTTATCTTTATCATCTTAAATCAATGACTCTCCCTCCCTTCCTTCCTTTAAGACCAATGCTAAACAATGGCTACACTCGGTGACCTTTAGACACCTTCACCCATGACTGTATACATTTATATTACTGTACCCTCAACCCAGTGACCTGTATAAATGAATATTACTGTACCCTCATTCCAGAGACCTTGACGTCTCCACCTTACGACTTGTATAAATATATTACTGTACTTACTCTGTACGTACACATATTATTGTAACTTATCCCTATATATTATGTTTTTGCTTTTATTGTATTTCTCTTTACTTGCTCCTCTGTATCTGTAACCAAAAATTCTTGTTGCAAGTGCCCAGATGTCTGACGGCCTGGTGCACTCTATAAATAAACAATACAAACAATACAATACAATGACAAATCCCAGAATTCCCATAAAAAAATGGGTCAGAATAGCTTTCTTACTGTGTGATGCTGGAAATGCATTGGAGGGACAGGGCCTCCATGTCCTTGTCCTGTACTCCCTTATGTGTGTTCAGTGTTGCTTTCTGCACAGGAGTTTATGTGGCACTCCTGGCAGTGCAGCTCTTCCTCTTTTTTGGATGTGGTGAACCGAGATCCTTGGGATACCCTTATGGCACCCATGGGTGGGGGTACAACCCTGTACCATTAGTGTATGGTTTTGGGCACCTGTGTGTGGCCCACAGAGCAGGGTATGGGCCGGTGGCAGTTCCATGCTGAATTTGACAGGTGCTCAGAGTATCCTCCATTTTGGGATACCCTGGCTTTGCCATAGGAATCAGTGGACTCCTGATAGAAGAGAAGATGCCCCTGTGGCCTCTTGGTTTCTATTACCTGTTACCTTGTTTTCCCAATGTCCTGGGAAGCCCTGCCTCTGTCCCTTCCCCTGACTGGCTGTTGGGTGGAAGAACCATATATGGTATTGTGGAGAAGTCCAGGCCAGACTGGCTGTAGCCCTCCAAGTGACTGTATGTTATGGGTACACCCTTGGGGTGGGACCTGGGGGAATGGAGTGTGTGACCAATATGCATTCCAATTTATGGGTGTGTGGTATCTGTGTGTGTGACACAAAGAATGAGACAGCCCTGCCCGAAACTGACACGAATGCAGTGTGGTGTGCTGAAAGGCTGGATGCTTGCCCCAATCCACATTCCTTGTTAACGGTGTCTGGGGGAATGGCCTGAATGGACTGTGAGCCGGATTGGCTACCTGCCTGCATTAATGCCCTTCTGATTGAATGGCTGACTGTGCAGCTTGGCTCAGCAGTGAGAATGATGGACAGATCTGTATATCTGGGGACCTCTCAATTACCAAATTGTTCAGAAGCTGAAGTTGAAACTTGAAGCCGCTTATCCTTGAAGCCCAGCTGGTAGAATAAGAATTGCTGCTGCTTTCCTTCGACCTGATCCGAAAGCTGTCGAGTCTGTTGATGAATCCGAGAGAGGACCTGCCTAGGAGACTTCTCCCCAAGCTACGAGGGAACATCGTGCTGAAGCTGATCTTTATCGAGGCACCCTGGAAGCCAATCCCGAAAGGCTGTTGACCGGAAATGTGGTCCGCTGAGAAATCTGAAGTAAAGCGCACGGACATCTAGGCCATCGAAGTCCATTGCCGTCGACCGGGGTTCAGAAGATTTCCATAACTGCTGGAAGCCAGTCGAGTCGTGTTGCCCAGAAACAGGGATAGCTTGACGTTGTGCTGCTCGAGGACCGGAGCCACAACGCTCCACCTTTGGCTAAGAACATTTAAACGAAGGGCTCCCTGGCATCACCATCGACCGCTTTGTTGCCGGAGAAAGTCGAGGTCATCGACGACAGAGGAGAATCCGTCAGTAAGTTTCCCACCACCTGAAGTCCACAAAGACGCTGACAAGTGAAGATCCAAAGTCCAGCTGTGGTCGAGCCCCGATCACCGACATCCGGCGCCGACCCTAGATGCCCCACTGCCGGGCCTACGTTCTTCGAGTCTTCTTTGCGGTACCAAACTCTTTGCATCGAGGTGTATCGCACGCCTCATCTTCCCAGGACGTCCTCGAACGATCGTCAACGAGCACCGCAAAGATCGACGCTGCATTCTTGACACCAGTGTTCACATTTCATCGAGGAATCTCGACACCCTGTGGCTCCTGCTTTAAAGGGAGTCCACCCTTGAGGGATCCATTGAAGACACTGCTAACTCGGGTACATTGAGGTTGTGGAACATTTTTGATCAGGAAACAAGACTAGTTAAACATATATGGACTGGGCTTAATACTTTACAGGTTGCCCAGGTGGGGGACCCTCACACAGAACTGTGATGTATTAGCTAAAGTTTTATTCTGCCATTATTTAAACTTGTTTTCCTTCTAATGACCTATGCTGATAAACCTTACTGTTTGATGTGTATGCCACTAGAAACTGTCAGCAGTTGGTTCATTTATAAGGAGTCAATAGTTTAGATTTGAAAAAGTACAAAGTGTGTTATATCTTGTAAGTGATTTCAACCCGGCACTTCACCTAATTCAATGTCTAGCGTGGGATGCACAATTGAAACCCTTTATTTATTTAGGTCTATAAGTTCTTTTATTTCTGAAGGATGTACCATTATATCACACCCCTCTCTTTGAATCCACCCCGGTCACACTGAACCAGGATGCAGGCTGTTTTGCAAAGTTAAAAAGATTTATTTTAGGTATTTTCACAATATATATATATATATATATATATATATATATATATATATATATATATATATCACTATTTTAATGGTTATACAATGATCACCAATGGGGTGATGTCGCAATAAATCTCTTTAATCACATGGAGTAATGATAGGAAAAATGATGCGCAGCATAGAATAATACTTTGTGTGGGTTCAATCAAAATGCAATGTGATCACTCTTTCCCCCTGCACACTACCCAATCCCCAAATACGCAATATCAAGAGATGGAAGGAGAGAAAACAGGTTTCAGGAATACACACTCCACAAATACAGTATAAATCCCAATTCCCCCCAGCAAACACAGAGAAAAACAGGAATGATTGCAACTTGTTTTTGTGGAGGTCGGTTTTTTTCCAGAAAGAGTCGAAATTTGTAAAACAAGGTTGCGCTTTTTAAAATTTCAAACAAGGTTTCTTATACTAGGGAGACTATGAAGCCACAAACTACACAACAGCACAGTCACCAGCCCAGCGACGCCTCTGGATGGTTTTTGCCCGCCGTGACGCTTGCCTTTCTTCAGAAAATATATTAGCGCAAAGATGATTTTATCACTACTATTACCAAAGGACTATAGGGATGAGAGAAAGATTCGGGTAAGAAAAGATTTTCTACAACGCAGTTCTGGATATAATAGAATGGGTTTGGATAGGATTACTTATGGATAATATATATGCTAGCAACAATCCTATGCTATGGATACTCACTACCAAGGTTTGGATATGGTCAGGGATACTTTCTGGACTGGAATTCAGCTAGCACACCAGACTGGACTCAAGGCGCTCTGATTCTGCACTCAGCACAGCACTCTGGATGCTGCACGGCGGGATTGTACTGGATCTGACGGGTTGGTTCTGGTTCGCAGCTATCCGGTCACAGCTCTACTCTACTAGGTTGGATATCTGGATTCTGGCAAGAATTCTTAGCAAGAAAGCAGCACAGCTCAGCCAGGCTGTTCTTTCTGTGGTCCTCCTTAGAGGTCTGGGGTAAAATCTGGTTTCAGGATTTATTAAAGGCCAAGCTGAGAAGGGTTCAGCTTTGGAAATGGGCCTTTCTGCTTTCAAAGTTTTGGAGTCTGGAATATGGATTTCTCTTGCAAATTGCTCTGCCAGCAATTGGATGGTGGGTGAATGTGTGTGTGTCTCTAGGTCCTAAGCTGTCTCTATTTATGTATTTTCTAAAAGGGTGGGTATGCTGACTTCTACTAGGCACCCCCCGCCCCCTGGTATTCTACTGGTTAGGGTCTTTCCTCTCCCCTGATTTGAGAAGAAAACAGGGTCTCATGATGACACTGTGTTTTATGATCCAGGGAGAACCTCCCCTTTCTGCACAGAAAACCTATTTTTCATACAAGACATATTTACAATTTTGCAACCTTACTACCAATAGCATATTTATATCAGATATTTGTTGGAGCACGTATTCATCCGAGCCCCATCACGGTGAGAGCTTGGGTCTAGATTTGGCAATTTTTCGCACTTTTGGTCTGGTACCCAATGCCAGATTTGTCCACATTTATACACATATGTGCGCATGATATCTGGGCATAATCATGTGAAGTTTCATGTTTCTGGCATCACCACAATTGCTACAAAACCATACACTCTGTAGTCATGTCCCTGAACATAGCACAGTTCCGAGTAGTTTTAAAACGTAACCAGAATTTTCATGTTAACAAAACTGTCATTTTACAAATTTTTACAATTTTGCACAGTCCTCGGTCAGTCCTTTTCAAAAATATACTTTCTTGTGCTTTAAGAATACAACTGTCTGTCCCCGCCTCCAACGTTTTGGGGGGTCAAGAACAATCCCTGCCTCTTTCCTCTAGCAGGGGCTTCTGTTGACAGTTGCATCTGCATATCTTTTCTATCAAGGGAGTCTTTTGTCTCTCCCCAGAGCAGCAGAGCAAAATCCCCTCCCCTCTTCATTAACACCTGACTGGGAGTTCCTGGGCTTTGATGAGAAGCAAGGTACCTTTTGTTTGGGGCATGCTGTGGAATTTGCTTTGAAGTTCTGTGGCTGGCATCAGAGGTTACTTTAAAACTCAATTAGTTAAAAATTGTCTTTGATAAAATAAACTTATATTTTCAAAATAGGCAAAAATATTTCCAATTCCAGTCTTTTTAAACAGAGATTAAACAGTTGCAACCTTTATTGTTTTTGATAGCAAGTTACTTAATTTCAACCATGTGATTTTAACTGGACAAGTTAATCTTCCAATGTAATTAACTGACAGCTGTCACACAGGCAGCCAGCGGTACTGCATCCATTTGACAAAATTTTACAGACAAGCACACTTTTTAATGTGGATATTGTTTTGATGGAATCGGCTTTTCCTGACATTGTGTGCTTATGTGGATTCTTTAAGTGATGGTTAACACCCAGCAAGGATGTTGGATCTTTTCTGATGTTTGGGAACCATTATTTTGTAATTTCAGCCATCAAGGAAAAACGGATTTCAGAGCACTTCTGGGTTTCCTTGCAATGAAGCACTGCCTTTCATGTTGTTTCCATGTTCACACTGTGGGCATCCCAATGACAGGTTTTAGTAGTGTGGTCTCCTGTTCCAACACTGACACAGGCAAAGTAGATTGGCAGCCAACTTTCTGGTTATATTGCGCAATTCTCAGAGGTTTATCGCGCATAGGGCTTTTTGCAGCCATTTTGTTGGTTCTGGTGCCACCAGCACACAGTGATGTCGCAGAGCAGAGCCTAGTGGGTCAATGCATCCCACAAGCCCCCCTCCCCCCCTCGCGATTTGGCTTTGACCGCCCATCAATGGGAAGTCGCGAGATTGGGATGATCAGTATCTTTTCTTTCTGGTCCAAATGTCAAAATTCATCTGCTTCTCCCATCAGTGGTGGATCGACCGGTTCTCCTTGCTGGATCCTGATGAGAGTATTGAGCGATACCTCAGGCCCGTTGGATCTTTGCTTCCGGTCCCTGGGTGGTCCTCCTTGGTTTTAGTCTCCATGGTTTCCAATTCTAGGATGACAAAGCAAAAGCATATTTGTAGACATTTCCCCACCACTATTTATGTAATGGGGCAGACATACATTTGGCATATCAGGAAAACATTTTCTATTGGCAATTTATTGATTATATAGATGGAATCATTTTTATAGTTGGAATTCTAGGGGTTCCAGAGGAATCCTCTAGTTGCTGCAGAGTGTGCCTAGGATGGCAACACTTCAATTGGTTGATATGGACCCACTTATCTTCCCCCTCTGCCAAACTGCCTTTGGGGATACGGATTTTGTAGGCGACTGGTGAGATTTTGTCTACAAATTCAAAAGGACCCCTCCAGCTCGGCAAGAATGTGTGCTGTTTGGCCTGGTTCCTTTGGAAATTGTATAAGTAGACCCGGTCTCCTACATGGTATTCTTTTCTAGTAGTCTTTAAGTCATAGTGGGTCTTCATGCTGTCTGCAGATCTCTCTAGATTTCGCTGAGCATAGGCAAAAGAATGTTGAAAGTGTTTTCTCAGATTTTCAACATACTCCTGAGTTGTGGAGGCATTTATAAATGTCTGCTCTTGGGTTCTGTAGAGCAGATGCTGGGAAAAGCACCATCCTGCGTCCAGTCATCAGCTCAAACAATGACATTTTAGTTGCAGATGAAGGGGTAGATCTGATGGCCATCAAGAAAAGAGGTAATCGAATATCCCAACTTGGCCCAGAATCTGCCACAAACTTTTTTAATATGCTCACAATTGTCTTGTTGTATCTCTCCACTACACCACTAGATGCTGCCGGTAGGCAATGTGTAATTTCCTTTTGACCCCAAGTATCTCTCACATCTTTGTCATTACTTCGCTAGTGAAGTGGCTACCTCGGTCTGACTATCCTTTGGGATAGTCAGAAACACGAGAAGATGTGGTTGATCATCAGGGCAGCTGCTGTTTCTGCCCTGCAATTTGGGGCCGAGAGACATTCCACCCATTTAGTAAACAAGCATGTCACGGCCAACATGTACTTGTTCCCCCTAGAGGAGCGAATCACGGGCCCGATAAAATCGACTTGTAAATCTGACCATGGCAGTGACATCCCCCTCTTTTGGAGAGGCGCACAGTGTGTGAGGGATGTTGGCTGAAATTGTGCACAGACAAGACACCCCTTCAAGTATTGGTCGAGGTCCTGCCCCATGTGTGGCCAGTATGCAACCTCTCTTAAGATCTCAAGTGTTGTATGAAACCCCCTATGACCAGCTGTGGCCGCATCATGGGAGCGACTTAACATCAGGCTTCGGAATGAGGTAGGGACCACCCACTGATCATGGCCAGCTAGGGATCTCCTCACCAACAAACCGTCTTCGATTCGGAACATTTTTGGACATTTCATCAACACTCCGAGGTCCTCTTTCCCTATGTAATCGGTATCCGTCAGGGGAAAGTTCTCAGGGTCCTCAATGTGTTGATAAAACTTACAAATTATTGGATCCCCTTTTTGAGCCGTAATCAAATCAGCATCGGGGGTCTCCTTACTCCATTGTGCAGTTGAGAGTTCATTGTGAGCGTTTGTCTGGGACCTAGTGAAAGCAGTGACCTGGATTTCCCCCAACAGGGACTCTATCTCAAGTAGATCCCCTTGGATGGCTCCGGTTTTGTCCAGCTGATCAGCTAGGTCATTTCCAGTTTTGTCTGGTCCCTCTACTTTAGAATGACCCTTGATCTTTTTCCAGTAGATGGTCATCCCATTCGAGGTAACCAGATCATCAATATTTTGTATTACTTTCCCATGTTTTCCAGTTAACCAGGTGCTCCACAAACCCATTCCGTACATAATCCGAAATTGTGATTATGACCAGCTTGTGGCGTTGATGTTGGACAGCAGTGAGGATGGCTTGATGCACAGCCATCAACTCTGCCACGACTACTTTGGGGACCAATCTTGTACCCAGCGGAAGGTTCTGGGGCGTCATTCACCCATGCATTCCCTACGCCGGCCACAAGTTCTTTTTCCCTGTTGTTGTCAACATGGTAGGAGCATCCATCCACATAGACAGTGGGCATTCCCTCACACTGGTCTTCTTCAAAGACTTTGTGTGGGGAATTAAGGTATGCCTCCATGTTGTCCTTGATTTTTAGACTTTCGTCCTCGAGACAGTTTTCTCTGGCACAATCATGCAAGTCAGCCAGACCTTCCGCGAGGGGACTCTTCTTGGTTTGGCCATATCTGACCTCCATAGGAAAGCCTTGCATTGACAGAATCCAGGAAGTAATTCGGGAATTACATTTCCGGGCTGGATTCTGTCACTTTGGAGATATTGCAGAGGCTGGTGTGGAGTCTCCACTATGTGTTCCCCCTGGATGAACGGGCGGTAATTCTTCAATGCCCACACCGTTGCCAGGAGTGCCTTCTGACAATCGTTGAATTTTTCCTTCACAAAAGGATAAAGTTTTACTCACATTGGAGATTACTTTATTGACCTTGTCATGCTTTTGATATAATACTGCAGTCAAGCATGTATTTGAGAACCCCGTCTCCAAGAAGAACTCCTTGTTTTTGACAGGGTAAGCTAGGCAAGGCGCTCGTGAGAGGCTTCTTTTGAGTTGTCTTACTGCCTCGGCTTGTTCCGGACCCCACTCCCACTTGAACCCCCCTTCAAAAGATGGATCAGGGGTCTTGTGATCTCTGCGTATTCCTCAATTAACTTTCTACTGTAATTAGTTAGTCCAAGGAGGCTCCTTAGTTCCCGCAGAGTTGTGGGGTCTTTTAATTTCTGGAATGCTTCCACTTTCTTTTCCTGGGGAAAGAGACCCTGAGAAGTAATCTCATGCCCCAAGACGTTGATAAGGGTTCTGCACCACTGTGCCTTTTGAAAGCCCTCAACTGTGTCAGAACATAACGGATCTCTGCTATGTGTTCCTCCACAGTGAGCTTTTGATTAGAACATCATCTACATAAGCCAGGTTACCCCTTTCATCCAGGTCGAGCATGGTCTTATGTAGAACAATGTTGACTTCATTGAGGAGTTTATGTATCCGAAGGAAGTCCGGGTCCATGTGTACTGCTGCCCCCCGAAGGTGAAGCCCAGCTTGTATTGGTCCTCCCTACTGACAGGTACAGTCCAGTACCCATTGGTCAGGTCTATTGCAGTGAATACCTGTGACCCCCGGATCTGGGCCAGCCCTTGGTCAATGTAGGGAAGTGGCCATCAGGAAGCATGGACCCGTTTGTTGAGCTCCCCAAGGTCGGCGCAGAGTCTCCACTGGCCGCTTGGCTTCAAAATCCCCAGCACCGGATTATTGAAGGTGCTGTGGACTGGACGGATTATCCCACGGGACTCAGGGTTCTTAATTATTTCAGTAACTTCAGACTCCATTGATGCGAGAGGCAAGCGATATTGCTTCACAAACACATGCCGGGGTCCGTGGGAATTGTTGTTGTGTGGATGTCGGTGCGACCACAGTCATATGAGTCCACCGCAAACAGATCTTGAAAATCCAAGAAAACCGGTTTCAATTTTGGCTTCTGCATCAGCTAGGTGGACTCTCTCTTCAACCATCTGCATGAAGCCTGAAAAGACTTCTGGTTTAGCTAGATCAGCGGCCTCCTCCAGCTGGGTGGAGAAGTCCCTGGTCAAAGTGCTGATTTGGACTGGTGGCTTCAGGTGGGGAAGGCAGCCCTCATGGACTTGGAAAATCACCTCATCCCTCCTGAAGTCACAAGTCATATCTTCCTTACCATAAGGGCAGGAAGTGTACACCAGGAAATTCCTCCCATGCCGGGTAAAGATCCTGTCTGGTGTTGTGTTGTCATCACTATCACTGTCAAAACAGTTTTTGGGGATTGGTCCTAACAGTTCATTATCTAAATCTATGGAAAAATGTCGGCCATCAACCGCCATTCCAATAATGGTGCCTGCGGCTAGAGTGATACTCTAAGTCGCTGTTATCCACCTCTATTGGAATGGTGCCATGTTCTATGTTGACTAATGGTGTTGGGTTTAATCCCAACCCTTGCTGTTGGAAATAAGCATTCAGATGAACATAGGCGTCAGAGTTTTTCAATTTCTGTCCTCTTAACTTTCACTTCCAGGGAGAATTGTCAGGTCCTTTCTGGGATGGTGACTTCCTCTTCCTCTCCAATCTGATTTTCAACTGCATAAGGCAGCAGTTGAGCTGACCTAAATGCTTTCTCTGGGTCATCAAAACCCATGGGATTATCCGCTAATCGGGACCAAGCTTTGAAGTTTATTAGGTCCAAACTAATGGCAAAGCGATTGAGAATGTCACTGCCCAAGTAAAAGGCGGCAGTCACGTCTCGCACGACCCAACAATTATGGACAATGCTCTTGTTGCCTATGGAGATTTTGAGCATACACCTGCTTGGCAGGAGATGTTTGGAATTGGGTGTTTCCAGATCCATTTCCCATTTGTCTAACAGTTTAAATGTGGGAATGGCTGGATATTTTGGGAGTTTGCGGAACATGGCTTTGCTGATGAAGCTCTTACCGTTGTTCACACCCACTCGGGCGAGAACAGAGTCCTTCCCTTCATTTAACTGAATAGGGATGAACAACTGCTCTCCAATTTGCTGAATATCAGACAGGCTTTGAGCTGATTTTTCATCTTTCTTGACTATAGGAGTGGGATTTTCTGATTGTGAATTTGTAAAGAATTTCGGAGTGTTTCCTTCCAGTGTGGAGTGCCACCTTAAGCTGGAAGGAAGGTTGATTTTCAGAAATAGAGAGGACCCCCCCCATCACCAGTTTGTTGTCCTACTGCTATTATTGTCACGTCTGGGATTTGGTTGTTCTGGAAGTGGAATTCTACTTGGTCAGATTTTTGTTCAACCATGTGGCAGGTGCTGTTTAAACTAACATGGTTGACACTCTGTTTTAATTTTATGGGTCGGCTAGTCTGGATCCAGAGGACCTCGTTTACACAATCTATTAGTGGAGACAACCTACGCAGGATGTCATTCCCTAGTAAACAAGGGGTGCCCTCTGGAGTCACCACTATGACCGGGTGCTTCACCTTGTGTCGCCCAATTTTAATGTCCAAATCCGCAGTCCCTTCGATGGGAATTTCCTTCCCGTCAAAATTCTGAAGTTGTCCAGGAAGAGGGGTGAGAAGAATTTGGTATTTCTCCCCCTTCCCGAATTCAGTTTATCAAAGGCCCTTTTCGACAGAAGGGTAGCTTGGGATCCAGTGTCCACCAGTGCCAAAATTGTACACTGCCCCTTTATCTGGACCGGGGCATAGAATCTTCCCTCCTTCTCTTCAAGGGGCACAGATAATGTAAATTTGTGGACAACTGGAGGGTTAGTTTCTTAGCTTTGGACACTGATAGAGAAGAGATTTGGGCAGGATTCTGTTGGGAGTCTAGGGAATCTGAAAAGAAAAGGTGACAGCTAGATATGGGAGAAGGTTTGGGTTCCCCTGGTTCTGGGCTGTCCCCCCCCCCCTTTTTGGAGGCAGTCACCAGGATGGGTTTGAACCAGGGGATTTTCCTGCTGGTGATTCTGGGGTTGGATGATGAGCGGCGCTAGCTCAGTCCCCACATCTACCCAGTCTGTATTGGGATCTTTTGGGACCCATTTTTCTTTGGGAGGAGTTCCCCCATCTCTGAAGGAGAAGATCCTTTTCCCAGGATCCTCTGAGGATCCCTCTCCTTCAAACTGGAAGACTTGTACCTCCTCCTCAAAATGGGTCTGTTTGGGCTCTTTATTTCTCCTACCCCCTCTCTGCTCCTTGGGTGGCAGACTTTCAGGGGCAGGAGATTTTGGTTCCAGTTCCTGGGTTTCCAGGGGCTTTTGACAAGTGGGGAAGGAAGCTTCCTCCAAGGCTTTACAGCCCCCTTCCCCTTGTGCCTCCTTCCTGGGAACTGGTGGGTTGTCGGGGTTCTTCCCCCGTCATTGCTCTGGAGCACCAGGTCATGTGTTTGAGACATTCTGCTCCGGCATGCTCATCTGAGGGTTCTGTTGAGCCCTCAGCATGCGACCCAGATCCTGTGCCATGTTTTGGACCTGGCGCTCTAGTTGTGACACCCGCTCAGGCTGATACAGGGTTCTCATTTCTCCCCTGTGCTGATCCCAGGAAGGGTAGCTATCTCCCGGGTTTGGAAAATGTTGGTACCCCTCCACCCTTGGCCTCCCCTCTCCCGGATTGGGTTGTCTTGGCTCAGGAAATTGGGGAAAGGAGGATGGATTGTTCTGGGGTTGAAAGTTTTGCGGGTACCTGGGGAAGAAATTCTGTCCGGTATTTGGGGGATTACTGCCTTCCTTGGGGGAAGTGAGGAGGGAAGTTCCCTGGGTTAGCTACTGTTTGGTTGGACCCCCCCCCCACCCCCCTTGGGCTGGAGGAGTCCACACATAACCCAGGATGGGTCTGTTCCCCTTGTAGCAGGGGCTAATGTAGTCAGGAGAGTTAGGGGTCCCATTTGTGGGATTTCCTCCCTGGCTCCCTGACTGTGATTGGCCCGAGGGCCTTCTGGGTTTGGGATTATTCTGATTCTGTGCAGGCAGGTTTTTAGGCCCGCCACCCCCATCTCTAAATCTAAAATGGGGGCAACCTTCACCTATGCCACCTTAGCAGCAGCAGGGTTGTTGGTTGGTTTGGGGCTTTTTTGATTATTTTTGGTTTCTATGGGCTTTTGCACCTCATAAATTTGTGTGGCCTGTTCAATGACCCAGTCTAGTGATCTTTTCTCATGAAAATCTCTCCCTAGCTGGGTCATGATGTACTTGGGGAGAGCGTGGAAGAAAGCATTCACAAACTCTTTGCTGTCAGTGCGCACCCTTCTGGTGGTCTGGGCAAAGGCACACTTTAATCCCTGAACAAATTCTTGTGGGGCCTGATCTTCCCCACATTGCACGTTGGAGGCTGCCTTGCGAGCCTCCTGAGGATTTCTGTGCACAGAAAAATGTTTCAAGATGGCCGCCCTATAGGTGGACCATCTAGAATGATTTTGGTCCTCCAGCCCTGCAAAGAAGCTGGAGTACTCTGGAGAGAAGGTCCATTTCACATATTGAATACAGCTTTTGCTGTCCTTCAAATGGAAAGTTTCTATCATCTGTTCAAAGAGCTCTAGGTGCTCCCAAATGGAATACTTCGCGTTCTTATGATGCAGCGTGATGACGCTCCTTATCGCTTTGATTTGCTTTACGGGATCTTTGAGTAAGGCCCTTTTTATTTTATTGGCCTTTTTGGTTCGGGTGACCCTGGTCCACTCCTCCTCTGACTCAGAGGCACTGCTACCAGAGGTGCCCGTCTGGTCTTCTAGGCTCTCCCGGATTCTGTGAGCCTGGGAATGGCTGGCAGAATGTGGGGACCTAGTTTCCTGTGTCGTGGGGCGCTCAGAGGAGTCTTCTGATTCCTCCTTGCTCCCAGGATTTGATGAGTACCCCCCCCCCCACTGTCCTAGCTGGGTAGAGGTTTTCAGGATGCCCTTAGTGGGCCTACTGTCATGGAGTTCCCCACTAAATTTGGCAGTACTTGGGAACCCATACCCAGATGCCCGCCCATCCATTCCTGAGAGGTGCTGATCCATGAGCCCCATATTCCTCATTGGATTGAATTCTGCCATCCCTGTGGCCCTTGGCTCATGTGCGTCAGTGGACACGGGGTTGGCAGAGTCCAGGGATTGGAAGAAATGAAAGCCTCTGGTACTGGGGTTCCTGAGGTTATGGTCAGGTGTTTCTCTTTCCCAGCAAACCTCATCTCTCTCAGCCCCTGCTCCCTGTAGCCATGCAAGAACCTGAGCTTTCTGTTCCTCTATCAAGGCCTTGCTAGTTTCTATCAATTGCTCTTGCATAGCTACCTGTCTGTGGAGACTGTCATTTTTCTCACAGAGAGTCTCATTGTCTCTCTGTGCTTCCTGTGTCAATTTAGAGTACTGGACCAGTTTTTGCTGCAGGGGGGTTACCTCCTGAGTCCTGTCCATACTGGCCTGGTACTTCCTTGCTAGAGCATCTTCCACCCTCCTGGTGTGGTCTAACAATTTTTCATGGTCTTTTTGGAGGTCACCCAGTCCCTGAAGGGCCAGGTGATTTTCTTCTATCTTCTCTTTTAAGTAACTGACCTCCTGGCCTAAGGTGTCCCTTTCCTGAACAAGAGACTGCTTCTGTGTAGCCAGGTCTTCCCTCTGTCTTTGGAGCGCACCAGCTTTCTGGCGCTCTTCATCAAATTTTGCCTGGGTGTTCAGGTCTTTGAGAATTAGTTTATTATTCTCTTCTTTTTCTTGGCCTAGGCGGTTTGTCAGGGTGTCTACCTGCTCCGCGCATGCTCTGTTGAAATTTATTTGCTGTTACAGCTTTGACTGGCTCTGTAGTATAGAGTCCAAACTTTCTTGGTACTCCTTCTGCAAAGCCAGAATTTTAGTATCCTGTTCTACCTCCTCCTGCTGCAGGAAACCCATATCTTCTTTTACTTTGGTTAGGTACTGCCTACTTTCGTTTTCTGATTTATGGCTCCTCTGTAGCCTTTGCTCCACAGAGTCCAGATCAGTTTGGGCCTTTTCTAATGCTTGCAGTTGCTTGTTCGCCAGATCTTGGCCCTTCACATATTTGTCCTGTATTGCTCCAATATGGAGGTACAAATATGCCGCTATTTTGGCAATCTTGCTTCGCTCTTCCTTTGCCTTAGGGGCCATACACAGTTCACTCAGGGCCACATGTAATGGACCCTGATCTTGCCATATGTCTACTCCTGTTGTAGTAGTCTGTTCTGTGATTGCCCTCAACCACACATTCTGATCCTGAACTGTCCATTCACCCCTTACAAATAATGTATACATTAGGTGTTCTTTAGCCATATTGATTTCTACCAAGGTCGCCATTCGGGAAATATTGATTTCCTTTCTGGCTTATTTTTGCAAAACAGACCAATTCCTTAGAGCGTTCCTATTGAGGGGTGCTTTTCACAGTGTAACACAGCGTGGTAGCCCAACAGGGTTTATGTACCCCGTCAGTTAGCACACTGTATTAAGCTGTCACAAGTGGTATGTCTAATTAAGAAATCCCAGAAACGAGCCCCCAATCTTGTAAGTGTTTTCAACCCGGTACTTCATCTAAGCAATTGCCGAGCATGGGATGCACGATTGAAACCCTTAATTATTTATATCTAAGTTATTTTATTTCTGAATGATGTACCCTTATATCACATCCCTCTCTTAGAATACCCCCCGGTCACACTGAACCAGGAAGCAGGCTGTTTTACAAAGTTAAAAAGATTTATTTTAGGTATTTTCACACTATATATATATCACACTATTTTAATGGTTATACAAGGATCACCAATGGGGTGATGTCGCAATAAATCTCTTTAATCACACGGAGTACTGATAGGAAAAATAATGCAGCACAGAATAATACTTTGTGTGGGTTCAATCAAAATGCAATGTGATCACTCTTTCCCCCTGCACAGTACTCCATCCCACAATACGCAATATCAAGAGATGGAAGGAGAGAAAACAGGTTTCAGGAATACACACTCAACAAATACAGTATCAATCCCAATTTGCCCCACCAAACACAGAGAAAAACAGGAATGATTGCAACTTGTCAAAATTGTTTTGAATGTGGTTTTAAATGAGTGGTAAAAACACTGAAAATGGATTTAATTCACTAAAATGGATTCAATACTAGTGGAGCCGCTTTGTATAGTTTCAGACAAACACTAGCAATGATTATTGAGTAACTAGCAAGTTGAAAACTGAATTCTGAGGTCGGATGCAATGTACAGCTGTTTCACACGTGATAGATTTGAGCCAAACGAAAAATTTGCGGCAAACTTTTCCGCGCACGTTAAGCGCGATTCCGGAACAACTATAAGGAGTTGGAATGCGGTTTTCGGTTTGTTGGAAAGCGGAGGATGTTAGCTTTAATTTGACACTTAAATTCTGTTTCTAGCATACACAGTGAAGAGGTATGAAGCCACAAACTACAGCACAGCCACCAGCCCAGCGACGCCTCTGGATGGTTTTTGCCCGCCGAGATGCTTGCCTTTCTTCAGCAAATATATTAGTGCAAAGATGATTTTAACACTACTATTACCAAAGGACTACTTGGATGAGAGAAAGATTCAGGTAAGACAAAAGATTTTCTACAATGCAGTTCTGGATATATTACAATGGGTTTGGGATAGGATTACTCATGGATAATATATTTGCTAGCGACAATCCTATGCTATGGATACTCACTGCCAAGGTTTGGAATGGACCAGTCAGGGATCTGGTCAGGGATGATTTCTGGACTGGAATTCAGCTAGCACACCGGACTGGACTCGATGCGCTCTGGTTCTGTACTCAGCACGGCACTCTGGACACTGCACAGCAGGATTGGACTGGATCTGACGGGTTGGTTCTGGTTCGCAGCTATCTGGTCACAGCTCTGCTCTACTGGGTTAGATCTCTGGATTCTGGCAAGAATGCTTAGCAAGAAAGTAGCACAGCTCAGCCAGGCTGTTCTTTTTGTGGTTCTCCTTAGAGGTCTGGGGTAAAATCTGGTGTCAGGATTTATTAAAGGCCAAGCTAAGAAGGGTTCAGCTTTGGAAATGGGCCTTTCTGCTTTCAAAGTTCTGGAGTCTGGAATATGGATTTCTCTTTCAAAGTGCTCCGCCAGCAATCGGATGGTGGGTGAATGTGTGTGTGTCTCTAGGTCCTAAACTGTCTCCATTTATGTATTTTCTAAAAGGGTGGGTATGCCAACCTCTACTAGGCACACCCCCTGGTATTCTATTGGTTAGGGTCTTTCCTCACCCCTGATTTGAGAAGAAAACAGTTTGTCATGATGACGCTGTGTTTTATGATCCAGGGAGATCCTCCCCTTTGTTTCTGCACAGAAAACCTATTTTTCAGACAAGACATTTTTACAATTTTGCAACCTTAATACCAATAGCATATCTATATCAGATATGTGTTGGAGCACGTATTCATCCGAGCCCCATCACAGTGAGAGTTTGGCTCTAGATTTGGCAATTTTTCGCACTTTTGGTCTAGTACCGAATGTCAGATTTTTACACATATGTGTGCAATGATATCTGGGCATAATCATGTGAAGTTTCATGTTTCTGGCATCACCACAATTGCTACAAAACCACAAATTCTGTAGTCATGTCCCTGAAATAGCACAGTTTTTATTAGTTTTAAAACGTGACCAGAATTTTCATATAAACAATAGTCATTTTACACATTTTTACAATTTTGCACAGTCCTCTGTCAGTCCATTTCAAAAATATACTTTCTTGTGCTTTAAGAATACACATAACTGTCTGTCCCCCGCCTTCAAAGTTTTGGTGGGTCAAGAACAATCCCTGTCTCTTTCCTCTAGCAGGGGCTTCTGTTGACAGTTGCATCTGCATATCTTTTCAGTCAAGGGAGTCTTTTGTCTCTCCCCAGAGCAGCAGAGCAAAATCCCCCCCCGTCTTCATTAAGACCTGACTGGGAGTTCCAGGGCTTTGATGAGAAGCAAGGTGCCTTTTGTTTGGGGGCATGCTGTGGAATTTGCTTTGAAGTTCTGTGACTGGCATCAGAGGCTACTTTAAAACTCAATTAGTTTAAAATTGTCTTTGATAAAATAAACTTATATTTTTAAAATAGGCAAACATATCTCCAATTCCAGTCTTTTTAAACATAGAGATTAAATAGTTGCAACCTATAATGTTTTTGATAGCAAGTCCCTTAATTTCAACTATGTGATTTTAACTGCACAAGTTAAGCTTCCAATGTAATTAACAGACAGCTGTCGCACAGACAGCCAGCGGTACTGCACCCATTTCTGACAGATTTTTACAGACAAGCACACTTTTTAATGTGGATATTCTTGTGATGGAATCTGCTTTTCCTGACATTGGGTGCTTATGTGGATTCTTTAAATAAAGTGACGGGTAACACCCAGCAAGGATGTTGTATCTTTTCTGATGTTTGGGGACCATTATTTTGTAATTTCAGCAACCAAGGAAAAACAGATTTTAGAGCACTTCCGGGTTTCCTTGCAATGAAGCACTGCCTTTCATGTAGTTTCCATTTTCACACTGCCCAATGACAGGTTTTAGCAGTGGGGTATCCTGTTCCACCACTGACACAAGCAAAGTAGATTGACAGCCAACTTTCTGGTTTCACTGCGCAATTCTCAGAGGTTTAGCGTGCATAGGGCTTTTTGCAGCCATTTTACTGGTTCTGGTGCCAGTGATGTCACAGGGCAGAGCCTAGTGGGTCAATGCATCCCACATAATAGTGTATATATATTGAACCTTATTTTTATATAAAATAAATTGTTAGCACATAACAGTGTGTGGACATCCCTTTGCGGGGTGCTTGGGGACTACACTGTACTTAAACAGCTTGCATCACCTCTTGAGAGCTTACGCCTTGGTTGCTCGTCCGTAGCTACCATATAGAGAACCTTGGCTCGTGTGCTCTGTGCTTCTATTCTGCCATATAGACGGCCCCAGTACAGATAACCCCCCCCCCTCCAGTCTTTCACTGTGCAAATGGGAAGCTTGAGAGCCCTGGATGTTGTGCGTTGCAATGCTTAGGGAGTGTTCCTTTCCATGCTTTGTTTGAATCCTGGACAGTCTGCTCAACCCTGCCAGCAGCAGAGGTTAAAACACCCAGCTGCTACGTCTATGCCCCAAGCATATATCCAGCTTTTCGAATTTGGTGGTTATAGCTCAACAGATGTATACTACCAGAATGAATGGCCAATTGCACCCAACTAGCTAAGCATTTAGAAAGGAAACTACATCCAAGAACACCCGGACTAGAATTTAGAGCATGGTGTGAAATCTGGAATACAGCTTTCAATAAATACAACCCTTCACTGTTATTTTTTATTACTGATTAAAAAGCGACGTTTGTTCGAAAAATCAAACCCGAGTTGTTAGAAGGCATTTAGAAATGTGACTTTACATGAAAGATGTGCCCAGATACCACTAAGAAATGGGCATCATCATCTGATCTCAGTCTATTCTTAATTAACAGATAATGCTAATGTTGTATTGGACATCAGAGAACATGTAACAATTTTCAATGGCAAGAACAAGATTTGATGTAATACTCTCCAGAAGGTCATACTTGTAAAATATTTGGAATGGCCTGTCGAGTATGGAAGATGTCTCCTCCATAGCCACAGGGTGCAGAAGGCTTGCCAAAAGAGCTGCAATATGAAGAACTCCTGAAGGATGCTCATCTCCCTTGTCTTGGCAAGACCAACTCGAATGAAATCTAAATAGTCATAGATTCGGCTTAAAGGACGAGAGCATGCTGAGAGGTGCCATGCCCTAGTGGTGGCAACTGCTATGCATCTCGCTCCTAGCACTACCCGCAAGTGAGAATCTTTGGGTGGAACTGGAATAGATGTCTGCATTGCCAACACTTAAGCTGGACATGGTGCGGAGAAGGAGGTGTAAATTGGCCATATGTGACAACAAAATGCAAACTTTGTGATTCAGCCAGAGTGGTACTGTGCTGGGAGCATGCCTGATGGGAGGATTGATGAGGAAGGTGCCGGCCTTCTATCTGGGAACCTGTCAGACAAGCCACATCCTCCAATCCCACTGTTCCCATCATTGCCCAACTACCGTAGTCATCCTGATTAAATGACTGACCTCCTAAACCTCATTGTTACTGAACTGAAGCAAACTTGCATCAGCCCTGTGCCAGTACCCTGCTTCAGTACCTGATCTGTTCTGCAATGCTACTTTCAGCAGCTCCTCTGCTAGTAGCTCCATTACTGCAGCTGTATCTCTATATCTCTACATTACTGGAGTGTCATAACCCCGTAATTTTCACGGCGCCCTATGGGCTCTCACTAGCAGAGACACAGGTCTGTCCCTCTAAGCCTTCTACAATCCAGTGTTCATCTCACATAACTCCGTCAAAAAGGTGCCTGATGCCATTAAAGCCCCATGGACAGGTATCCAGTATCTGCAACATTTGTATGTCCCCAGAAGTCGAGCACAAGCCACTTGGGAGCCGACACCGGTTGCAGATACATGTCCGTAAGGTACTGAAAAAAGTAGGACAGCTGCAACCCAAGAACAATCTGAACTGATATACCTTTGTGTCCAAAAGAATACTCAAGACACTTAGTGTAGTTTAACATTGTAATTCCTATCGTATCGAGGGTACATCGCCAATATAACAGTATGGCTTAACCGTCTTGTGATTACAACAGTAAAGGGGGCAGGACTAAAGGGAGGTATTGGGTCAGCCCTACAGATAAGGGGTGTATCGGCCACTTTTACTCCCTACAAATAGGCAAATACTCCCCAAAAAATTAAAATAGGGAGTAAAATGGTCCCAACAAAAATTAGGAAACAGACCTTATGCCCCTGATTTCACCCACACAGCTCAACGGATATGTTTGGACCAGTAATGCACATAGCACCACTGGCAGAAACTACTGTTATAACTGCCTGATCAGAAGACAAACCTCCCTCTTCTAATGTACATTAATAACTAGGTGCAAAGAAATAATTTGTTTTAAAATCCATTTTTCCAGTTAAAACATTTTCCACCACTTATAAAATACTCTCATTGAGAATTCGTATTACATTTTTACCCCCTGAATTAATATTGTACTCCTAACTTTAAAAAATATGGAGTAAAATACTTTAACTCTTAAATCTTATCAGGAGCACTGTATGGAGTTAATTGGCTTTCCTAGATGATCTGGCCTTCCTGCAATGAACACAATTCAGTCTTTTGCTCCTTCCTTTGACCATGAACTTCTGATGCTGTTGAATTTAGCCACCTAAAAACAGTACTGGTCTGCTTTCTACCTCTGTTGAATTTAGCCACTGAAAAACTGTAATGGCCTGCCTTACTGCTGCTGAAGTTAGCCGCCGGAAAACTGTACTGGTCTGCCTTCTAGTCCTGTTGAATTTAGCTATTTAAAAAAGTATAGTGGTCCGATTTCTGCCAGTGCTGAATTTAGCCAATTTAAAAACTACTGATTTCCTTTCTACTGCTGTTGAATTTAGCCTCACAAAAACTGTACTGGTCAGCTCTCAGTCTCTAGAGAATTTAGCCACCCTAAAACTGTACCAGTTTGCCCTCTGTTGCTGTTGAATTTAGCCACAAACTAGTCAAAAACTGTACTGGCCTGTTCCCCATCTCCCCTTAGTTTAGCCACCTCAAAAGCTGTACTGGCCTGACTTCTGCAGATGTTGAAATCCGCCATTTCAAAACAGTACTTGTCTGCTTCCTGCTGCTTTTGAATTGAATCTCTCAAAAACTGTACTAGCCTGCTTTCAGTTGCAGTAGAATATAGCCACCTCAAAACTGTACTGACCCGCCCTCTGCCACTGTCAAAATTAACCACTCAAAAACAGTACTAGTCTGATTTCCAAGGCTGCTGAAATTAACCATTTCAAAATGATACGTGTCTGCCTTATGCTGCTGAATTTAGCCCTCCTACACCTTTCCCTCCCGCAACAGTAACTGTCTGTTTTCCGATGCATTCAAGAACTTCAGAACTGCACTGGTCCGACTTCTGCTACTGGCGTCCTTAGCCACTTCATAACAGTGCTGGTCCGATTACTGCTACTCTTGAATCTAAACTCTCAAAAACGGTGCAGGTCTGCCTTCTGCTGCTGTTAAATTTGACCCCTTCAAAAACAGCACTGCTCTCTGCTGCTGTTGAACTAGACCTCCCAAAAATGTATAGATTTACTTTCTGCTGCTCTGTGCTTAGCCACTCTACACGGTTGATTTAAGCGCTACCCTTCCTGAACTTAGTCACACAAAAGCTGTGCTGCCTTTAACTTTCCACTGCTTTGAATTTAGCGACTTCTGAATTTACCCACACTGAAAATGTACTGGCTTGATTTGTACCGTTTCTGAAATTCACCACTCTAATAACAGAACTGACTTGTTCCTGCTGCCCTAAAGTTTGCCTTTCGAAACTCCCACCGTTCCAGACTTAGCCGGTCTAAAATTATATTGATTCGATTCTGCTGCGACTAAACCTAACCACTTTAAAAGTCTACCTACTTGATTCCTACTGCACTTGAATCTCTTCATTCTAAACTCCTACCACCTTGATCCTAGTGACTTTGTCAATCTTGATTTCTGCCATTTTAAAATTAGCCTCTTAAAACTGTACTGATTTGTTCTGGACTGTCCGACATTTTGATCATTCTTAACACTTTCTACCTTGTACACCTACACTCTGAAAACCCAACCCCTGCTTTGCTGCTCTGAATTTCAACAATCTGAACTCTACCGCTCTCAAATGTAACCAACTGGAATCTTTCAATCTAATCCTTGCCACTTTAAAAACCGACATCTGCTATTAGTACCTCAAACCTTAGTCTTTGTGTTTGCTCTCAGAATTGTACTCCCAGAATGCTACTGCTTTGTATACACAAGCCCGAACCTTAAAGGGATGGTCTAGTAAAAATTTGTATTTAAAAAATAGATAGGCAACATAAAAAAAATACTAGCATTCTCCATTTTAAAACTTCCTATGTAAAATTTTGAGTTATTCAAGCTCAAAATTCGCAAAAGCAAGCACATGGGCGCATCCATTTTGTGAAATGGAGGCCCTCCTGTGCTGGCTTTTGCTTTTGCGGCACTAATCAAGGAAAAGCCAGCCAGCTGTAGTAAACAAAGGCTACCGCTGGGTGGCTTTCCCTTCATTAGTGCTGTAGGCGGAGGACGGGGACCGGAGACCAGAGCAGGAAAGCTGCAGCAGAATCTCGGTAAGTGCTATTTATTTTTTTTTTAAAAGTAAGCACTAGCTGCGTTTTTTTTTCTAAGTTTTCCGGGCTGGAGGAGCCCGGAAAACTTAGAAATAAAACCGCAGCTTTAAAAACGTTTGAAGCGACCGCAAACATAAATACAACGTTATTGTGTTGGAAAACGCTGCGGTTTTTCTTTCCAAGTTTCTCAGGCTCCTCCGGCTCGGAGGAGCCTGAGAAACTCGGAAAGAAAAACTGCAGCCTTTTCCAACACAACCGCGTTGTTTCAGCCCCAAATGGTAAAGCAGATTCAGGCAGAAACAACGCGGCATTGCGGAAAACAACCGTGTTGTTTCTACCTGAATCTGCTTTCCCATTTGGGGCTCTCGGGCTCCCTACAGGGAGCCCGAGAGCCCCAAATGGGAAATCAGCTGCAGGTAGAAACACTACGCGGCATGTAAACATAACCGCGTGTGTTTCTGCCTGCTGTGGCTTTCGCTTTGGGTCTCGGGTGCTGGGAGCACCGGAGATCCAAAGTGATAGCCACAGCAGGCAGAAACAAACGCGGTTGTGTTGGAAAACGCTGCGGTTTTTCTTTCCAAGTTTCTCAGGCTCCTCCGAGCCGGAGGAGCCTGAGAAACTTGGAAAGAAAAACCGCAGCGTTTTCCAACACAATAACGTTGCATTTATGTTTGCGGACGCTTCAAAAGCGACCGCAAACATAAATACGTTTTTAAAGCTGCGGTTTTATTTCTAAGTTTTCCGGGCTCCTCCAGCCCGGAAAACTTAGAAAAAAAACCGCAGCTAGTGCTTATTTTTTTAAAAGAAATAAATAGCACTTACCGAGATTCAGCTGCAGCTTTCCTGCTCTGGTCTCCGGTGTGCTTGCTTTTGCGAATTTTGAGCTTGAATAGCTCAAAATTTTACATACAAAGTTTTAAAACGGAGAATGCTAGTATTTTTTTTTTATGTTGCCTATCTTTTTTTTAAAATAAAAAGTTTACTAGACCATCCCTTTAACACTCTGAACTGGATACTTCCTTGAATGGAAGGACTCTGAATTTCCGTTCAGGCAGATAGGCTAGCGGCTAGCTAGATTGTGTTTCTCGGGGCAGAGCTTCTTGTGTTATGTTGTTTCGAGGTTGATAATCCTTATGGTGGGGAATTTCTCAATATTTGTGGTGGCAAGGTACTGAAATAGTGAATATTATGGGGAGCTCCCAGGGGCTGAAGCCTCCTTGAGGAGCTTGTTTCATGGTTGTAAAATGTCTTTCACCACGTACACAAGAGAACTCGCAAGACCAAAAAACAAGTCACCCCGGGAGGGCTTTCGCCCCTGGAATAAAATGACAAAGGCGAGACCTCTGTGACAAAGCAAGCCACCACAAACCTATAACCTCAGCAAGGCCCCCGCTGCTGTGTGTAACCCCACATCGATCAATCCAGTCAACATTCGTCTAACACTACGGCTTACCCACCCGTGATCAAAACCAACAGGAACTATGAACAGAAAGCTTCACTAAACCGGGGAGCCCACTACCAAACAGCTTAAAGTTCAATTAGACCTGCAGTAGAACACAGACCAATAACAGTCACGAAACAGTGCAACCACAAACATGACTGCTACAGGAAGGACAACGAAACAAGAATGTAAAACAGAGCAAGAAAGGCGAATGAAACCACCCTCCCATCGAACAACAGGAACTACCTACCAGAATTTGCAACATCTCAAAATTACCATCAACCGCCTCTAAACAAACTAAAGATATGGACAAAGACCAAAACAAAGACATCATACATTGCCTGCTGCCTCTCCACCAACAATCCTACAACACCAGAAAAAAAACCCACAACAAAGGACACAATGAACTCTAGAGCGGACCTCACCAGACTATAAACCCACCCAACACAATACACTGAACCCAGAAACGTTGAAAACCACTTTGGAAAGACAACTACAAGAAACTGAGCTAAACTAGAAAACCTAACCATGCACACCTCTTACATAACCAGAGATTCTAAAAAGGACCACACGGACAACCATACACTAAAATGAATCGGAACAGAAAAACCCATTGCACAACTTAATGTAACTCCGTCAATGAAGGGACTGATGATTCAACACACCCAGCAAAAAACAGGCTCACTGAAGAGAGCTGAAGAATCGACAGTCACCGCCCCAAACTAAACCCGAGAAATGGGACTAAACAGAAATGTATGCCCTCTCAAGTGAAGGTGGCACAGAATGTGGAAGACAGGCGCTCTTCCTCACAGAAACATGACTGTCAACTACAAAGTATTCACCCACAAAGCTGTAGCCGACAACTACAAACTTAAACACTCCAACAGAGAAAACATAAGCGGACGAGAAACAACACAACTACACAAAAATCACACCTGCTCCTCCTCCCCTCAACCGACATACAAGACTGCGAATTACTCCTAGTCAATCTCAAGCTGAACGACCAATCCAACGTACTGTTCCTTCAGATCTACAGACTACTGACCTAGAACCCCAACTTTGCCACAAATCTCACTGACGCCATAGTCGGTTACCTGTTATTTTATCGGAAACATTTTAGACTGATTTTTTACTGAAAAAAAATCCAGTAAAAAAAACACTGAATTTGTTTATTTAGTATGGTGGGGACCCCCTCAAAACCCCGTTTCCCTATGTTTTAACCCAACCCCAAACCCCTCCCCACTCCATATATATTTTTCAATACATTTTATTTGGTAAAAATCACTGGATACTGCCATAGCCAACCTCTTTACAAACCATGACATAATTGTTCTGGGGGACTTCAACATTTGGTTCAAAACAGAAAATGACAACACAGCAAACTCCCCCAGGGACCTACTAGACATCCTTCACTTCAAACAAATAGTAAGCAGTCACAACCATAGAACTGAACACACTTTAAATGTAATCTTCTGCAGAGATGGACTCTCGACTGCTGCCTCATTGGTACCAATCATATGGAACAACTATCATATGATCCCATTCACTGCCAAAATTTGGAGCCACTTGATGCTCACAAACATAAAACGCCCAGCAACAAATAAAAGAAACTGGAAAAGATTTGACCCGGAAAACTCTTGTAGATATATTGGAATCTACCAGACCCATTATCTCTCAACAAAATAGAATGAGACCGGTCTCTCTGGAAGTGAAGCTTCACACCTGGATCACAGACACCCTAGGCCTAGATCAATAAGCACTCCTAAAACTCTTCAAACCCACTCAAAGAGAAATTGCAGCAAGATGGTTCACAGTAGAACCGAGGAAACAAAAACAAAAATAAAATCAAACCGCAGGATATGGAGAAAACACTACAACTAATTGGACAAAAA
This sequence comes from Ambystoma mexicanum, assembly GCF_040938575.1. Lineage (NCBI taxonomy): Eukaryota > Metazoa > Chordata > Amphibia > Caudata > Ambystomatidae > Ambystoma > Ambystoma mexicanum. The sequence continues at coordinate 866,340,364 of NC_090924.1, read as the reverse complement.
CTACCAACGACAAATTTGAATATGCAAACAAGCAGTCCTGAAAGCCAAAAAAGCACAACACTGCAAGAATCCACTCGACAACAAACCCACAAAAAGAAATGTTCTAAATCATCATGGAAATAAAAAATAAAAAACTTCTTCCAACAGCAGCATAGTAACATTGCAAACACTACGTGACAACATCATGACCCAACTAAGAGCGAAATTAGAAGCAATACAACGGACCGTCGATGCAGGCCACAGTACCACAGACACCCTACCAGATACCAGCACTCAATCAACCACATCAACCACCACACTTAATCGATTCAAACCTATATATTTTGTTTTATTATTGGGTTTCGGTTTACAACAAACCTTTCGCAAAAAAGTAATGACATAAGAAAAAAAGAGAAAAGGAAAAAGGAAAGAAAACAAGAGAAGAATTGTATGTGTGTTTACAGTTATCTTTCCTCACAGACAACACATTACACTTTTATAGAAAGTAAACTCAGTGAAGAATATTCAAGATGTTTCTCGGCTATTTCATAAAATCTCCATTATAAAATATACTGCTGCTATGCACAAGGAGATCTGGTTTCCACCCATAATTAATTGCCAGATCTCTGCAGCTTCCATATTTTAAAAAATGTCAATAAGATTAAATACTTCATGTGTTTGTATGTTAGATGTCAACATTCAGTAATTAAGTGTTCCAGTGATTCACACACAGATTTCCGTTTGAAATATCTGCAGGAGTTATTATCCTCATCTATATTTGATCGGACACTAATTTCACGGTTTGGTAACAAAGTACACTTTAATCTGAGGAAATCTTTCTCCAATTCCCGTTCCGAGATAAGTTGCAATAGACCTTACACTATTTTCGATAATGTGTGTAGAGCGATACAGTTTGTAATTTAAAATCGATTCTCTCGTGCAGATCCGGTCCATAAATTGGCACTTTTATTTGTACTTGTGAGGGGAATATAATTAGTTTATTGTCAGATGCATCTATATTCACCAATAGTTTCTGCATTTCACAAATCCATTGATTTAGAGTGGAGCATGTCTGCCTGGTCAATTTGTGCAGGTATATAGCGAGCTGAAGGGAGGCACCAGCACAAGCCTCCAAGAATTGTAGGCCAAATGCATAAAGGACTGTTTGCATGGTCACACCTTTGGGCAGGTTTAAAGCACCTCTGCATATCTTGCACTCAGGTTTTTGACATTGAATTCTTAGTGATTTGGTTTCAGCCCTAAAGTTAAACAGGGAACTATTTGTTCTTTGTAAAACTTAAAGGTAAAATTAGAAATGTCCTGTACTTTCCATTGATTTTCTACATTTGTGAGTTAAAGGCTGCGTTTTTCATAGTTAATGCCCAATATTTCCACTTGCTTACCCTTATCCAACTTTCTTTTATTAAGTTAATTTACACAATTGCCCAATTTGGATCTTCTGGGATTAAAGATTAAATTTGATTCTATAAGCAAGGAAAGTTTCGACAAACAAAAGAAATCAACATCGGCGCATCCCCCAGTGACCCATGCCCACAGGGTATCCTGAATAAACTATTTAACCACAAAATGCCAAATTAATCTTTCCTTAAACACAGTAAACAAAGAAATAGTACCAACATCATTCAAACCTGCTTACATCAAACCTCTCCTAAATTAGGAGACTGGCAATACAGAAGGCCCTACCTATATCAAATCTACCCTACCAAGCAAAAATCCACGCGAATCATGTCTACAAAGAACTACTCAATCACATCGGAAGCAAGGGAATACTTAACCAATCCAAAATCTACTTCAGACCAATGGGAGGACCTGAATCAGCAACCCTCTCCATATGGGACGATCTAAAAATAAAGGCAATTATGATCGTTCTAGGCAGCACAATGTACACATTTTTCTTTTACATTACATATATTTGACAATCTGGGAAATGAAGTGATTTTCCGAGAATCTTGTGGCAAATACAGGATTAGATGCAAGATCGTAATCCTGTTATGGCTAATGGCAGCAAGTGAATTTAATAACTTAATTCTATGACTGTGCTGGTGGCTGCTGATCAAGCACAATTTCGATTCCTAAAGCGGAGGGTTGGAGAAAGTAGGGTTGTACCATCTTCATTTTCTGTAATTCAGACATTCTGGGTACTGGTTATGCTGGCCTGGAGAGGTAGTTGCAATTACCCTAAGGCCATAATCACTTTTCTCATCTTCATTTGTAACTGACCAGTGGAGGTTGAAGTGCTCCATGCCTTGACCACTGTACAGGATGAAGATGTGTGACAATACAGCACAGATTAATGTGGCAGAGAATACTGGGATATCCATGCAGTTGGGGTGAGTTGGAGATCCACGATTTGGAAGTGGAGTCTATTTGTGTTCCTGATGAGAAAAGGAAAGCGGTGTCCAAATGTTCCCACTGCCATTGCTCCCTATGTCGGCTCTCAGAACATTTCCAGTTATCCCCCTAACTCCTAATCACACAGGCTTTACTCCTCACAAAGCTCAAAGTGCTGAAGCTTTGTGTCTCATGAATAGTGCATTCTAAAAACAGCTTGAGACAATTTCGTACTGGAGGTCAAATCTTGCTGAAAAATGTATTTTATGCTGGGGTTAAATAGATACTTAGTTTTATATAGAGAAACAAATAAGTGATGCTGCCAAAAAACTAAAACAAAGGTAAACACACACCAGTTTTCTGCATGCAGAACACAACTGCATTGATGACTGAAATGTTAACACTATGAGACCATCAAGTTGCATTAACGAAGCTGATCAGGATAGCACAAGCAACCCACCAATAGCGACGTTCACCCTTAATGCAAGTCCCACTTCACCCAGACCTGGGTGATGCTGAAACCAAAGAAAGGGGAGTATTTTTCTGCAGAAGCATGCCAATGAAGAAAAACTCAAGCAAATCTCAGGCGCATATGCAACTGGATTCCCCCCCTCTTCTGTGTTCATTGCGTTTCCTTGTACAGTTCTTTTCTGCTCTGCCAAATATGCTATGCGAGTGGGTTGTAAGCCGCAGTATCGATGAAACTCCTAACACCTACTTTGACGAAAAGGCCGCCTCTGCAGTCGGCAGCTTGGCTGTGGCCTTGTACATTTACTTCCTATCCAGGGAGTCGGCTGGCAAAGCCAGCCCCCTCCAAGGGCCCCCTTTAAGTGTCGGGCGAAAATCCATTAAACGGGGCATTAGTATCTTTTACAGATTCACAGTCTTATTTTAATATTCCATAAGGGCACAAAGGTAATCCCATAGTAAAATAAATATAACTTGTTTAAACATCCCTTCATACATAAATCTCCACACACTATAAAATATGGAGCCAACATTATGTTTTTTATTTTTTAAGGCTAGTTGGGCTTGCCTAATTCCAACTGCTGCGGCTCTGCAAACCTCAGAGCTCGAACCATTACTCCTCACACCTAAGATCGGAAGCATATGTAGTCCTGAAATGCACAAGGGCCGGGGCGGGTCTCATGTTAATCTATCAAAGTTGCACCAGTGTAACGCCATTGGTCAGGACGGGACAAAGACAGACATAACAATCCTCTCCTTAATGTCCACGAAGAAGCCTTTGATGGTGCCCAAGCAAGAGAGAGTTCCTGAACTTCACAATAACTGCAGAGCTCGGGTCTCGCTGCAATACTACATCAACCTGTAATCCTGACTTCGGCTGCTATCAGGAGGGTGGGCACAAAGCAGGGTTGGTATATACACAGCAAATCGGCCTGTTCAGTGAGGCTGGATTGAATAGACCACTATGCCACTTCAATGGGTCAGTTTAGTCTTCCGACTCTTCCACAACAGACCAAGGGGACGGAAATGCAGCGAAGCAATCAGAACTGGAGAATCTATACCAGATCAAAATGTCCCTCTGCAAAATGAGAGGCGTGCAGGTCATCCCAAGCCACCCGGCAGGAGCAGGTTCGGTTTAGTTGCATCCCTGGCTGCTCTTGTTGCTCCATCTTTCACTGAACAGGACATGGTTAAGACAACTTTGGGAGTGTTTTCTCTTCTTCCCAGGAGCATGACAATTTGTATGTGTTGTCACTAGGGAGGCCCTGACAACCAATGGAGGAGGTAGTGGAAAGTTTCTCTGCTCCCAGTCTGCAGTCATCATATTCAGCTTGTGAGAGAGTACCTGAGCAATGTTTTTGCTTAGTGTGTTTCTTTCTAGGTGCCTTTTGCACCTCGAATTACTAATCACAGGCCTGCTGGGATCATGGTCATATGACACTTCATTTTCATCTGACCAGGCAACAACATTGCCGTCCAAGTAACGAGACCAGGGCTTATTTTGGGCATAATTATAAAATTAACCTCCTAAGGAATATTGTCAAAGCCAGACGAATATTATTTATGAGCCATTTTGATAGAGTGGCCAGATGAAGACCCCCACGGGTCTGTAGGGAGAATCAAAGGCAAAAGAGCACTGTCAGAAATCAGTGAGACCCTGAATTCAAAGCCAGAGGTGCTGGAATAGTGCCTTTTCCCTGATTTTTTTGCATCACACTTATTCCATTGGTACGAATCAGATGCACCTGTGGAATGCAGGTAGTCAACTGGACACCTGACAACACTTGACACATAGTAAGGATAGTGTCACAAATGAAACCATTTTAGGAACAATATTGGGCCTTGAGTACATTTGACCCCAAAGACGGAGTTTGAATAACTATAAATTGAAGGCAGGAACGCTGAAAAGCTCCAAGGTAAAAGCACTCTGTATTCATGGAGAACTGTGCCTGCTGCACTGGAACTGGACATCTGAAAATGCCAAGGACCCAAATGTGTGAATACTATAATTCGGCTAACCAGCGAACATGGCCTGTGTTACAGAAATATCTTTTAAAATGACAAAAGTCAAGTTGTAGAAGTTCCTAAATGTTCTGAATGGTGTGCTTATGCAGTGACTCCACTGAACATCAAGTGAAGAACATAAATCATCATTTCATTCAGAGTCTTCCTAATGTAATTCTTTATGTCTTTTCCCAGCCACAATATTATACACAAAAGGGGTGCCTGCTTGTAGTCCAAGGTCCTTCAGGCTTCATATACTAAAAACCAGGAAAAGGGATTTGGACCTAACGGACAGGGAATAGCCGCTTAGTACATTTATTTTTTCATAAATACCAATAAATGTTCAAATTTCATTTCTAAAATGTATTTATTTTTATAAACAATTCATATATAATGTTAAAACATTTAAATAAACAATTCAATATCAATTCAACTCAGACTGATTCACTCCTACCATTCATACTGTTTTTACTTATTGGAACACACTACTAACATTTATATTTTAGCCTTATATAAAAAGGCCTCTTGTTTTATTAACATAATTCCACAATAGTCCTCCATCCACTGTTCTGATGGTTCCGTCTCGGTGTGTTTATCACGCAGACTTTAGTCTACACGTGTTTCAGTTGTCTATTTTCGGGACGTCAATATTCGTCGACCCTCAATTGATACAACCTTCTTCAGGACAAGATTAATGGGAGCTTGTTTATTCCCACAGTGATCAAGTAGGGTGAGTATCACCACCTAAGATACAATATAAAAGTTTAGAACGCTAAAAAGACTAACACAGCATTTAGAACAAATTTTAAATCCATTCGATATTGGCTATTCCCTCTTATTTGGAACACAGTAAATGTGAAAATATGATTCTCAAAAGTAATCATAGTGCAATATCCGTGAGTGATTACCTTTCCACCCACTTATATTACTACCTGGATAAATCCTATTTGCATTTTTAGATTAATGGCCGTCTTATTCTACCCACCAACCTAGATGCAAACAAACAAACCGTTCTATTTTTAGAACGTGATACTTACTTAACATGGAATCCAAATGGTTCCCTCTATTTATACAATCTAATTGGCCCTTTTTCCTTCGCACTTCCAATAGTTGCCTAAAAAGGGGGGGAGGGGAGGAGACCTAAAAAAGGAGATGGGAGAGTATTACCAGGGAGTGAATATTAGACTATATCTCTAGATGTACAGCAGGATGGAACTTACAGGTAGCTAAGGTTAGATTCTAAATCCGAAGGTATTTCACAGCCAGCAGCTTAGTGTAGTGACCATGATGTCGATATTTTGAACAATTCTGCAATTCAATAAATAAATGTGGACATGATAGCAAAATATCTTGTACAAGGCCACACTTTACCTCCCTTCTGTGTTGTCTAGAAGTATAGATACAACCGACCCTTTCAAGTCTGCAATTTATTCCCGTGTTTAGATGTTCTATGACACGCCCCTAGTCTACTAGCCAAGCCTATGTTTACCCTCCCATTCACCAGCCACTCCTCGCATTAGGTCAACCTATGGTTAATTCTTTTGTCCCAGAGCGACAGTCATCGCTCGTGCGATTACCTTGCAGCTCAGTTTGTTACTTACGAACGTCCGCAGTGTTCGATTTGGTTCTCTCTCCTCCGGCGCTGTTTGTGGTACTGCGACGCGTGTCTCTTAAAGCTCGCGTCATAATCACAATCGCGCTAGAGAGGGGACTAAAGTAGATAGGTGGATGGCTCACATCGTAGTCACACTGGCAATAGAAAGGGGACTACGGAAAATCAATCGTAGATGCCATACTACGTTCATGAACCTCGAAGGGGGATTTCTTTATCTTTATCATTTTATCAGATGTTCATAGATGAACGCACTTGCTGTTGTTGTATATGGTGCCTATCCCTTACGGGATCCACCCGCATGATGGATATATATTTACATATACATATGGTATGATAATGCGTGTCTTAGTTTACTCAAATGCGATGATGTCAATTCTTATGCAATATAAAAGTCATCATTAATCAATCACTACAATTCATGCATTGACAGTGAATAAAGAGGGATCCTTTCTCTTTAGGGTGCAAATGCGGTGACATCAATACTTGTGCAATTATTGCATTGAACAATGAATAGGGATTAATCCCTTCTGTTTAGTGTGCAAATGCGGTAATATCGCTACTAGTGCAATTAGAGGGTCATCATCAGTAAGTCATGTAACGCTCACCTGATTCTCGCAGAGGCGCCGGTCTTGACTGGGCGACTACCATATCTTCAAAGGTGATGTGTAGCACCCGGTTGGCTCTTTGGGCTGGACCTCTGTGCACTGTATGCCTGACTTCAAGAGTAAGATGTCTGCAGATAGAAAATATGGGATTAATGAACTGGGGTTATTGGGGTGTCCCTATCTCTTTCCTTTTTTGCTCTCCTGTAGACCCCCAAAGGTTAACGCTCTCACCTTAAGTAAGTGAATGCCGAGCTCTCCATCTGCCTCGGGGCAGGGTGCTGTAACCAGTTTCTTCACTGGATCGGTAGCGCAGGCCTCTTGACTTCAGAGGACTGCTGTCCGTCGTTTACTGCACGAACGGTAAGTTTCGAGTAATTCTATTGTCTTTAAAGTCTTTAGTAATGATGTCTCTTGTTTTGCAGGTTCCGGCGATGGCGGATGACGGGCTGAAGTGAGTTGAAGATGGAGTCCGTGTGATGAATAGAAGCGCCTGGAAGCATGTAAGTAAGCGCTTGTTGCCTGCTTCACGATGCGCTCTAACTGTCTTTTATTTTGCAGGTACGAGTTCGGAGCGGCTGCAGGGTGCCGGAATACCCACTGGGTTAGATGTGGAAAGGAGTAATGGCATGTGAGTATTAAAGTTCCCCAATGTCTTTAAACGCACCTTGTTTTGTCTTTCAGATGCAGGATGCAGCGCCGAATGCCTCCGGTGCGTGCGAAGAGTTGGTAAGCTTTTGTCTTTCAGATGCCGGAATGCAGTGTGAAGACCTCCGGAGCGCACGAAGAGTAGGTAAGCCTTTGTCTTTCAGATGCCGGAATGCTAACCTGTTCTTTCTTGTCTTTATAGGTGTTGCTGAAGACTGGATTCAGGATGGTAAGCCTTTTTCCTTAGGCCCAGGATCCGATGCAGAAGACACAATGAGCGTTCTGCTGCAGAGGATGCAGAATAACGCAAAGCAAGATTCATCCACCGGGTGTGGTTTAAATAGCCTCCTGTAGTGCTTAGGTGTCTCCTTCCACAGCCACGCCTAGGTAAGAAAAGAGTTCCTGCTTTCCAGAAGAGTTCCAGTGTTCTGAATCTAGGGAGTGGCTCCTGCCCCACCCAACAGGAAAAGTAGTTCCAAACAGAAGAGGATCAGAGGCTCAGCTGGCAGGCAAGTAAGCAGCATGGTCTGCTGCAGGTAAGTCCATCCAAGCATTATGAGCCCAGCGCTTCCAGCGCTGGGACTGGGCATATTTATGAGCCTGGTGCCACTGGCGCCAGGACTGGGTCCAAAAGGTCCCAATTGGGACTGGTTGGCCCTCGGAACCTGGGTTATGGATCTGCTTCCAAGGGAGTTGGGAAAACCCTGACCTTTTGGAAGCAGAGATCATGACAGTACCCCCCCTCAAGGCCCCTCCCAAACCGGGCTTCTCCGGGGGTTTTGGCTTGTCAGGAAATGTTCGGTGAAATCTTTTGATTAGGCGAGGAGCGTGGACATATTCAGCAGGTTCCCAGGATCTCTCTTGGGGGCCGTAGCCTTTCCAGTCAATTAGGTAAAATAGTTTAGATTTGGAGATCTTGGAGTCCAGAATGCTTTTGACTTCAAACTCGAGTTCTCCATCAACTAGGATGGGTTTTGGAGATTTAGTTAGTCGGGTTTGAGGTTGCACGGGTTTTAATAGAGAGACGTGGAAGACCGGATGTATCTTCATGTGCGGGGGCAGGTCCAACTTGACCGCTACTGGGTTTACTATGGTTGTGATGGAATAGGGACCAAGGTATCTTGGGTTGAATGTGCGTGGCCCTTTTAGAGGTAGATATTTGGTGGATAACCAGACTTGGTCCCCTACTTGATATTGAGGGGCTTCCTTCCGATGTTGATCTGCTCCTTTCTTGTATTGTTCTTTAGCCCTTTGAAGGTGAGAAACAGCTTCCTTAAAGGCTTGGGTGATTGTAGAATGCAGGTAGTCTACTGCTGGTGTTTCAAGATCTTGGAGGGGATCCAACTCCGAGGTTCGAGGGTGACTGCCGTACAAAAGAAAAAACAGTGTTTTCCCAGTTCCCGAATGGACAGAGTTATTGTAGGCATATTCGGCTATCCAAAGGATGTCTTTCCAAGTTTTTTCAGTTTGTTGCAGCATGCAGCGTAAATACTGTTCCAGAGTTTGATTGGTCCTCTCGGTTTGTCCGTCGGTCTGAGGGTGGTGACTGGTCGATAGTCTCACATCAATTTGAGCCGACCGACAGCAACTTCGCCAAAAATGAGAAATAAATTGACTACCTCGATCCGAAATTAGAACCGAAGGAAAACCGTGTAGTCGGACGATGTTTTCGAGAAATTCTCGGGCCAGAGTTGCTGCTGTTGGGCAAGCCTTTGAGCGGAATGAAATGCGCCATCTTGGAGAATAAGTCCACGATTACTAGAATCGTATTGTATCCGGAGCATGGAGGTAGATCGGTGATGAAGTCCATAGAAAGCGTATGCCAAGGGCGAGGTGGGATGTCAATAGGGCGTAAGAGGCCTGCTGGTCTTTCCTTTTGACTCTTGTTTTGGGCGCATACTCCACAGGACATTATAAAGTCTCTGATATCTTTTTTCCAAGACGGCCACCAGAAGTAGCGCTTGATCTTTTCTGAGGTCTTGGCCATACCGGGATGACCTTCCATTAAAGAATCGTGATAACAGGAGATTACTTTTTTCTGTAAATCTGTGCTGGGTAGGTATAATCGTTCTTGGAAATACAATAAGTTGTCCTTTACTGCAAAGTCCTTTCCCTGCAGATGCCAATTCTGTATGTCTGCTGGAGTTACAAGTTGCCTGGCTTTATCCTTAACTTCCTCTATGGATTCTGTGGCGATTACACCCAGAATTCTTTGTTCGGGAATGATTGGTACAGGTTTAGGGTTGATCAAGTGTTCTTCCACTCCCATCCGAGAAAGGGCATCAGCTTTACCGTTCTTTGTACCAGGTCGATAGGTAATTATGAAGTCAAACTCGGCAAAGAATAATGCCCAACGGAGTTGTCTAGAGGATTGGGCTTTTGCGGTTTTCAAATATTGCAGGTTTCGGTGATCCGTAATCACAGTAACGGTGTGTCGGGCCCCCAGCAGATAATGCCGCCAAGCCTTAAAGGCAGACTTGATAGCCAGAAGTTCCTTGTCAGTAATCGTGTAATTGATTTCAGGAGGCGAGAATTTGCGGGACCAAAATGCCACGGGATGCAACTGATTGGTTACCGGGTCCTTTTGTGATAGAACTGCCCCCATGGCAAGGCTTGAAGCATCAGTTTCCACGATGTAGGGGAGTTCGGGGCGAGGGTGTTTTAAGATTGGTGCAGAGATAAATTTAGTCTTCAAATCCTGGAAAGCTTGTTCCGCCTCGGTAGACCATTCAAAACGTTTGTTTTTCTTTAACAAGGCAGTGATGGGCTGGACTATTCGAGAGAATTCGGGGATAAACCTGCGGTAAAAGTTAGCGAAGCCTAACATGCTTTGCACACCTTTTACAGAGGATGGTGATGGCCATTTGAGAACTGCATCGACCTTCTTTGAATCCATACGTACTCCGCCAGGTGATAATATGAATCCCAAGAATTCAACTTCAGTCACGTTGAAAACACATTTTTCCAACTTAGCGAAAAGTTTGTGTTGACGCAATCTTTCGAGGACCATTTTCACGTGTTTCCGATGTTCAGATTCCGATGAAGAATAAACGAGGATGTCGTCAATGTAAACAACAACACACACATCTATGAGCTCTCTGAGGACATCGTTCATAAAATATTGAAAGGCGGCCGGGGCATTGCAAAGTCTGAAGGGCATGACCTGATATTCAAATAGCCCATACTTGGTGCGGAAGGCAGTCTTCCATTCATCGCCCTCTTTTACTCGTACCAAGTGGTAAGCTCCTCTAAGATCCAGCTTTATATATATGCATGCTTTTCTGACTTGGTCCAGGAGTTCAGGGATCAAAGGTAACGGATATCTATTCTTAACGGTGATCTGGTTCAGGGAGCGATAATCGATACAAGTTCTAAGGTCTCCTTCCTTTTTTGGAACGAAGAACAAAGCTGAAGAAGCAGGGGACTTGGAAGGACGAATAAACCCATTCGCCAGGTATTGATCCAGGTATTGTCGAAGGTGAAGGTTCTCAGGCTCGGTAAGGGCATAAATTCTACTACAAGGAGGAGTAGATCCAGGTATCAGGTCTATCTGGCAGTCATAAGACCTATGAGGAGGTAGAGTGTTAGCCTGATCCTTCCGTAAAACATCTTGGTATTCAAGGTATTCGGGAGGTAACTGGGGAGTCTCTGAAGAAATTGCTGCCAGTGCAACACCAGGTGGAGGGTGACAAGTAGAGACACATTCTGGAAACTGGACCGTTCTTGCTCGCCAATCGATCAGAGGATTGTGTTTCTCTAACCAAGGTATTCCTAGAATAATCTGAAACTGAGGGGCCTTGATCACATCGAACACGATCTTCTCATGGTGTCCATCTTGACTTACTAGCGTCACCTCTTGAGTGGTATGCGTTACTGGCCCGGAGGCTATCTCTGTACCATCCACTGTAGTAATGACGTCCTTTACAGCCTTGGGACAAAGAGTTAGATTCATCCTCAAAACCATTTCATGATCCACATAATTGCCGATGGCACCGCTGTCGACGTAAGCTTCAATTGCATGTAATCGATCCGGATTATCAGGGCTTATGAGGACCATAGGTATCACGAAATGCGAGGTCACGGAACTGGTTTTCACGCTCGGCAAGAGGACCTCTATTCTTGTCGGGCGAGGTTGTTTCCCTGCTCAGAGTTTGTAACTTTGGTAACTGCAGCTCCTACTGCCTTCTTGGCAGGTTTCACCGGACAGTCTCGAAGAAAGTGCCCTGAGTTTCCGCAATATAGGCATAATTGCAACTGTTTTCTCCTTTCCCGCTCCTTTTGTGTTAGAGGACCTTTCAGACCCTTTCAGACTTCCCTTTGGAAGGAGTTGGCGGTTTGGAAAATACTCTAGCATCAACCTTGGAACGGTCGGCCTTCCTGTTCTGCAGTCTATGATCTATTTGAACGACCAAGTCTATATAATCCGAACAGTCTTGTGGGGGATTCACTACTTGGGCTAAAACGTCTTTGAGCTCTCCACGTAGACCTCTATAAAACAGCGTAATCCTTTTGTCCTCAGGCCATTGAGTTTCCACTATTAGTCTATTGAAAGATGCAATATAAGCCAAAAGGTCTTGATTACCCTGTCGCAACGAAAGAAGCTCATTGTCCAAGGCCTGCCCCTGTGAATGTCTTGCGAACAGTTTTTCCATATTAAGCTGAAAGGCTTGAAAATCATGGAGAACCGGATCATCTTGATTAACTAGAGGGATCGACCAGTCTGCCGCATTGCCACTAAGGTACGAAAGTACAAAAGCTACTTTAGCTTGATCAGTTGGAAAGGCTGCTGGCCGGCATAAGAAGTGCAACCGGCACTGATTGATAAATACTGCAAACCTCTTTGGGTCACCAGAAAATCGTTCGGGCGGAGCCAGAGGTACATTCCCAGGTAGGTTGATCTGCACTGGATTCATAGAGGATGTTGAAGGAAGATTTGCCCCTGAAGCGGGTAACGGGGTTTGTCCGGCTTGTGACTGTAGCAATTGTCTAGCAAGACCGTCTGTTCTCTCCTTGGAAATAATTAGTTCCCTTCTTAGAGCATTCGTTTCCTGACGAGCTGCATGCACTTCTGCCCTTAGTTCCCCAAGTAACCGGGCTAGGTGGTCAGTATCCGAGGTTTCCATAGCGCCTGGGCGAGAGTTTTGCGGTAGGCTTTGCGTTCTGTAACGCTCACCTGATTCTCGCAGAGGCGCCGGTCTTGACTGGGCGACTACCATATCTTCAAAGGTGATGTGTAGCACCCGGTTGGCTCTTTGGGCTGGACCTCTGTGCACTGTATGCCTGACTTCAAGAGTAAGATGTCTGCAGATAGAAAATATGGGATAAATGAACTGGGGTTATTGGGGTGTCCCTATCTCTTTCCTTTTTTGCTCTCCTGTAGACCCCCAAAGGTTAACGCTCTCACCTTAAGTAAGTGAATGCCGAGCTCTCCATCTGCCTCGGGGCAGGGTGCTGTAACCAGTTTCTTCACTGGATCGGTAGCGCAGGCCTCTTGACTTCAGAGGACTGCTGTCCGTCGTTTACTGCACGAACGGTAAGTTTTGAGTAATTCTATTGTCTTTAAAGTCTTTAGTAATGATGTCTCTTGTTTTGCAGGTTTCGGCGATGGCGGATGACGGGCTGAAGTGAGTTGAAGATGGAGTCCGTGTGATGAATAGAAGCGCCTGGAAGCATGTAAGTAAGCGCTTGTTGCCTGCTTCACGATGCGCTCTAACTGTCTTTTATTTTGCAGGTACGAGTTCGGAGCGGCTGCAGGGTGCCGGAATACCCACTGGGTTAGATGTGGAAAGGAGTAATGGCATGTGAGTATTAAAGTTCCCCAATGTCTTTAAACGCACCTTGTTTTGTCTTTCAGATGCAGGATGCAGCGCCGAAGGCCTCCGGTGCGTGCGAAGAGTTGGTAAGCTTTTGTCTTTCAGATGCCGGAATACAGTTGAAGACCTCCGGAGCGCACGAAGAGTAGGTAAGCCTTTGTCTTTCAGATGCCGGAATGCTAACCTGTTCTTTCTTGTCTTTATAGGTGTTGCTGAAGACTGGATTCAGGATGGTAAGCCTTTTTCCTTAGGCCCAGGATCCGATGCAGAAGACACAATGAGCGTTCTGCTGCAGAGGATGCAGAATAACGCAAAGCAAGATTCATCCACCGGGTGTGGTTTAAATAGCCTCCTGTAGTGCTTAGGTGTCTCCTTCCACAGCCACGCCTAGGTAAGAAAAGAGTTCCTGCTTTCCAGAAGAGTTCCAGTGTTCTGAATCTAGGGAGTGGCTCCTGCCCCACCCAACAGGAAAAGTAGTTCCAAACAGAAGAGGATCAGAGGCTCAGCTGGCAGGAAAGTAAGCAGCATGGTCTGCTGCAGGTAAGTCCACCCAAGCATTATGAGCCCAGCGCTTCCAGCGCTGGGACTGGGCATATTTATGAGCCTGGTGCCACTGGCGCCAGGACTGGGTCCAAAAGGTCCCAATTGGGACTGGTTGGCCCTCGGAACCTGGGTTATGGATCTGGGTCAATCGATTCTCCTTAGTGTGTAATGAGGGCTCCCCATTCCACCGAAATATTGAGGCCTTTATTGACTGTATCAAGGCGATATATCCATCGTTGTTCTAGTTTATGGAGCATAGTGGATATATCCCCTCCTCTTTTGGGCAATTTTACAGACTGTAACACAAACCATCTTAGGTCAGTATCTTTGTGTTCTTTCAAATTAAAATGGTCCACAAGTGGCTTATCAGCCACTTTATTCCGTATACAGCTCCGGTGTTCGCCTATACATTGGCACACCTCTCTAGTCGTTTTCCCCACGTACATCAGTTTGCAAGGGCAACTAATAATGTAAATTGCATTCTTAGTACGAAAATTAGTATGCGTCTTTAATTGCCATTTTACCAAACCATAATTAAATTCATGTCTGGTCTCTGTCAATGGACAGGACACACAATTGCCACATTTATAGTGGCCAGTTATAGGGGGTAAACCCCATTGATTCAGTATAGTTTGCTCAGAATTAGAGTCTCTGTAGGTATGCACCAAACGTTGCCTTAGATTCTGATTTTTCTTAAAGGCCAAAATAGGTTTTTTTGAAAGAGTTCCTGATTGTTTAATTATGTCCCAGTTGCGGTTCACAATCTTTTTAATTTCATTACTAACAGGATTAAAGGTTGTTACGCACACTAATCTATCCTGTTGTTTCTTTTCTTTCAGTAGCAGGCATTCATCTCTGTTCCTATTCAACGCCCTTTTTAAATTGTTCTTAACCAGTTTATGGGGATAGCCTCTGTCCAGTAGCCTAGCTTTCAGAACTTCTGCATGTCTTTTATATTCGTCCTTCTCTGTACAGTTCCTCCGTATCCTCAAAAACTGTCCGTAGGGCAAATTTTGGCGTAGGCCCACCGGATGAAAACTCGAATAGTGCAGGAGGGTATTCTTGTCGGTTGGCTTCCGATAGAGAGTAGTAACAAGTTTGGTATTCGACTTCTTGATAAGTAGATCTAAAAAACTTACTTTTCTCTGTGTCCCATTCCATCGTGAATTTAATGTTATTATCACAGGTGTTGAGCCATTCATGGAATTGGTTCAGTGTTTCATTTGTGCCCCTCCATATTAGAAACACATCGTCAATGTATCTATGCCAAGCCCGTATACCATTATACAGATCTCCTTGCTGCTTACGTTGGCTTGATACGCCAGAGATGTATTTCTCTTCATAGTCCGCCATGAACAGATTTGCCACATCTGGGGCAAAAGTTGCCCCCATGCTAACTCCCTTTCGTTGTTTGTAGAACGTTTGTTTGAATAGAAAGAAGTTCTCAGTCATAGCTAGACGTGCACATTCTTGTATAAACTTGGTAGGTGGGACATGTGGTTCTAGTCTCTTATTCAAAAATGTGCCTAGAACTTCCAGACAATCTATCTGTGGAATGGAAGTATAGAGGGACTCTACGTCCATGGTGACTAGAATATCATTGTCTTCTATGGTTAGGTTCTGTATTATCCTAATCATATCTCCTGAATCCTTCACATATGATGGCATCTGGCCAACAAAAGGTTTTAGAAAAAATTCAACATACACCGAAAGTGGTTCTAAAAGTGAATCAATCGCCGCCACTGTGGGTCTCCCTGGTGGATTATTCATCCTCTTATGGATCTTTGGCAAGATGTAAAAAGCCGCTTTTTTAGGGTGGCTTTTTCTTAGGAAACAGCCTTCTTCTCTACTGATCCACAGTTCTCTTTCTGCATGATTGGTTAGGCTCTTAATCTCATCTTCCAGTCGTGATGTAGGGTCTTGAGATAGTTTAAGATAGGCGTTTTCATCACCAAGCAGACACATACATTCATTATCATAGTTTTCCGTAGCAAGGATAACTATTCCTCCCCCTTTATCAGCGGGTTTTATCGTGATGTCTTTTCGATCACACAAAAGTTTAAGGGCATCTCTCTCATTTTTATTCAGGTTATCCGGGGTGTAATTCTTTCTCTGAATAGCTTTCAGAACCTCTTTGGTTACCCGATTTTCAAAGGTTATAATCTCGGGTGGACATGCATATAAGGTGGATTAAACACTGATTTAATTTTTAGACCTGTCATATTCGGAACCCCTTCTATTACATTAGCTGATTGGTTATTCTTCTCCTGATTTGGTAAATAAATCTCGAAGTAGTGTTTAAGTCTTATATTCCGAAAGAATCTATGTAGTTCTACCTCTGTATCAAAACAGTCTGCTCTTGTTGAAGGCACAAAAGACAGACCTCTTGATAAAAGGCTCAATTCCACCGCATTCAGAGTCTCGGTAGATAAATTGAAAACAGGGATTTTTTCTTGGCTCACTGGTTCATGTACCATTGCCTGGTGCGCATTCCCGGGCCTTGTCTTGGGCGTCCGCGTTGATTGCCCCTGGGAAAACCCCGTTGGTTAGAGGGACCCCCTCTCCCTCCTGCATTAGAACCCATCTGGTTATTCAAAGCAGGATCGGAACCACTAGAGGATCCCGAGGTGTTGGAGAACGACACATATCTGTTGTTTCTTCTATTGGATTGTGTTTTAGCTAAATCTGCGAAGAACCCCTCTCTCAGATACGGGTAAGTTCTCTCTTCCTTGTAATTGGACACATCTTTTTGTAATTTTATAATTTTGCGGTCCAAATTTAGCTGTTTAAACTTTTTAATTTCTATTTCCAAATCTTCCAACAGTTTCTTTACATCTTTGATGTTCTTATTATCCATAAACAGTTTTTCTAGTTCCGCCAATTCATCACCCTGTTTCTTTGCCTCTTCTTCTGCAGTTTCTACTATTAAAAGAATCCAATCACGGGAGCATCTATTGCCCACCCCGCTAAAATTCTTCTGAAATTTCGGGTTATCAACAAATATTCTTGGGATATTTCTGACCTGTAGGCCCTCGGGAATTATTCCTGCCTTAAGATATTCGAGCATGAACTTCCCATGTAGGTCTGTTCGTGTTAGTTTCTTCATTTTTTGGTTGATTTTCTCTAAATCATTAACCCCGCTACTATTAGTAGCTACTGGTGTTGCATCTCCCAGTAGGGCTGGAGCACCTAGCATTTTCTTATAGTGCTCATCCGTAAAGGAGTAAAGATTGACTCCCTCCATCATTCGATTGAATAAATCAATCTATATCTTTTTGCCCCTACAACCACGGGTTGTACCACAATATTATACACAAAAGGGGTGCCTGCTTGTAGTCCAAGGTCCTTCAGGCGTCATATACTAAAAACCAGGAAAAGGGATTTGGACCTAACGGACAGGGAATAGCCGCTTAGTACATTTATTTTTTCATGAATACCAATAAATGTACAAATTTCATTTCTAAAATTTATTTATTTTTATAAACAATTCATATATAATGTTAAAACATTTAAATAAACAATTCAATATCAATTCAACTCAGACTGATTCACTCCTACCATTCATACTGTTTTTACTTATTGGAACACACTACTAACATTTATATTTTAGCCTTATATAAAAAGGCCTCTTGTTTTATTAACATAATTCCACAATAGTCCTCCATCCACTGTTCTGTTGGTTCCGTCTGTGTGTGTTTATCACGCAGACTTTAGTCTACACGTGTTTCAGTTGTCTATTTTCGGGACGTCAATATTCGTCGACCCTCAATTGATACAACCTTCTTCAGGACAAGATTAATGGGAGCTCGTTTATTCCCACAGTGATCAAGTAGGGTGAGTATCACCACCTAAGATACAATATAAAAGTTTAGAACGCTAAAAAGACTAACACAGCATTTAGAACAAATTTTAAATCCATTCGATATTGGCTATTCCCTCTTATTTGGAACACAGTAAATGTGAAAATATGATTCTCAAAAGTAATCATAGTGCAATATCCGTGAGTGATTACCTTTCCACCCACTTATATTACTACCTGGATAAATCCTATTTGCATTTTTAGATTAATGGCCGTCTTATTCTACCCACCAACCTAGATGCAAACAAACAAACCGTTCTATTTTTAGAACGTGATACTTACTTAACATGGAATCCAAATGGTTCCCTCTATTTATACAATCTAATTGGCCCTTTTTCCTCAAGGGGGGTTCTTCGCACTTCCGATAGTTGCCTAAAAAGGGGGGGAGGGGAGGAGACCTAAAAAAGGAGATGGGAGAGTACCCTCTATACTTCCATTCCACAGATAGATTGTCTGGAAGTTCTAGGCACATTTTTGAATAAGAGACTAGAACCACATGTCCCACCTACCAAGTTTATACAAGAATGTGCACGTCTAGCTATGACTGAGAACTTCTTTCTATTCAAACAAACGTTCTACAAACAACGAAAGGGAGTTAGCATGGGGGCAACTTTTGCCCCAGATGTGGCAAATCTGTTCATGGCGGACTATGAAGAGAAATACATCTCTGGCGTATCAAGCCAACTTAAGCAGCAAGGAGATCTGTATAATGGTATACGGGCTTGGCATAGATACATTGACGATGTGTTTCTAATATGGAGGGGCACAAATGAAACACTGAACCAATTCCATGAATGGCTCAACACCTGTGATAATAACATTAAATTCACGATGGAATGGGACACAGAGCAAGTAAGTTTTTTAGATCTACTTATCAAGAAGTCGAATACCAAACTTGTTACTACTCTCTATCGGAAGCCAACCGACAAGAATACCCTCCTGCACTATTCGAGTTTTCATCCGGTGGGCCTACGCCAAAATTTGCCCTACTGACAGTTTTTGAGGATACGGAGGAACTGTACAGAGAAGGACGAATATAAAAGACATGCAGAAGTTCTGAAAGCTAGGCTACTGGACAGAGGCTATCCCCATAAACTGGTTAAGAACAATTTAAAAAGGGCGTTGAATAGGAACAGAGATGAATGCCTGCTACTGAAAGAAAAGAAACAGGATAGATTAGTGTGCGTAACAACCTTTAATCCTGTTAGTAATGAAATTAAAAAGATTTTGAAGCGCAACTGGGACATAATTAAACAATCAGGAACTCTTTCAAAAAAACCTATTTTTGCCTTTAAGAAAAATCAGAATCTAAGGCAACGTTTGGTACATACCTACAGAGACTCGAATTCTGAGCAAACTATACTGAATCAATGGGGTTTACCCCCTATAACTGGCCACTATAAATGTGGCAATTGTGTGTCCTGTCCATTGACAGAGACCAGACATGAATTTAATTATGGTTCGGTAAAATGGCAATTAAAGACGCATACTAATTGTCGTAATAAGAAAGCAATTTACATTATTAGTTGCCCTTGCAAACTGATGTACGTGGGGAAAACGACTAGAGAGGTGCGCCAACGTATAGGCGAACACCGGAGCTGTATACGGAATAAAGTGGCTGATAAGCCACTTGTGGACCATTTTAATTTGAAAGAACACAAAGATACTGACCTAAGATGGTTTGTGTTACAGACTGTAAAATTGCCCAAAAGAGGAGGGGATATATCCACTATGCTCCATAAACTAGAACAACGATGGATATATCGCCTTGATACAGTCAATAAAGGCCTCAATATTTCGGTGGAATGGGGAGCCCTCATTACACACTAAGGAGAATCGATTGACCCAGATCCTTTGTTAATACATGAACTATAGTGACTTACTGATGATGACCCTCTAATTGCACTAGTAGCGATATTACCGCATTTGCACACTAAACAGAAGGGATTAATCCCTATTCATTGTTCAATGCAATAATTGCACAAGTATTGATGTCACCGCATTTGCACCCTAAAGAGAAAGGATCACTCTTTATTCACTGTCAATGCATGAATTGTAGTGATTGATTAATGATGACTTTTATATTGCATAAGAATTGACATCATCGCATTTGAGTAAACTAAGACACGCATTATCATACCATATGTATATGTAAATATATATCCATCATGCGGGTGGATCCCGTAAGGGATAGGCACCATATACAACAACAGCAAGTGCGTTCATCTATGAACATCTGAAAAAATGATAAAGATAAAGAAATCCCCCTTCGAGGTTCATGAACGTAGTATGGCATCTACGATTGATTTTCCGTAGTCCCCTTTCTATTGCCAGTGTGACTACGATGTGAGCCATCCACCTATCTACTTTAGTCCCCTCTCTAGCGCGATTGTGATTATGACGCGAGCTTTAAGAGACACGCGTCGCAGTACCACAAACAGCGCCGGAGGAGAGAGAACCAAATCGAACACTGCGGACGTTCGGAAGTAACAAACTGAGCTGCAAGGTAATCGCTCGAGCGATGACTGTCGCTCTGGGGCAAAAGAATTAACCATAGGTTGACCTAATGCGAGGAGTGGCTGGTGAATGGGAGGGTAAACATAGGCTTGGCTAGTAGACTAGGGGCGTGTCATAGAACATCTAAACACGGGAATAAATTGCAGACTTGAAAGGGTCGGTTGTATCTATACTTCTAGACAACACAGAAGGGAGGTAAAGTGTGGCCTTGAACAAGATTTTTTGCTATCATGTCCACATTTATTTATTTATTGAATTGCAGAATTGTTCAAAATATCGACATCATGGTCACTACACTAAGCTGCTGGCTGTGAAATACCTTCGGATTTAGAATCTAACCTTAGCTACCTGTAAGTTCCGTCCTGCTTGTACATCTAGAGATATAGTCTAATATTCACTCCCTGGTAATACTCTCCCATCTCCTTTTTTAGGTCTCCTCCCCACCCCCCCTTTTTAGGCAACTATCAGAAGTGCGAAGAACCCCCCTTGAGGAAAAAGGGTCAATTAGATTGTATAAATAGAGGGAACCATTTGGATTCCATGTTAAGTAAGTATCACGTTCTAAAAATAGAACGGTTTGTTTGTTTGCATCTAGGTTGGTGGGTAGAATAAGACGGCCATTAATCTAAAAATGCAAATAGGATTTATCCAGGTAGTAATATAAGTGGGTGGAAAGGTAATCACTCACGGATATTGCACTATGATTACTTTTGAGAATCATATTTTCACATTTACTGTGTTCCAAATAAGAGGGAATAGCCAATATCGAATGGATTTAAAATTTGTTCTAAATGCTGTGTTAGTCTTTTTAGCGTTCTAAACTTTTATATTGTATCTTAGGTGGTGATACTCACCCTACTTGATCACTGTGGGAATAAACAAGCTCCCATTAATCTTGTCCTGAAGAAGGTTGTATCAATTGAGGGTCGACGAATATTGACGTCCCGAAAATAGACAACTGAAACACGTGTAGACTAAAGTCTGCGTGATAAACACACACAGACGGAACCATCAGAACAGTGGATGGAGGACTATTGTGGAATTATGTTAATAAAACAAGAGGCCTTTTTATATAAGGCTAAAATATAAATGTTAGTAGTGTGTTCCAATAAGTAAAAACAGTATGAATGGTAGGAGTGAATCAGTCTGAGTTGAATTGATATTGAATTGTTTATTTAAATGTTTTAACATTATATATGAATTGTTTCCCTCTCCGTTAGGTCCAAATCCCTTTTCCTGGTTTTTAGTACTTTTCCCAGCCACAGTCAGATTAATGTACACATTGTATAAAAACATGGTGGATCGTACATAATATGTCATAGTGTAAACATGTTAAAAAGCGATGGTGTTTTGTATCGACTTACAAGTTTTCACTACAATAGAAGTGAACATGCCTTTCAGCATACAGAAATTTAAGAAGCTATGAGTTAGCTTGGGATAATGCTGAATAGTGTGCCAGTGAAAACACAGATTAACTCATCCCTGCATACAGGTTCTCATGTGGGAGAGGGAAAATTCTCCTAAGCGATTAGCAAGGGCCTTTCAGAATTGGAAGGTTTATTGTTTCCTTTAATCACGAAGAACACATTAAATGCTCTGGATAAAAGGTCTTGTAAAAAGACCCAATGAGCAGCCACCACCTTTGATAACTCCTTGGTAGAGTAAAACACTCTCAATGTTTAAAAACAAAATCAAATGTACAGTATTCCAGGAGATGATCATCTGTTAACTTGAATCTATTTGCATTATTACAGAGCCGTCATAAGTGGCACCTTTTGAACTCTGCATAGCAAAATACATTAGTCTAATGCAGGAGAATAAAGCAGGGGTGTCATATTATTTCGTACAAAACTTTCCTTGAACCCATTAAATACATTTTTTTCACATTAGTCATGTGCTGAAGCACGAGATTTTGTTCATAGGGTAATGGCAGGGCAGGATTCAAATATTGCATTATACTGTTTGGCTCATAACTTTGAAACCTTACCATTTACACTCATTGGACTGGGTGTGTTTAGAAACAGGGTGGTTCACCTTTAAATTGATATGATTCCCTACGATTGTTAGAAATTATGAAAATTATGAACATTCATAAACGTATTAATGAATATGCAATTTATTCATGTCGCAAACCCAGACATATGCCTGTGATGACAGTAGAGTAATCCATCTCATTAGTTTTTCAGGTTTCTATAATCAATTATGGAACAAAATGAATTTGCAGTAAAATGTTCTGGCCGCAAATTGGGGCCCCACCTTTCTTTCTGGTAAAAAATATAGAAATTATGAATATCAAATGAAGATTGGCGGTGTATAAGCAATAGGAGTGTCAACTATGAGACAGGCCAATAGAAAGGTCAGGCCAGCCAAAAAGTGTGAAAATTATGACCTAAAAGCATGACATAAGCATGGGAGTATTTTACACAAGAAGGGGATAAGAATTCTGACCCTGGAAAAAGCTAAAGGACAAAACACCACCTATTCCTATTGGATAAATGGATTAACAAAGAGACCACCTTACGAGCGGCAGTTAACAAGATTCATGTTCTAAGGTTAGGCATACTTTAGATTTAAAAAATGTGTTAGCAGAGTTTGCTCATTAAAATGTTCTTCATTAGCAAACAAAAGTATGATTTGCAATGTTTTACTAATATTTTTAATGTCACCCGAAGGTTTTTGTATCCAAGAAATAAAATGAATACAGCATTTCTGTGCACCGCTGAATATTTTAGTGAGATTAGTGTCTAAAATATAAAGGTTAGCTGCCTGAATGGACACAACTAAATAGATATGATAAAAGCCTCTGAAAACGGTTTTCAGTGCAAGGCTCTGTGCAGCTTGGTGCAATCAGAGTTGCACAGGGCAGTGTCCTGAATATTTTATGCTTGACTCATCAATTGCTGCATAAGGAGAAGCTCAGAAGTTTCATAAATCCAAAAGTTCACAATGTTAGAAGAAAGTCATAGCCTGAGACTAAGCACATAGTATGGCTGTGTAGCATCTTATGTTAAAGGTTCTTATACCGTGCACTGTTGCCACCTGCGTGATCTCTTGGGGGCTCTGGCGGATCTGTAAAGCAAGTGAGGAGGTGGCTATGTTGTTAGGACTGAGCGAGGAAAAAAGAGCAAGATAGCTGTGATATGCTGTTGGCAGCTTTAGTTTGGAGACACTGTTCACTGAGCATAGGTGTGTTTTTCGGTTGGTAGCAACCATGTGGTGGTGGGTGAGGCTATGTGTGGTTTTGTTGTTGTGGGGTTGTGAATTGTGTGCGGTGTGTTGTGCTGTAGAGGTATGGTTGTGCTCAGTTCAGAGTTTGAGAAGGTATATGCAGAAGCTAAGTTTTTTGTAGGGTTAGTTAGTGGCAGTACCTTACCTACCCCCGCTGTTCTAACTGTGGCCCATATCCCTTCCCCTCTCGTACATTCTGCTGTGCAGCAATTACCAGCCCCACAGGGTCCTTCAGGGGGGATGTGTGCCCTGCAGCCCATCCGTGCGAGATATGGCCCACTAGCACAAAAGGTCTAAATGCGAGTTATGGCTGACCAACAGAAATGATCTGTACTCCTCACCAAGACCAAACTTACCTTATCAGGCACTGCTGGTTGACTGCGGCAGGCTTCCCAGGCAAACACGGTCAAACACAAACCAGAGCTACTACTTCAGGAGCTTCCCTTCCTTTTGGGGCCTTTTGCCGATGACTGCCCAGGCTGCAGGCACATTTTCAACTTCAGGTGGACAAAAAGGCCTTTGCCTGTGATTGAGATGAACTGTTTTCAATATAACATTACCTACCTGTTTTGGGAAAGGGCAGGGCTGCTAACGGATTTCAAGCCCGACCCAAATGGGCCCAAGTGTAGCATTCTAACCCTTCACACCAATAAAAGCAGTATTCATTGGTATTAGCACTTGGAGGTGCCATCTGGGGTGCCGATACTTTTTTTTGCTTTAAAAGGACCTACATGTGTCCACAATTGGAAATAACTATTTCCAGGACCTGCAGGTGGTCATGTAGGTATGCAGGTAAATGGGCAGGGGTCCATATGTGGCACTCCAGTGGAGACTTGTCCTGGGGCACCACCTCCAAGGGCAGGGTAAAGGATGGGCAGAGGCACAGCTGGCTGGTATGAAATGCAGGTGGCTACTTGCAGATTCCGTTTGCGTTCCCGGCCTCTGGATTGGCCAGCTCTCTCCTGCAGCTGCTAATATACAATGCAATCATAATCGCAGAGCAAAGCGAGCACTGGAGGCCAACTACAGTGTGTGGTATTGCAATAGATCTGTATATGTACAAACTGGATGGAACAAGCGATCATTAATTTGCGTCGACATCTAGTTAGCTTTGTCTATTCAATAAGAGTAAAGAAAGTAAGAGTCGATAACATAGCAGGCAGAGAACTGAGCAAACTAGGTAAAATATTGTAGTCTGCAGCCATCTTACTTTCAGGGTAGCTGGTATAAAGCAATAGGGTGATAAGGTAGAATTTCAAAGAGTTGGAGATCAGCTCATGGATTGAGCACCAGTTGCAGAACTAAGTTTGCCATCAAAAGCATTTGCCTCCGTGATCATGCACATTTTCAAGTGTTCAATCATCAATATGATGCACCTTCCCCAACAAAATAAAATAGTTGACACAATGAGATTTAGATTAACTAACCTAAACGTTACTGAAAAACATGGAAACAATGCAGTGTTTTATAGTACCAATACTGTAATTATGCAACAGAAATCGAAATATTGTTTAGAAAAAGTCAGGATATAGTTAGATTAATAAAAGTATCATCCCAATTACTTCTGTTTTGCAATTATTTGAACAAGAACTCCTCCTCTTCATCCTGCTCCTCCTCCTCATGCTTCTCCTCCTCCTCCTCCTACTCCTCCACCCCTTCTGAACTTGCAGTGGGCAGAGAAAAGAGACTGGAGTGCCTCGAGGGTAAGAGGAATGCAGGGCAAGCTCTGCTTTCACTGAACAGGGTAATTCCAATAGCTAGCTGTGCTACACAAGTGCCACTTAAATTAGCAAACCTACAGAATTGCATAGCAAAATGCTATGCAACACTGCTTATTTTATGCCTTCTAAGGGAATGTGTCAGGCCAACAAGGGAACCTGCAGAGAAGGGAACCAGATGCAGTTCAAACTTCATGGAAGCAGACAGAGGGGCCTGCTGACTAGGACCTCCCTGGGAACATTAGAAGCTTTCTGCTGGCTCCCTGCTTGTAAAGAATAATCCAAAGGGAGTATGAGAATCCTCCCAAAAATAATATCTGCTTTCTAGTTACCATTTTTATTTTTCATGTTAAATCCCAAGAAGAGGGATGTTTAAGGAAGGTGATACCAAAATACAATGAATAAATGCAAAATGTACAGTACATTCTCATTTCAATCCAACCCAAAATACATGCTTGAGCTGTGTGCATACAGATAGTCTTATGCGGTCTGCGAGCAAGTATTTGTAAAGTATAATCTCATTAACTTGTACCCAAAGTGTTTTAAACAGAAATAGTTACATTAAGCTATAATATGAAGACGTCCATACCATAGCCAAATTAAGATCGGTTTGATAATAGGTCTTCTGTGAAGCCTATAGCTATTTAATATGGAATGGGAAATTACAGCAAGTTTAATTGCATCCTTTCGACTCCCAAAAATATTAGGCAAATGTAAATCCCATATACACCTCCTTTATGAAATTGTACAGTTGCACTATTAGTGAGGCGAGAGTCACTTAAAATATCTCATCATAACATACACACTATAATTCTCAGCCCCTGCGCATTAGTACACTACTTATAATTAGCTTCCTAGTGTGCTGTGCTTGGGTCCCTCCCTTTGACGTACGAGCCACCCCTAACCAAACTAAAAAGCCAGCACACGGTCCTCCTATCATTGGTCAAGTTAGCTACTCAACTCTATCGAGCCTATTGCCAAGCAACCCTTGCACCCTAAGTTCCAGGAACACCAGACTGACCAAACTCTTCGAACCCCTCACCAGATCACTCCCCATGGCAAACTAGAAAACGAACCTCCCCATCACCAAGAAGTCTACTAGTGCTAACCCTATCTCTAGCCTACATCGCCCTCATGCCTCCACTAAGCACCACACTGTGCACATACCTAAGAAAGCTGACCCAACCTTTACTAACTCTACCTCTGCCTTAGCCATTACCACTGCCCACCCCCTTAAAGGAGTTTCAATAAATGCTAGGTCCCTGATTGCTCATGCGTCAGACATTTCTGACCTGATACTGGCAGACAACTTGGATTTTCTTGCCATTACCGAATCATGGCTGAATGAAGCATCAGGACCAATGCTCTCGCTAGCTGTCACTGACTGCTATACCATATTCAGACATGATAGAGATAAGACACAAGGCGGAGGCATTGCCATTATCTCCAAATCCTGCCTCTCGTTGAGACTTGCTCCCCCCCAAATCACCCAATCCTGCGAAGTGCTCACTTTTAAACTCCCTCTAGTCAACTCACAGACACTTACTATTCACCTGATTTACAGACCCCATGGCCCACTTGGAACGTTTGAGGCCATCTGCACCTTACTTTCCAACAATCTCAAAACCACCTCTCAACTATTACTACTAGGCGACTTCAATATAGGATTAAATGACCCTCTAGATAAGTATGCCTTAACCACCGCCAACATTCTATCCGAACTTGGCCTATCCCAAAAAATCAGCGAACCCCCCCCATAACAAAGGGAGAACCCTTGATTGAGTGGCTGACTACAATTGTACTGCCAACATCACCGCCATCTCTCCGCAACCTTGGACAGACCACTTCCTCATGTCCTTCACTCTTTCAACTACCAGACCCTCCCGCTAGTCGAACCGATTGCCCCACCTTGCTCAACAAGGAATAAAAAGAACATCACAGTGGACAAACTGATCCCCGCCATCCTCCTGACCCTCAACTCACTTGCTGACAACCTAGATCCAGGTACGTGGGTCCATGAGTACAATAAAATCATGCTAACTTCACTTGATAGTATTGCCCCACTCAAACTCAGATCTAGCAAGCCTAAATCTCACCTGAAGAAGTGGTTCACCCCACAGCTAAGGGGCCTACACCTCCTAAAAAAGGAGACACAAAACCTTCTGGAGATTACTCCCGTCAGAAGCCAACAAAACCAAACTAACTGAAATCGCGTCCCAATATAAAAAGGAATTTTGCCTGGCCAAAAGTAATTCCTACAATGAACGCATCTCCAACGCCAACTCTGGCATGAAGGAATTATTCATCATCCTAAAGGAACGAGTCTCCTATCCCTACACCAGACATCTGCACTAAAAACAAAACATGGTGCTCAGATATTCAACAGGCACTCTCTAACAAAATAACCACCCTCCAAAACAAAATAGCCGTTAAAAAAAGCCTCCCTCACTCCTGACCTCCCATCCAGGGAAACACTATTTGACTCCCCTGCCAGATTAAACTTCACTAAAACATCGACTCTTGAGGTAAAAAAAGTTATTCTCTCACTCATGCCTTCCAATTGCCAGGACGACCTTTGCCCAGCCCAGCTTATAAAGGATGCTGCAAGAGATCTTGCCCCTTTTATCTCCAAACCCATCAATGCCTCATTTGCATCTGGCTTTATTCCCACGAACCTGAAACAATCCTGGGTGCTCCCACTGTTAAAAAAGCAAACCCTTGATCCACTTATACCCACCAACTACCGTCCTATTAGGACAGTACCCTTCCTGCTCAAAATACTTGACAAGGTTGTATACATTCAGATCCAAAAATATTTGGAACTCCATAAACTCCTAGGAGCGAGACAATCAGGTTTCCGCCCTCAACACAGAACAGAAACCGCCCTCATTGATTTGAAGACTCAAGTCGATGAGCTAAGAGACAAAGGAAACACAGCCCTCCTCCTACTGCTAGCCCTTTCGGCCCCATTTGACCTTGTAGACCACAAGGTCTTATGCAGCCATTAGACTCTGCTGCCCACTTCTTCAAAGAGGCCATCTGGATAGAGTCTTTCCTGAGTGACAGGACCATGAGGGTTTTCTCCCCCTCAGCAGCGTAGGACCCTATCTCTATCACATGCTGTGTACCCCAGGGCTCATGTGTCTCCCCCACATTATACAACATTTTCACTAAGCCCCTTTTCAATGATCTGGACCTTCTGGGTATCACCTACACTAATTACACAGATGATACTCAGATTCTCCTCCCACTTTCCGGGAATTATGACAAGGATTTGGCCTTGGTGAATAGAGTATCTCATCATACAGGCATGGATGGCCACCCATGGTCTATGCCTGAATGATGACAAGACCATGCTCATCCTCCTGGGAACCCACACTAACCCCAAGAAACTAAGCCAGGAGTACTCATCCTTCATAATTGATGGTAACCTCATCAAGGTGGCCAGGGAGGCGAAGACCCTTGGCTTCTACCTTGATTCCACCCTCTCCTTCGCCAAACAAGTGAACTCCATGGCCTCTGTCACTGCCTACACTTGTAAGCTCATTAGGACCAGCAAACCTTTTCTTTCAGATAACAATTGCATTATCCTGGCCAGAGCCCTAATACTCTCTTCTAGGCTACACTATTGCAACGCCCTCTATATCGGTACCCACAAATCAATCATCCAGAGGATACAAATCCTCCAAAACAACACCCTAAGAGCGGCACTTGGTATGGCCAGAAGATCACATATCTCAGCAATTAGGCGCCAAAACAATTGGCTCTCCACCCACAATAAAATCCAAATAAAAACCACATCCCTCACCCATAATGATTTAAATAATGCTGCCCCTAGCTATGTCACGGATAGATTCCACAGGAGAACGTCTACCAGAGCCATGAGACTTATCAGAACCAACTGCCTCACTATACCTAGATTTAAGCTCTCTAAGGCAGTTGGCTGCAGTTTCCTTGTGAAAGCGACCCAACTCTGGAACTCCCTGTCACACCCTATTACAGAAGATCAACCATATTTGAATTTTAGACGCAGGTACATCAACCTGCTCAAATCTACCGACCCTTAGGCCTGATCGGTGTGTTACTTATACTCCAGCAATGCATCTGTATATTCTCTTCACAGTATTTATTGACATCTGCCTGTTGTGTATCTGTATTATTCTTGCTCGTAACCTGTAACCTATTATCTGTAACGTATCTGCATGATTCTTGCAGATAATCTGTAACCTTGTAACCTAAGCCTTGCACATATTGTAATTGCTGCGCCCGATACCCCCAGGTCTGGTGCGCATTAGAAATGAATAAACAAAACAAACAAACTTATCCCAGTTTAATAAAATTATCAAACCTTCCTTCCAGGTTGGGCTAGTGAGTCTTAATAGTCTGTGCATTCTTCATTGAGAACACTGCTTCCCTAATCCAAACCTGCAAAATGAACATGCAATGCATAACAGCCTGTAAATGGGGACCAGGAAGGGGTTTGCAGGGAGAAGGAAACAAGAAGCATGAAGCGGGCCATGAGTTAAAAGCACAGGAGGAGCCGGGAGTGTTTGACGGAAGGACACACACACACGCTCCGATGGGGGTGGCATACACTCCTGCTCCAGAGCGGTCGAACGGTGCACACATGTATAAAGACCATTCAGCGGACGGGGGGGGGGCTCTACCCTCTGCAACTGGATACCGGCCCAGCATGCAGCGTATCCAACTCTCCGGCGTCCCGAACGCCTACGGAGTGGCAGCAGTTACAATGCTGCGAACTCGTCTCTAGCGGGAAGACGCTGTGCTGGAACAAACGTGCCAGGGGGCGGAGCATTATCTTATGCCGTACGGCCACAGAGGCAACCGGAGTGAGGCTGGATGGGGGTGAGAGATGTCACTCAAGGCTGCCGGGCTGCATCAAGAGTAAGGAACCGGATGGCAGCGTTTAAAGGCGACGGCACACAGAATAACCAACCTATAGAAAGCACGCTTGGCCGGGACAAAACTGATTGGTGGGGAAGCAAGCGAGACGTAGAAGATAAAAGCCTGCAAACTCACCAGGTGCTGTTGTCGTTTTGTTACAGAACGTTGGCTAGGAGAGAGACTGTGTTGGGTGTCTTGACCCACGTGCAAGTAATCATGCTGCAACATTTGGTGCTGTGGGCTTAGAAAATTCAAGATGGCGGAAAACCCACATGTGCGCCGAAATCCAGGAAAGCTGCGCAGTTTGTGCGCCCACCAAAATGGTTGCCTCACTTGCCACCCACCAGTGCGAGAATGAAAGGCCGGGTTGCCATGAGGGAAATGGGTTGCCAAAGGAAAAACAGTAGCGCCGGTTAGCTTCAAAGCGCTTTAAAACCACCATTGGACTACCCGCACAGTAGTCTGAAACCATTGGGAATGGCAATGCTGATTGCCAAATGCAACTTAGAATTGTGGGGAATTCATTTGTTAAATCCCAAAAATGGGTGCAGTACCAGTACTCACCACTATCCAAAAGCCGGCGTTTTAAAACCACCCTGTGTTTCTCTGAAGGCAAGTCAAAATGCCTATTTTCAAACATTGCAATATGTGCAAAATATTTACTGAACACCAGCAGACATTTGGCAGAATGGAGTTTTGTGTGCCTACAAAATCTGGGAAATGAAGAGCCCAGAACAATGCTTATAACAAAACTGGCTGAGCTATGGAGTCAGCAGTTTAAGTTGCACTGGATTAAAGACACTAAAATCGAAATGTTTAGATTAAATGAGTGACCTATGTTTGGTGTCACATGCCTTTGTAACTGTTGAAATGTCATAGTTTTGCACTTAGAATCAGCATTCTAGCTGCATGTGTAAAATTGCAAGTTAATTTAAAAAGCAACAAAAAAACATGACAGCTGAAAGTCTGGCTTAAGGAACTGAATTCTGCCTGGCAACTACCCCCATCAGGAGTGAAACTTGAGTCACAGCTGTGTTCCCAGGCCTAGCTGCCCTTTTGCTGCTCACACTAAGGATATGCCATCTATCTGATAATTGAATTACCTGTGCTCTACAGGAGCTCTGAACAAAGCCTGTCTTGACTCATGCAAAGGTTTTATTACAGCGGTCGTAAAATGTAGCTTCCTCTTGGCAGAAGCTGGGAGGGGCGCTGCCTGTGAGAGCAAGCTGGCTTGGCAGAACTGGATAAACCAGTATTTCTACCTTGTGCTGAGAGGAAACCACACCCCTTTGGAGCCAGAACATAACTTTAAAAAGATGGATCATTCATAGAGCGGACATGGGAAAATTTTATAAATGATACCATAATTCTTGTGATTTTTCTGCCCACAGTTTAAGAGGTTTTTAGAACCGGTGGTATGTTCAGGGGGGTTTTAGCGGAAAAGTGGATATTACTCTAAATGTATGCATGTTAAAAATCAGAAACTTCATCAGTTAATGTCCATACTCCCTGCGCACATGTATGTAAAGTTGGGTCAATGTCAGAAATTGAAAAATCAGTTAAAAAGTCAATTATGTGCCATTTCTGAATGCAAGCTCTTAGAAACAGCAGATTTGGACAGAGACATGGCTAAATTCAGCCACACCATGTATATGTAATTTCAAGCAACTGTGTAACTGTGAAATATGGATTTTGATCATATATAGATTTGGGTGCACAGATGACAGGGGAGGTTTTTCAAGAGATCATAAATGGCTGACATCACTCTGACACACACTTCCTTCCCCAATCAAATGAGAAATGGAAGTTTGACCAATTAGAAGCTGAGAGAGAGGTAGGGTCAGTGATGCTAGAACACACCCACATTCTAAACACATAAAAGCAGACAGACAGGACAGATAGGGCCCTTCAATTCCATTTGCTGCAACGCACTCTGCCGGACCATACAACATCCAGAGATCCAGACTTCAAATTCATCAACCTCCAGAAAGCCAAACTAAAGACCAGACCAGAGAGAGAAAGCAGTGCTGTACCCAGAGAGAAAGCAGTGCTGTGCCCAGAGAGAGACCAGAGCCCAGTCTAAAACCCTGACCAGATCCGTGATGAGGCCCATTTAATTCAAGAATATAGTGTGAGTACCCAGCAGAACTGTGTAGAACCAATCTCTTAGTTTAAATTCATCTAATTCAATCTATTTAACCGAAGTAGAACTGCCGGATAGCTCCAAATCTGTCACCTGTCATTCTAGCTGCAAAATCTGTCACTTGTCATTTTGAGCTTTTAAAATTTCAAATCTGAAAAACGACCTTCACAAAATCGCTCATATCTCCGGGACCGTTTGTGCTAGAGACTTGCAGTAACTTTCATCTGAAAGCTTAGAATCGTGGCTTTCATACGAACCTAGAACCGCATTCCTATAGTTTTACCGCAATCGCGGAACACGCATTCGCGAATTTTGCCGCGATTTGCAAATTTCTCAACGTGTGAAACAGCAGTTTGCTTGCCTTCCATTTGCCAGAAATTCGTTTAACCTGCTAACTATCCCTGCATCATTGCTAGTGTGAGCCGGGACTAATATTAACTAGATACCACTCACCCTGAACCTCTGAAAGGGAATTAAAAGCATTTTAGAATATATTTTCAATTCATTGCCAGCACGTATCAAAGCAATTTGGGCCTGTGTTTTCAAACTTCTGTAGTCTAAGCTTGCTGGGGTGAACTGAATCACATTTGATTGCATTTCTGAGAACTGTGTGTTTTCCTTCCATTTCCTTGCCTTGCATCAAGGGGGGGAGGGGATTGCCAGAGAAAAGTGATTACATTGTTTTGTTGAAATCATATTGAGTATTTCTATACTGCATTTCATTCATTCAACCGTGCATCCATTTGAACTCTATAAAGCATTTTGTACCACCTTCTTCTTTTGTTCCTATTCACCTGTGTGCTACCTTATCCATTTCATGTCAACTCCTTATTGATTATAGAGAAGCGTGTTAGTGCCAGATTCTCCGTTGTTAATCTTTATCATATCAGATTAAGTGTGCTATTCAATTATTAATTTATTATAAAGTGTGATATATACATCTCTTGTTTAAATTATCAAATAAACCTTTTAACTTGCAAAACAGAACTACTTCTTGGCTCAGTGGGGTCAGGAGGATTCCAAGAGAGGGGTGTTATATAGGGGTAGTCATCCAGAACGCATGAACTGGACATAAAGATATATCAATAAGGGTTTTCATTCAGTATTATAGACTAGGCGTTGACTTAGCTGTAGTGTTGAATTGAATCCTCTTACAACTGAAGGAGTGAATGGTGGGCCTATCCGGCCACAAAGGAGTAGGAGGCAGTTGAGGAACTTCCTCTATTCCACCCGCAAGGGACTTGACCGTGAGGAAACAGTCGGGAGACATTTGCCAACAGTACAATTGAACAACAATTGGTGAATAAAGCTATTATTTCTGCATCTACCCACGGCTCCAGTGTTTTACTTCCACACAGCCCATATTCAATTATATGCATACATTTGAAACCTACAACCACGCTTACGCTAGGGGGCTCTAATATACGTTAAGTGATTTAAATATATGTCTTTTTTCTAAGCAACAGTACTCGGATTCCTTAAATTGCTGGCATTATTGGGGAAGCAAAGTTCTTTGACTCATTTGTAAATATAACACTAATTTGGAGGCAGTCGACAAGCGGCTGAATTAAGTCCAGAATGACTGTTGCTATTCGGATTTAAGATTTAAACATATAGAGATTTGATTGTGTAAAAGGATGTTTGTGTGTGAGAAATAGTGAGGTTCAAAAAGGCAGGTTATTTTCATTTTTTCTGAACAAGCAACCTGTGATTGTGTAATAATTCAGTGACGTCTACATAAGGACCACACCTAATTCATGTATTTAAATAGATTTTGATCAAACTGCCTGTTCCTTGCCCAGAATTAATGGGTGGGACCTTAAACTATATCAAGGGTGCCCACTTTATGAATTAGCCATACAGTAATCAAAATATATCTTAGCGTTCCTTACCAGCTAAAGGCCGAGAGCAGAGCTGTCAAAATTGCCCCCCAAAATGGCCTAGCTAGTATCGATGCCACACAGACAAAAGGGGTTATGTCCCCTTCGGCAGTGCAAAGGAACCGGGGAAGGGAAGCCAGTTGGCATGGAATGAAAAGGTGCAGCTACAAATGCACCCCGGCTTCCCCTGAGCTTTGATATATTTTTATATGTTGCCTTTGAAAATCCCCCTGGTTTACTGCCTTGTTAGGGACAGCCCACTGGTGTGGAAGAAGGTGGCGAAAGTAGGGGTGAAAGTGAGCAAGGTGCAGGAGAAATAAAACATGCGGTACACTACTGTAACAAACATCATAACAGAAGGGAGGGAAGGGAGAAGGCATAAGAGAAGGGAGGCAAGTGGTGCAAGTTACTTCATTTAATATATTATGCAGCTCATTAAACACCCTACATGACAAACCAACCTTCTCTGATTCAAATAGTCAAGGCTACCCCCATAAAAGCGTCAGAAAATTGCCTTGCGTACTCACATGTGCTTGCACATCCAGCAAACATACTTTGTTCTTTAGCAGGACTGACCGCACAGAGTCTATGCTTGTGCCATAGTAATTATTTTTGTATTCGCCGTACTCAATAAACCTACCAAGAAGAAAACAAAAGCTTAGAATAATTCACATTGGAGTAAATGAACACTATGTTCTATTATAAGCTATAATGCTAACAGTAAGAACATTTTTGGAAACCAAATGTCATCTTGCCATGTTCCATAAAGTGAATAGGTGCCAGGCCCTAAAGCACATCATTTATATCAAAGAATGTTACATTTTTTAAATCTGTAACACCTGCTAGTATTACATTTAACCAGAGAAAATACTTCAGGCTAATGGCACAGTAATGTTTTCCATCACTACATTGGAACTAAGGCGCTGCAATAAAATGTCGGAGAAGCTGAACAATAGGAACCAGTGAGTTTTTGTTGCAGACAGCCAAATTCCAGCTCTGAAAATGCGAGAATGCAATTATGTGTGAATGTATAAAGCATACGCGTAACTGGGAAGCAAGAGAGTGCTGTACAGAGAGGACAGAACCAGGGGGTCAGGGGGATCTAGGTGCGGTGCAGGGGTAGCAGAAGAGCTGGAGGAGCAGAGGAGTGGGAGCTCGAGGGGGGGGGGAGAGAAGTGGGGTCGAGTGAGGCGATCTGGAGAAGAGCTGGGGCTGCTGCTAATCAGATCAAGAGCCATAAAGAGACACATTGCAGCTTGCAGTTGAAGTTTTAATAAAAACCTGACGACCCTCCCGCTGAGCCACTTACGGACGATGAAGTTGAATAAAAGGACGCTGAATGCACAGTGTGCTTTTCTCACACCCAGAGTGCTTTTTCCACGCGGTCTCCAGCTTGACCGGCAGAGAGAGCAGCTAGGGCATTACAAAACCATTGCAGAGAAGGTGGAAGCACTACAAAGAACTGAAGTGGAACACTGACGGCCAAGTGACAATTCCTGCAGGCCATGTCTGGGTCCCAGTTAATGAGCTCCGTTTGTGCAGTGTAACAGTGCCCAGAAATCTGAACACAGTTATTATTCAATCAAGACTTTTTTAAAGCACTTTAAACATGTGCAGCCATCTAATAACAGTTATTCACATACTTGGCTGGTAGAAGGGATACAGACAAATTGACCCGCCAAAAGTGCAACAGAATATCTGCACAAAAACGGGATTAAGAACTACTGCTTCCACACACAGCTTTTCAGGCTTAAAATTAACCTATTACTAAACAACCATCAACATCTACTGCTTACGTCCAATTTCATGGGGGGTGGGCACGGATTCCTTAGACATGACACCTCCCCCATATTAAAATATTCATGGCACAGAATACTTCTGCTTATCGGGTGTATTTACACTTCGAATAAAGGTGCGGCCAAGTATTTCTGCAAGGAAAAGTCCAGAACATTCGAACTAAACCGTATGGCCACAACACTAGAGGACGTCGCCCAAGGGGCCGTCATCAATCGTTTAGATTCCGACTCCGGCCAGGATGTTTGGGGCTATTCTACTTCATTCATTGTAACCAAGGACTTCGTGGGGCCTGTGGCACGCACGCTCGTAGCCAAGCAAGCTTCCAGGACCAGGCACGCATTGCGTGCGGCACCAAGGCGGCACCAGATCACCTCCACATTATTATACCACCCAGGCGATTGCCACTCTGCAGAGCATTCGATGTGGACAAATACGCCATCTCAGGGCTGCGAAGTCAGCTGCCCCCTTACGGCAAAAGGACTGGCGTACTGCGCAGTGCCTTCTGTGAAACTATAGCGCCTACCAGTGGGCCAGCGCTATATGCAGTCTTCAGCTCTCCACGAACTTCACATGGAACACAATCAATATTTGCGCAGCCCTCCTGCTCTCGCCTGGCCTTTAAAATACAACTTTGGCATTTGTGAAATGTGTGCTGTCCAACATATGGTATGCAAAGTTTTAAATGATGGCCTGCAGGAAACCGTTCGCAGAGTTTGGCAGCCAATGCACGTCTATACAGAATATGCTGCACAATAAAAGTGATCTGGCTGAGGGCGGCCTGCCAGAACCCCCCACCCCCCTCCCTGCGACCTACTTGTTATTTTGTATGTCTGTCTCGAACAAGTGCTTGGAAATGAAAATGTACTCCACCCCGTCGCTCTCCTGGTTCCTTTTCGGTCTGGTCGTGTCTGAGATTTAATAGGAAAAAGATATTTTCAGATGAGAAGGGAAAAAAAAAAGTGATTTGTTTATAGTGACGCCATGAGCGGTCAGCTTCTACATATACACGAGCAACACATGAACGAACAGGTGTTATTTGGAAGCATTACTAT
Organism: Ambystoma mexicanum; assembly: GCF_040938575.1. Lineage (NCBI taxonomy): Eukaryota > Metazoa > Chordata > Amphibia > Caudata > Ambystomatidae > Ambystoma > Ambystoma mexicanum. The sequence goes on along the minus strand of NC_090924.1, from coordinate 866,303,241 downwards.
GTGTAATAAATATTCTGCAATAAAATCAATTTGCACAGATCCCAAATCAGGTGGAAAAATATGACAAATGGTAGATTCATATTCTGGTGCATGAGTGCGTACGTTTCAAATACAAAATGGTAATATTATTGCTTGACCCGTTTGCCATGCATTGTTAAAGCGAATTAAAAAAAATATATACACACAAACACGTGAAATACAACCCTTCTAACTAGGAAATAAAATAGGAAACTTGATACTATATATATTTGTTCTGTTCTTTTTCTGCTTTTAGCCATATGAACGTGAGATGTGCCTAGAGGACGAGTGGACTCTGCTGACAGGCGTATATACACACTGTGGCAAGTTGCCCATTTTGTATTTAAGTATACACACATACACCAGAAGAACACCGCCTTCTAGTATGGGCATTCGCGCCGTCATTGTGAAAACACAAATACAGACCCATCAAGGTCTCCTGCCAGGATATGATATGGAATTTATAACGCGCCTATACACAAGTGTTCCAAGGTGCAAGGGGCGAGCGGCATTACTAAACAATGACACAAGCCACCCCCATTGATAATACGACTCCCTGCAGTTCGCATATCTCACCACATACCGCAGCTTAATCATGGTAAACCGAACAAAGCAACACATCCTGTATCCACATTGCAGATCCCATGACATAGATCAGTAGCTCTTTAGCACGTCACACCGTCGTTGACAGTTTTATGTAGTTTTCAGGACAAATACACCTGTATACTGCAAGGAGTAAATAGCTTACCTGTAACTCCTGTTCTCCAGCATTGGTATCTTTCATAGATTCACATGCTGTATGAATATGCCCCTTCGTCAGGCTAGGAATCATCGATAATGTAAAGCAGTTTATTTTAAAAATGTAAACTGCAGTCACTTTAATGCTTTAGTATAGTCATTTTGGGTCATATTGCCCGTCAGCCAATAGAAAGGGCTCCCTTAGCCCCACCACTGGAGGCTATCTTCAGATTTGGCAAACGCACGTAAAATGGCAATGTGAGCCAGTAGGCCAGAGGGTCGCATGTAAATCTATGAAAGATACCAATGCTGGAGAACAGGAGTTCCATGTAGGTAACATATTTTTATTTTATTATAGTTTGTTACAAACTTTAAAACTGAGAAGAAAGAAGACTGTATATAAAAAGAAAACACTCAGAATTCACTATCTTGTTAACGACAAATTAAACAGTTTTTAGCTTTGCTTCTTTGCATCATCGAATGATCAGATCAGCAACTTCTTGTTCACTTGATCCAGGTAAAACGTTAGAGCGAATGACCATTTTTTGTCTGTTTCTTCTGACATCAAGATCCATCAATCCTCTCCAAATAAAGACGGTCCTTTTGCAATTTCTTGACCAAGATATTTAGTTCTCAATGTGTTCAGCGCTACACAAAATAGGACCAAATGTTTCAGACTTTCGATAGCATTCAAACAGAATCTACATCTCTGATCCAAGTCAATATTGTTTTTCCTTAGACTTTGTCTTTATTTGGTTTGGAAGAGATTTAATCGGAACTTCATGAAAATGGTTGTGATGTTTGCTAGGAAACTTTTCTAAGTAGTTTGGTAGCTTATTTTAAGCCTTACGTTGCTGCTTGTTGAATGCATTTATGTTGAGCTCTCTGCTCCGCCGTTCTACGAAGTCTTGCAGCCACAGTTTCTTTTTAAATGCGTTTGGATTGCATCGTTCCACCCACTTGGACAATATTGTTTCACGTTCGCCGCTCTCCAAAGTGTTCAGGATGTTGAATTGCGGCGGAGTGGTTACATCAATCAATTTTCGATACAGGTTCAACATGTTCCAGGTTATTCTTGCATTTAACGATATGAGACCTAACTCGTACCTAATGCAAGCAGTTGGAGTTCCTTTTAGTAGATTTAGGATTTTCTGCCAGATCACGTTTTCACACGCCGCCCATGTCAAGTATGAACATCCCAGTATGGCTTCAGCTCCATGAATCAGCAATGGTACAACCTTGGCTTTGTAGAAGTCAACAAAAGGTTTCAATGTGAATTTGACACATTTGTTGTTTAACATGGCACCTTGTGCAGTTAGCTGTTTGAATTTCGCTTTTATCTTCCGTGCCAATGGTTCATCATTAATATTGGAGTGGATTACCATGCCCAGATATCATATTTTAGCATTTCTTTTCCAAGCTTCCACTGGAATTGTTTTTTGCTTACCCACTTTGTTCTCCTGAGGTTCTGGATCACTAGGATTTCTGATTTGGCGGGGTTTATCTTTAGGCCATTTATGTCGACATATTTCTCTAGGGCAGACAGTTTCCTTTGGAGACCAATTGGGGTTACGTCCAGCCGGATTATATCGTCTGCATATAATAGCCAATTTAGATGATTTCTGTTGAATTTTGGAGCAAACAAATGTACACTTCCCAATGTTTCTCCAATGTCCGCTATGAACAAATTGATTAGCACAGAAGCCAAAGGACAACCCTGCTTCATACCTCTGAATGTTTTTAAAGGAGTGGAAAGGGTTCCTTTTTGGTCCGGGTGAATTTTGATCTCTGTTTCGGAGTAAAGTTCTTTAATCGCCATAATCAAACTTCTAGGGCAATTCCGGTGGCTTAACTTTGTCCAAAGGAGTTCTCTGTCAACACTATCAAAGGCGTGGGCCAAATCAATGAACGCAAGGTAGATTTTTGTATCTTGCCTAATAGCTTCCATTTTAAGAAAATTGATCACCAATAGGTGTAGCCCACAACCTACGCCCTTGACGAAACCTGTTTGTCAAAGGTCGAAAGTGCTAGACTATTTTATCCAGGCTGTTAGTTGAAATTGAAGTTGTGTGGCAAAGATTTTTCCTACTACGTCTAGGAGTGCGATTGGCCTATAGTTTTTGGGCTCTGATCTTATGCCCTTTTTAAATATGAGCACAACAATGGCGCTCTTCCATGAGGTTGGTATCACACGATCTAGCACACAATCTTTCAATATTATCTCGAACAGTGTGTCACAGAAATGACCCTACTCTTTCGGATTTTGTTTTAACATTTGGTTGGTTAACCCATCAGGGCCAGGGGACCTGGAGGAACGAATTTGCATGATATTTTTTAGAATATCTTCTTTTGAGATGATGTTCCAGTGCACCAGCCGAGGGAGTCTAGGTTCTTCAGTGGCCCCTTTCCTTGTAAACTAATTGGTATAGTGAGCAATCCATTTCGCCTCAGATACCATATTGTACAAAATGGATTGCTGAGGAGCATCTGCATCATTAATAATAGCCCAAAACTCTCTAGAGTTTTTCCGGGACAGTGCAGCTAGCATCATTTCTGTTTCCCGCTGTTCCACTATAATATATGATAAGATATGATATGGCATTTATAACGTGCCTATACACAAGTGTTTCAAGGCACGACAAGGAAAGGGAGGGGGAATGGAGGGAAGACAGAAAACGATCCTACTAGGCCAGGTGTCATTCAGATGGTGCAAGTGCATGGGACTGGGAGGGAGGAGAAGTGCGGGGGGTAGGGCGAAGAGGACAGTGCAGTACATAGGATATTTCCAAAATTAATAAGAGCTAGCACCACGGGAGAGCTTTGCTGGCTGGCTGCAACCGTCTATTTTTCAGCAATTTCAATGTCAGCCAGGACGTCAGCAAGGGAGACGAGGAGAAAAAGCAAAACCTTTCTCTTCGCTTCTGAGGTGCTTGCGGAAACCGAAGATGATTCTCCTCAAGTTTCGGGGAGGCAGGGAGGCTGTTCCAGAGCGAGGCCCCCGCCGAAGAAAGATCTACCACCAACTCATTGCTTGAAGAATCGACTGACCCTGAGGGAGTTTGAGGCAGATGAGCAAAGAGCTTGAGAAGGAAGGTATTTAGGAAGAGAGAGTTGAAGGTATTGAGGGCCACAGGCCCCAGAAGGCCTTGTGGACAATGCAGAGGGTTTTAAACTTAATCCTCGCAGCCACTGGGAGCCAGTGCATAGATTTCAGTCCTGGACAGATATGATCCCTGGGCTTGAGCCCAAGGACTATGCATTTGTTTGATGTTAGCCAATTTCTGTACCTTAATTTGGCTTTTTTCATCTCTGCCAACCGATTCTCATTATTTGTCTTCATAAGTGATCTGATGTTTTTTCTGAGTTCTCGCTTCCTTTTCACAATTTCAAGGTCAAATACATGCTGTTTTTTTAATGCTATTTTACAGGAGATTTCTGTGAATTAAGCAGGGCACAGTAATCAATTTTATCACGCTTTTCCTTGTTTGATTCTTCTTGTACGGCTCTCGTGATTTTGATCAACTTGGATGAATCCATTCTCAATCTGTTTCTACACTCACAAGTTGTTTCCACGTAGCCAAGCCTGTCATTGTTTTTTCCACAAGAGTGATTTTTCACAAGATTATCATCACTCTCAGTCATGTTAATCACGTGAAGGTTCGTAATTTTCTCGGCAATTTGTTCTGATGCAAATAAGTAATCCAAGATAGATTTTTTATTGTCTCTTCTCCACGTCCCCTGTGGTGGAATGTCTCCCACTGTGTTTCCATTTAGTAGGGACATTTCGCTGGCTGCCATTTCTTCTAGCCAACTCGCTTTGGTTTGATTGGAGTGTTTGGTTTTTTCTACTTTGTTCTTTTTAACGGGTTACACCGTGACACACTCCATGATTAGGTCTCCACATACAATGATGTTTGGTCTCGTCTCTAGGGACATTATTCCTTCTCCAGCATTGGATCTTTCATAGATTGACAGGCTGTATGGATAGATTACACAGCAGTATCACATAACCCTAACTGGCAAAGGTAAGCTCCTTGCAGAAAACACTTACCACAGGAGACACTCCCCTTACACAAACACAGAACCGCCTGATCGACCTTGGACTCTGCCATGGAATCCGTCAACAGAGTAAAACCTTGTAAAGTTGAGCACAGACCTCCAGGTTGCAGACCTGTAAATATCCAGCAGCAGGACACTAGTGAGGAAAGCTGTTGTGGTGGAATTATGTGTAATGTACAATGAGCCCTGGGCTTGCATGGGAGAGGCCTGCCGGCTAGCTGATAACAGAAGGATTTGCAGGAGGAAAGAAACCGGGCAATGGATGATTTGAAAAGTGTATTCCCAATTTCAGAGGGACTAAAAGTCACAAAGAGCTGAGAGGTCTTCTGGAACGGCTTAATTCGGGAGATGTAATATTTCAAAGCTCGCACCACATCTAGTGAATACAGAGCGTTCCGCAGGTGAAGAAGGTGACCAAAGAAAACCGGTGACCACTGGTTCATTGAGGTAAAACGTTAAAAGAACTTTAGGCACAAATCAAGGGTTAGTGTGCAGCACCCTCTTGGACTTGGGGAAAACCAAGTAGGGAGGCTTGCAGCAAAAAGCCTGGATCTCGGCCACACACCTAGCTGATGTGATGACGACCAATAGACAGGATAGGAACTTGAGAGAGACTTTATGCAGCGGCTCAAAGGGAGGCCTCATGAGCCTTGAGAGGACATTAAACTCCCGCAGGAAGGATGAAACAGTCCTTTCAGTAACTCTTGACTAAGCATTGAGAACACACATAAGGTACTGAAGAGGACTGAGTACAGAGTGAGAAAGCTGCAAGGTGCACTTTGATGGGAGAATGTGTCAGACCTGACCTAGCCAAGGACAGCAGATATGGCAGGACAGCCTTAGGTTGTATGTTGAAAGGGTCAAGGCTCTGAGCCACACACCAGCAGGAAAAGCGTTGCTACTTACTCCTGTAACAGGCCAACAAGAAAGAAGTGTGGGCCCTAGCCCGAACAGTCTTGCAGCATCGGAACATCACCTGACTCTGATTGAATGAGCCATGCCATCAGGTTCAGGGAGGCCGGATTGTGGTGCAGCACTGCACCGTCACTCCTGGAGAGAAGATGACACAGAAGAGGTAGCTTCATTAGTGGGGTAGAAGGCAGAGCAAGGAGATCGGAGTACGAGAAATGTCTCAGCCAGGATGTGGCCACTAGGATCAGTCTGCACCGATATTGTCTGAAAACATAGGGGGCATCAGAGGAAAAGCATACATGAACTTCCCGTGCCAAGGGCACGTGAAGGCATTCCCTAAACTCTCTGGATGATGGAACCTGGTAGCAAAGGCCAAGCGCACCTCTTGCTGGAGTGGGTGGCAAAGAGGTCGATTTCCGGGGCCACATCAACTGAAATTTTGTTGGAGTCAAGACTCAGACCTCCTATTCATGGCAAGAGCAAAGTTCCATGCTGAGGTAACCCGCCATGGTGTTTTGAACACCCGCTAGGTGGAAAGGAATGAGGATCATGTTCTGATCCAACAACCAGAGCCTGGGCCTCCTCTGAGAGAGATCTGGTGCCCCCTTGCTTGCAGATTTAAAACATCCTGGTGGTGTTGTCTGTGAAGATGCAGACCCCCTGACCGCTGAATTTAGGGAGGAAGGATTTGAGAGCCCAAAAGACTGCGCATAGCTCTAGAAGAATGATGTGAAGTCTCTTCTCTTTGCATGACCCCTGGCATGCAGATTCCCTGTATGCGTTCATCTGCCCTCAGGGGGGCATCCGTCGGGACAGTGACTTGATGCTTAGGCAGTCGTAAGGGAACACCTTGAATGAGATGAGCCCGGACTGACCACCAGTGCAGGGCATCCTTGAACTGCAGGGTTAGCAGGATCTTGTCCACCCAGGAACCTGAGGCCTGTTGCCAGCGTGCATTGAGGAACTCTTGGAGAGGCCAGATGCAGGGCCTGCAATGTTCAAGGAGAGGAATGCAAGGAGACATTATCCCCTACAGGGACTTTAGGAGACAGAATGAGGTCGTTGACATTTTGGAGAGTAATAGAACTTTGGCAAGAAGGAATAATCTCCTCCCCTCCAACGGAGTGGCCATGCAAGAGCGTTTGCTGACAGGGGGGTCAGACAGGATTTCGCAAAGTTTACAGAGAATCCTAGCAATTGTAAGCATTGGATAGTCCGTTCGGTATGGCGGGTAGTCAGAGGAAGGGCATTCACTTGCAACAGCCAGTTGTAGTGGTACAGGTAGAGGTGTGTAGCATAGTGATGAAGGTGCGCTACCATCAGTGCCAGGCATTTCGTGAACACCCTCTGGGCTGAATAAACACCAAAGGGCAGTTCCCTGAACCAGAAATGGCAAACTCCCACTGTGAAGCGCAGGTAGCAGCAGTGTTTCCGTTGTATAGAAATGTGGCAATATGCATCCTCTAGATACAAGGATGCAAGGAAATCCCTTTCCTGAAGCTGATACAGAATGCTCTGTAGCATCACCATCCTGAGGATCTGGGCCTTGAGGAACTTGAGGACCCGGAGATAAAGGATGGGCCTCCAACCTCCTGGCTTGTTTTTTTACCAGAAAAAAGGATGGGCCTCCAACCTCCTGGCTTGTTTTTTTACCAGAAAGTACCGGGAGTACATTCCCTGCCCTGCTGACTCGATGGAGAGGGTTTGATTGCTCCCTTTGACAGGAGAGATTGAACTTCCTGTAGCAATAGGGGCACATGCTTCACCGTTTGCAAGGAAGGAACCGTGGGTGGTTTCTTTACAAACTCCAGCATGTGACCCTGCTAGATGAGGGATAACACCCATTCATCTCTGGTGATGGCTTGCCACTGGTCGACGAATTGGGAAAGCCTCCCTCCCACTGGGGTGTGAAAGTGGGAGGGCTTTGTCCGAGACGAGTCAGGTCTGCTTGGTTGACTGCAGCGGCACTGATTTCCCCAGTAAGACTAGGACTTTCGACTTCTAGTTGTCCACCACAGAGTAGGAGGACCGGTATGATGGGCAACAGAATGAAGGCTGGTAATCCCTTGATGTTCTGGAGAAGCGGGATTTCACAGACCAAAAAGACTGGTGGTGCTGTTGCAGCGTGCAGAGAGAACATTCTGTTTGTGTCTGCCGAGGTTTGTAAAGTGATAGCCACTTTCTTGCCCAATAAGTCTGTGCCCTTAAAGGACATGTCCACCACCTTTGCTTGACCATCCGGTCGGAAGTTGGTGGCCTTCAGCCAGCCTTGTCTGCAGAGACAGCACCATTGCCATGTTGCCTGAAGCCGGTGTCAGCAATGTCCACGGACACGGAAGTCGCATGGTTCGAAGCCGCCTTGCCCACGTGAAAAAGGGAAAACACCTCCTACTCCTTTTCATCCGAAAGGAATTCAAGAATTGGGCCCATTTTGAACCAAAGTTCTCTGTCATATCTGGACATGATGTCCATTGCATTAGCTCGCCTTGATGATGGTAATGGCTGTTGCAATGTTGTGTTTTGCCAAAAGGCATCCAGATGCTTGCCCCTCCTTGTCGGGATGAACAGAGCATGGCGAGAAGGGATTGGATGGGTGTTTGCGTGCTGCTGCTGACACCACAGAGTCTAGACTGGGTTGTGATCCTAGTCATGCAGGAGCGGAATCTGGGACCTTGTACTTCTTATTGAACCTCTCCTTTTTATGGGGGCACAAAGGATGGATTGGGCATATTCAACAGACACTGATTTTGGGATTTCTCAGGCCACTGGTAGAAGAAACACTAATTTTTCTGTTCCTCTGCAGCCATACCAAACATCTTTGTGGCCCTTGACATCAGCGCATCAAAGGATCCGATTTCATCCAGAGGACAATCGAGGAGAGGAACCGGCTCACCATTCCCATTCACCAGATCGTTAAATGTATTCGTACTGGTGGTGTGTGTGGAAGCATCCCCCTGGGGCAAGTCATCCTCGAATTCCATGTCAGTAAGGTTGTGCACCATGGCTGGTGGCAGCTGGTCCCTGGAAGTATGAGGGGGTGCACTGAGTGAACCACATAGGGCTGGTTGAGGTGAAGATGGTCCAGGCAGCCTGTGCTGCAGCTCAGGCAACAAGCACTATAAAGTGGACAGAATGTCCATAGAAATGGCCATAGGAGGCTCCATCAAACACAAATAGGAACCCCAGGTTCAAATGAAACCCGACCACACCTGGGAAACACTCATATATATGTATATGTGAGCTAAGAGGTCGGGATTCAACTGCTTCAATTTAGGTGCAAGGCAGAGCAAAACAAAAGCAACTATTACATACCCACACCAAAAATGGTAAGACTGTTCATCTCATGTTCAGAAGTGAAAGAATTCAATTCACTTCCATATGCATCTTATAAGAATACATTTATTTAGTCATAAAAACTGCCATATGGATAAGGAAAATCTATGAACATATGTCAATATGGAGAAAATTATTAGAAAAATACATACATCATAAATACACAATTAATTCATATTCCTCTTCACAGTGCAAAATCTAACAAACCCAAACACATTCACATCACCAAAACACCACGTTCATACTACACTCAATCAACGACAGCATACTATACATACTATTAGACTAAATATAATCAAAAGAATATATATAAAACAAACCTACAAAATTAATAACATGTAGCAAAAAACTAATCTCCCACAGTGATATACTCATTAACAAAAATAAACATACTATAACCAGTAACAAAAAATAACACTGTTAAATGTAATGTTCTCAGTGACTGGAGAACCTAGTCACAGCTTATTATATCAATTTATCACATGTTCATAACAAAAAGAGACCCGGCATGTTTCTTTCCATCTTGATTATTAATTATTTTTATGGAAATTCATCAGAGGTTCTGAAGTCTGAAGTATTCGGAGAAGAATTAAATCGAGTTGTTAAAATGCACCAATAACTGTTGCCTTGTCCTTGCACCTAAACGAAGAAGCAGAAAATTACTGATCTCATACAAATTGTCATTATTTGAGGTCAGTCTGCATACATATGGCTCTATAATTGAGTCACCGGCAGGCGGCTAAATTGCCCAAATACCTAAAATTTGGTTGTTAAATTAATTAATCCAACCATCTCAACAAAGAACTAATTAAATTTCGTTCCTGCTTAATGCACTGTTTGTAAGAGTGAGGAACACACCCCCAGATAATGGCTACACACTACCTGTTCAGAAGCAATTGATACTGCACTCCGTCCCGTGTCACCACTACAATTATTTCCAAAAGATATGATGAGACTGTCTAGCACAGAATACGACTCAACTCATACAAAGAGTGAATACAGCTAAAAAATCCAGTTATATTGACTTCACTAGATCAATAATCTGTGGTTAGAAAGACTGGCGCTGATGTTAGCATAATCATAACAGAACATGAGTTTGTCAACAGCCAGCATGGTACAAGATACGTTTCCCATGTCATGGACGTTTTCACAATAAATTGTTCGAAAGAAACACTTGCACTCTGCGTGAATGGATACTTGAGGTCCGGCCGTTCTGTTGATGATAATTGTATCAAACGAAGGGCCTTCTCAGAAGCTGTCTGTTCATAAGAAAATACACCCTATAACAAGGGAAGCTGTACAAAAGAAGGCAACTTAAATCGGGCACTATAATATTTAAAGCAATGCCCTTAACCAACGCTGTATTAGCCCTGTAGCTGTAAATAGAAAAGTGAAGGAAAAACAACCCAGACACACACTTGTTTAGGCAGTCTAGATCGTACCACTGTTCTTAAGCGGTCGCCTCCTGTTGTGCAAAAAAACTTGCAAACGCAGCGATCAGTAGAAAACATCTCCACACTGACTCGGAGCTCGTAACTGTTGCAGGTTAAACAAACAGTAAGCTGATAGTAGATGGTGATAGTAAAATAATTCAGCACTACGGCGGCTCTCAATTCCAACCATAAAATGAACCCTTTAAAATAAACCCTTTAAAATGCAAAGGTACACTCAACGGTAGTATTCAACAGCTGAAAACCGTTCTCCCGCATCCTTTGCTATAATCACAAGCTGCACTTCAAAAACTAGACAGCAGAGCCTGCGGAAACAAACCCATCATTCAAGGAGACCATAAGAAATGTAATTACTCTGCTCCCTTGTACGTGACTCACTATGCAGCGCGTATCAGAGTTAAAACACCAAGACTCACTGTAAATCAATCAGAATGCCTGCATGCGTTCATAGTAACGTGCGTACATCCAAGGAAATAGTAGACGGGCTGCGAGTATATAGCATGAAGGTCGCATACCTAGTCTAATTAGAGCACCCACCCAAAGGTTAATCAGCTGATTCTAGGCTCACATCAGCTGTCATCAAGAATGTCTGTGTGTAGGCTCACTCACACAAGGAAAGCAAGGTAAAGACTCTCAGTAGATATATGAAGTGGCGAGGTCACATAATTAATCTGATTCAAACGCCTGGCCGAAAAGGTTTTTCAGCTAATACTTAACTCGTATCAGCTCTCATCAAACCGTCTATAAATAAACTCACACACACGGTAGACAGGGTAAAGAAACTCAATAAATATACGAAGTCGCAAGAGAACCCAAAGCACACCAGTATTATGAATACAACTAAAAAAGTATCATTCTCAATTTAAATGGAATTATTCAGGGGTACCACTGGGTGAGTCACAGCACATGACCCTGGACAACGAGACCCACCAATGTTCATATGTATTAATCACTCACCCAAATGTGATATATTTAAAGAACCAGATCTAATTGTTCATTAAGACCAGTTTGATGAATATTGGTTAAGAATATTAGCAGCATTTCTTCTCTCACTAAAGTAGACCTGTCAGTGTTGCAACCATTGAAGGTGCGCACTTTCTTAAGCACCGTCCACCTTAAATCTTCACAATCATGGATGCAAGCTACAAAGTGTCCAACCAAGGGTGGCACCAAAGTGTCTTGTGTTCGCTTATTCATACTTTGACCTTTTGTTCAGTCTGTCCAATATACAACTTAGAACAGGGACACCAGACTGCATATACAACATCACCAATTGCAACACTAGTGAACGATTTTTGACGCCATTGTCTGGTTAAACCAATATCAACACAGGTACTTCGTTTTCTGGAGATACAGCATTTACACATGCAGCAAGGAGCATGGCCACTCGGTTTTTCCATTCCCCATTGTTCAGTAATGGTTTGTTGAGAGCTAAACTGTTCACTGACATTGTTCCTAGTTATCAGTTCTTTTAGATTGCGTCCTCGTTTGAACGTGCATCTGGGAGCTGGAATCGGTTGACCGCCTTTAGACAGAATATGCCAGTTCCGCCTAATAATTCTCAGAATCTTGTGTGATAAAGGATTGTAAGTGCTCATAAAAACTAACCCATCCTGGTCAGATGTAGAGGATTTTGACTTGTATTCTAATAATGCTTCTCAATGATTATTCAATCAGCGCCCTCTTAAAAGAACGTTTAACAATTTTGCGAGGATAACCTCTCTGTATCAAATTCTGACTCTTCTATTACTTTTAATTTACATAAATACCAATATATTTCCTGTACACCAGCCTGGCTCTTGTTTCATTGTTAGCTCAGGGGAGAGGGAATTCAAGGGGCATGATATGTGTCTGAGATGAGGCTTAAAAAAAAATCTGTTAAACAGTTTGTTGCATAACCACGTGATTGGGGAGGGAAATAACTCTGTGTTGAGGGTGGCTTCTTAAACTGCTACAGAGGTCAACTGGGCCTTAGCAGACTTCCTCCCTCAGGAAGTAACCTCATGAGATTCCAATCGCTTGGAAGAGGGAGTGCACTGTACGAGTGAGGCATGACTCTGGATAAACATGTCTGGGGTGGCTTGTGTTTTCGTGCAGGGGAACTGGCCTAGCAGTTTGGGCTGGGCTGCTCCCATTGGTGGAAGTACCTGACCGATTTGCATATGGCTGGACCCCTTTTGCAATGGCGCAGACGGGCTAAAGAACGGTGCTGTGGAAGGTTGTCCAGAGCAGTGCCATTGGTTCAGATTCAAAACATTCCCCCATTACTTTTTTGGTTATAGCATGACTCCAGATAGAAGCAGAATAAGGGGGACCCCCGAGCATCATCGAGCCAAGCCACTAATCGGCAGTGGCGGTCTTGTAGCATTTGTTAGAAAACCACTGGCAGATGGAGCAGTCTTGGATGTCTTGTGGCAATGGTCAACTAAACAGGAGCAACCGTGAACGTTGACGCAGTCCAGGATTCACCCAATCGTTGTGAAAACGGAAAAACTTGTACAAAAAAATAGTAGAAATATCAAATATTATGAGTGATTTTTCTGACGGATCCCAACAAATAACATGCGCTAACAAATGTGAAGATGGCCTCCAGGGGTGGAGCGAAGGTAGCCCTTTCTATTAGCTGTGGGGCAATATGACCCAAAATGACCATTGGAGCACTAAAGTGACTGCAGTTTTCATTTTTAAAAAGTCACCCAAGATTCCCAGCCTGACGATGGGGACTAGTCAGCAGGTGAATATATGAAAAATCCAATGCAGGAGAAGTGCATTTAAGTGATGGTGCTTAACAATAATAAAGTGTACATGCCACAGGTTACTTTGCATAACCATGCTCACCTAATTGGACAGACCTGCGCCCATGCCATCACTAAACATTGTTTGCCCGCTTCCCACACCCTGCCTTTGCTTGTAGCATCTACTTCCCATCTTGTTATCTCCCTCGTGCTCATTTTCTTTCTTCTAGCAGACCAATGCCTAGGTACACCTAGCAGTACAGCACCCCAGTACCCCCAGACATGCCTAGCCGCTCTGAAATTACTATGTTGGCGATTTGGCGAGTAAATGCCTATTAAGATAAAAATAATTAAAAACTCATCAAAATAACACACTAAACCAAAGGCAGCTGCTTGTAAAAAAATGACATTGTATAAAAAAAATACAAACAAAACAAATGGCAAACGTGGCGAGATCATACAAGAATAAGCCGGCGTGCAAGGTAGGTACAAAACTAAATCCACAGGGTTTATGTACTAAATGATTCATCATAACTAGGAGCTCTCGATGTGCTAATAAACTACTCCCTAACATATGGCCAGCAAATGACGACAGCAGAATACAGATTAGTATCGATACATCAGAGAAAAAGGGGATACTCTTCAATGGCGCTGGGCTGAACCGACCTTTTAAATCTGATTATCAGCCTCGAATTGCTGCAGAGGTAATTTGCTATTACTTCCCCGAGGACGGCACACGACTGTACTAAGGCCGTCCCTGCGGCTTCAGGAGACTGCCGCAGCCACCGCCATTCTGTTTGTCCTCAAAGTGAAGGCCAACGAGCTGGCTAGAATCCTTATTCTTGATTGCCTTCAACAGTTTAAATTTCCATATAGTGCTCCCACTGTACACCTTCCAACGGGGTCAAATCAAACCATGCTACGATCTAAGTGTTGCAATTAATGTAATCTTTAATAAAGACACCTCAATTCAAATTCCCTGGTGTGTGTGTATGTATGTATGAATAAATAGCTATGTATGTTAGACTATATGTGACAGTGACTATAATAATTAAGTGGGACGCTTTAGTAACGCTTAAATGGCCATATCCAAAATAAAATAAATAATGTTTGCCTGCGATCCCTTAGACCTGGCCACACAAGATCACCCACTCCCAAATTTAGGCTGTGTATATACATCAAAAGGGCAAAACAAGACCGTTTTTTTCAGCTGAGTAGATAATGTACAAGAGTGAAATTTCAACATATTACTATTTTCTACAGACCCAAACTACCAATTTATCAAACATGTCTTCACTATTTTGGTCCCAAAACATCCCTGATTCACAGCCGATATAGCCTTGCGGGGTTGTGCATCGGTTTGCCCCATGCACCTGCAAAATCATGCCCTGGTCCACAACACACACGAATACTCTGCTCTCAGGCACAACCATTCTGGCACTTGTGGGAGCATTGGCAGAGAAAGGGTTAGAACACTCAATTTTGGGGGAAGCGAGCAGCCACAAGTTCTGGGTTTGAGCCTCATCAATGATACACTGGTTTTATTTTTTCTAAATTACAGACATTTAACAAAGCCAAAACGTGGGTATTTTTTATTCGGCATGCTAGATATTATTAATGCATTTTCATTTGGGCAAGTCCAAACCTTCATTCAGTCCTTAAGAAATGATGTGCATATCTGGATATGGTACAGGGACCCAAGTTAATTAGTCGAGTCAAGAAAAGGTCATCATTAGTCTGAATTCAAGATCTTCGACTCTCTGCCCTCTACCCTGGCGGGAAATGCATATTCTGTAGGGCACAGGCAGGTAAAAGAATAGAAATGTAGAGGAGGCTTTGTATATTTGCCGGATTCAAATTCAACAGGAGCACTCACTTTCCAGTATTTTTCTCCTGTGGATCTTATCTTCATATTTCCTCCTAATCCCCTCCCCAGAGCCCCTCCCTCCTCCCCCAATGGGGGAAATGGTGGGTTAACCACATTTCTGTAAGATAAAGCACATCTAACTTACACTTTTCAATTAGATCATATCTTTAAGAATGGGCAACAATTCTGTAGGGATGCAGAAATCCCAAAGCTAATAACTTTCTTAATCACGGTAGATGCTATAGGTACCTGGATCAAATCGCCACTATTTAAGGGTCAGCCTGGTTGCACCAAACCTTTGGGGATTTAGAAGCTTGATCTACAAGGTATTTTAGAATTCGTACAGCAACAGGAAACTTTACAAAATGCATACAATAATTACAAACTACTCACCTGTTCCCTCCATGGAGTGTTGCAGGTATTAGAATAAACACTTCACCCTTCACTAGGATGCTCCTGTCAAAGGACCCCCCACTAATAGGTACTTATTAAAGGTAAAGACACAACATGAACGAACCACAAGACCACTTTCCATTCAATGGTCTCCACCTTGCCAGGAAATATGGGGCTGAAGATAGATGCTGGAATGCAGGTAATTCCAGCACAATTCTAGGTCTTAATGTGAGCGCCTGCAGGGATCGGAAGGTGATGACTTGGAAATTCCAGGCAGTGACTAGGCGTGCTTGTGCAGCTCCTGCTCATTTCTGCCACTACTCGAGGCAGAATAACATTTTTTAGACATTGTTAACCCAGTGTCTCTAGATTTCTATGGCATCTTGTGTACATACCCTAGATCTCAAAAGACACACGAAGCAGCAAAGCCTGCATGGGTCTGCATTGGTCATATTTCTAGATGTCTTTCGGTATTCGGTACAGGCTTGGTACATGCTCGAAGGGGAAGGACTGATGAGGAAGATGGAAGAGGGGATAATGGACTTGTTGCCAGTCATTTTCTGCACTCTGAACTCTATAATCCTCATCCCATACCTTTACACCAACAAAGTCTGAGTCAGAGGTATTTTTATAACCAGCTGAGGGAAGGAGTTCTGTCTTTTGGTTGGGACTCACCAAATGGAAAATGAATGTGATGAGGAAGACAGAGAAGGACGTAGTCATTTCTGGCAATTGGATAGCTAGTGCTTACTTTTAAATCATCAGTCAGAAATTAGGAAATCCCTGACCTACAGAGTGTAACCTCCAGGACTATTTTCTCTATATCCCTCTTCGGGGGAAAGGGCTACTCCTTTTTGAGTACTGGGGAAGGGGAGTGAGAAGTAGAGAAAATAAGGGTCGGCAAGTAGAGAAGGTGTACAGAGGATAAGCACGATGAGAAGGAGGTATATGATGAAGAGTTATGTGAAATATCATCCAAGGGTTAAATATAGTTGAAAGTGAATGCCTACACTAGAAGTAACTTTAATGGCTATAAACAGATTTGTAACTACCAAACGTTGGGGGAATGAAGGTCAAATAAAGTTAAAAAATGATGATTTGTATCCTTTTTAATGATTTAAATATAGCCGCATCTTGCTGGCTTTGACACAACAAGGTTGAAATGCACAAATAAAATACATATACTAATATATCAAAAACTACAGACAGAAATTAAAAAGCAATAGGCAAAAAATATGAGAATGTGTAAAGAAAAGGGAGCAAACAAATCATGGTAAAACAGCTTCCCCTCCTGTTCAAGCGAAGATGCCCCTATTGAAATACAATCTAGTTTGATTAAATAAATTCAACATGAAGGAAGGCAATACAACATTATTGTCAACTGTTATTTCGCATTGTGAGGACATGTTCGGAAAAAAATGCAAAGGGACTTTAATAACCCAATTGGGGATTTTCTATTGTGTAGCATGCAACAAACTATTATGTTCTGTCAAGACCATTATTATTTTTTAATTATTCTAACATGAAATACAGCTGCCGCATCTACAAAGACACAGACTGTCGCAACTCTACACTGCTCATGCACAAGACCCACACGTTGCATGAAAACACACATACTAACCCAGCATCACACTTCACAAACACCACCTAAGCAGTAGACGTACAGCACTGAAGTCATCTCTGCATACACAGTCAACTTTTACGAGTACCACACACAATCCCACCACTGCATACTGTGAGGTATCCTAAGACTCAGATGCATAGTTTTGTTTACTATAAACATTTATTAAAAGAAACTGGTTGGAGAAAAGCCTGCGTTTCCCTAACTCTAGGAGGGCTTTTCCCTGCCTAAACAAAACTAACCACAATGTCTGTCAAGATGTCCAAAGTAAAACGTCTTCCGTCCTATGTACAAAACCCTATGCTCATACGCTACACACGCTAAACCCATCATAAAGTGCAAAAAGGGCTTAATGTTCTCTAGCTGCTACTCACAAGTTTAGTTCACAAGTTAAACTAAGTTCCAAAAGGGTGTCAAAAGAACAAACAAACAAAAGTACCAGAATCATTGTAAGGGGTTTTCCCTTCTAGTACGTTTCTTAGTTTTCACAGTTCACAGTCTCGCCTCCTCGCAGCCTTTTGTTCATTCTCAAATGTATGGAAAGGATTTTGTATCAAGAGATTGTCCTTTCTTCTCCTTACAATCTCTTCCCTTCCAAGAGACTTGTTTCCCTTCCTCTAGGTTTCCATCGCTAGCACAGCATACACCTCGCCGGCAACACTGCACACATACACACTATTCCTACCACTGCACACACTGCCACAGCACAGTCCCCCAGCACTGCACACACTGCACCAGAACACCACACATAACCATACAGAAATATGCCCGTTAAGTGCCAACTGATTTTACTGAAATCTAGGATTATTAAGCTTTCTGGATGTAATAATTGCCTGTACTGTGATAACTATCAATGTTGGAATGTGCCCTTATTGTACTAACTGGGAATAATGGAATCCTGCACTGCTGTTGTAACGGTGTATAATAGCATCTGGCATTAATGAGCTAAGAGATAACAAACTGAACATGGCATTGATATCCCAATTGGGCATAATGGAATCTGGCAGTGCTATGCTAATTGAGCATAAACTAATCTGGAACTGCTATGCGAACTGGGCCTAGAAGAAGATGGAACTTCTCTGCTAAATACACATATCCATGACAACTGTTTCAGTACATGGGAATTGGACAATAGTAAAAATACTTTGGTTTAGATGGCAGTACTTGGTAATCATGTGAGATGGCAGTACTTGGTAATGGTGTGAGTCTTTGGGATTTTCATACCAAAACCCTGAAATGGTGTGAATCACCGGCCATTTGAATGGCATTACCTAGTATACCATACAATTAGAGCATGTCTCTAACGGAAAAATGACACTACCTCCTGGATTTAGGATAACAATAGCTGGCAAATGGTGTGTGTACCTGAAGGGAGTAGTTTCTTACCTGTAGATCAATTTCTCCAGTGCTGGTATCTTTCATGGATTCACATGCTGTGAATATTTTCCGTCGTCAAGCTGGGAAGCTTCAGTAACTTAAACCTAGAGTTTTCCTATGGAAAACTTTGAGACCTTAGTGTCCCATCGACGTCCTTTCTGGGTGCTTTAGGCTACACCTATAGGACGTCCGGTATAAATAGCCTCGCCAGTGGAGTAACCTTGCTAAAAATGTTGGGGGGGGACATAACATCTGAAGAAAAGGTGCCCCAGCCAAATGAATGGGGATAAAATGGTGTGCCATGAAAGTTGGGGGGACAAACACCCCTGTCCCTCCCTAACATTATGCCCATGACCCTCGCCCCTGTGGCCTGCCTTCAGATTTTAACCCCCCAAAGTAGAGGAAACCCGAATCAAGGTTTGCCTGCAGGGGGAGGCCGGTGGGCGCATGTGAATCCATGAAAGATACCAACGCTGGAGAAATGGAGGTACAGGTAAGAAACTACTCCCTTCTCCAGCATTGGATCTTTCATGGATTCACATGCTGTGAATAGATTACATAGCAGTATGACCAATCACTGGAGGTGCACGACAGGCAAACCAACCCCATGCCCTAGGCCATAACCACGAACATAAAGAATAACATCCAACAACATGCATGATAACAGAACGAGCAAGTGATGGAGTAAAATGGCCAGCGCAACGTGGCCTCAAGACGAGGCTCGACTAGGTTTCTAAGCAACCCACCATATTTCTGGCACAGACATTCGCTGCCAGGTGGAAGGAGCCAGCCACCCGGAAAAGGCCAGAGGAAAAAGGCCTTGTTTGCTGGTGTGAGCCCTCCTACCAGCACATCCAGCTGGCGACCGAGAGGAGCCCTTCTCACCCAGCACCTGCATGATCTGCGGCCCATGTGAGCTACGAACAACGATTTGAATCAGCACCTGGGGATCCTGCTCTGCCCAAGTACCTGGCTGCACCAAAAGCACCCTCCACACCGACGCCGCTGCCCATTTACAACGCTGTGGCTGCATGCCAGATCAGTTGTTCGCTGATATTTCCAGCCATGCCTGGCCCCAAAATGGCCAGCGCAACGCAGCCTCAAGACGAAGCTCAACTAGGTTACTAAGCAACCTACCGTATTTCTGTCACAGACATCCTCCGGAAGGAGCCGGCCCCCCGGAAAAGGCCAGAGGAAAAAAGGCCTTGTTTGCCGTTCGCCGGTGGAGGCCGCTCGCCGTCTGCTCCAACTGCAAAGACAAAGACATCTCGCCCAACTACCAAGGTATTGACACACTCCTCCATTGCAACGGCACACACCTGCGTATCCTCATAATTCCAATCTAATTTTCAATGCGCTATAATCGAATAAGCAAAAATTTAAATAACCTATTGTGGACATTGTTCACACTTCTCTACTTACCCATTGAACCATAGTGTGTCGCAGCGTTCCACATGCATTCCTTCTGTGCCTGTTCTCACGTTAGTCGTTTTTGCCACCACACATTGCTCTGTTAGCACGTTGAAACAGTCAGATTGTATTGCTCTCCCACGTACTGCCTAAAACCACGTGCAGTAGCATTGAATTGCCACTACTGCTAATGTTATGAATGGCTTTCAACTGAACTGCCCTGTATTACTACTGCATTGAAGCGTCACAGCCGAACTACCTGCCTAATGAGATCTTTGATTACTGTGCCATATTATACTGCCTTGACTGTCATTGCATAGAAGCGTTATAACTGTTGCCCACGATCACCATATGAGCAGGAGCTCCGGTGCGCTGCTCTTAGCGCTTATTGCGCGGTAATCACCCCTTACCATCAGCCACTGTATGCCAGTGTACCTGCTGCATCCACATTGCAAATCACAAGCAAATGTGCCCAAAAACCTCACCCCACCCTAGCCAACATGTGGCTCGAACAGCTCCATGATGGCGGATCCTCGTTTGTTACCCGCAGCCACAGCCTGAAG